>NC_090936.1:540311433-540612506 GCF_040938575.1 Ambystoma mexicanum
TTCTCTTTCTATCTCACGCTTTCTGTACCCGTCTCTCTCCCTGTCCATCTTCAGGTCTTCCCGTCTCCTCTTAGTCCATCACCCTCTTGTCTGTCTATTTTGAATGTGTGTCTCTTTCTCTCGTTCCTAGTTTTTTTCCTCACTCCAGCTCTTTAACTCATTTACTCGCTCAGTTTCTGCATCTCTTTTGAACTGACTATCCCTTCATCTCCCCGCACCCATTTCTGTGTTTTTTCTCTGTTTCTCTCCGTCTCTCTCAATGTCTCCCACTGTATTTCCCTTACTGTCGCTTTGCTCCTTACCCTCCCTCATCCTCTACTTAGCTCCGACTCTTCCCCCCCACCTTACCGTGATCATATCTTCAGGCTCCTCCCCTTCCTGCACAATCTCCACCTTGGCCTTCCCCTTCCTCTCACAGTCTCTTATCTGGTTGGCTAAATCCTTTGCTTTGTTGCGCTCCAGGATGTTGGACTGAGACCCGCACCAGGCGAAGATTTTCTGAAACAAAAATCAGTCAAATTTAGCTTTTTATTATTTTGCTTCCAGATGTTAAACACAAAACAAGCTATGATTTATAATGTGACACGGAAGCCACCACAAAAACAAAACATAAGAGCAACGCACAAGCAGTCTTCTGAGGCACCGAGAGACTCTCTAGATGCCCAAAGATCCAACAGAACCACATTCACACCAAGCAGAACTTCCAGAAATTCCATGGGAGAATAGTCCCATATCGCCTTTTTAGGGGTTCTAAGGAGGATAAGAGTACAGTGGTTCATTGAGAGACCTCCTGGACATGTCTGCCTGCAGAAGCATGAACACGTGTGACAGACTTTGCACTAAAGGCAGGGGTGTTTGTGTAACTCCTTCGATGTGATTAGAGACAGTCCTGGATCTGCATTCTGGGCAGAGGAGACTCTAAGCTCCCCATTGATAAAACTATAACAAACTGCACAGACATGTGCCAATGGGGGGCGAACTGTTGGAAGCCCTCATATAGTTATTAACAGCCCTTCGATCGCAGTCCAAGAGAAAGCTGGTGGGAGTTTATCAATGCTATCGCCCCTTGGGATGGCCAACATATTTGTTTATTTGTGGTTTGATCATTGCAAAACGCCACTTGCAACTGCTTCAAATCCCCAGTGGTCATATTTCCAGGGGCTCAAGGATTTATGTTATTGCTGCCCAACCTAAAACCAGGACACAAATTATTGGCTACCATGAGTGAACGAAGCTACGTTTTGAGAAACAGTAGGGTCGGCCCAAATTATGGGTGGTCCATGCAGCCATTTTGGCCCAGCGCCAACAGTACCCTGTCCCCGCAAACATCAGCTGCCACCAGAATACTAACTTCTTGTCCCCTCATTCCAGAGAGGCACTGCCAGCTCCTCACCATTTCCTGTTAAGTCATTGATGCACGGTCTTGGTTATGGACAGAACGTTTAAATGGGAAGCAAAGGATTCACTGGAGCAGCCAGTGTGTCCGACAAGACACACATTTTTAACAAAACTGAGCTACTGATCCTAGGCTCAGAGATGGCCCTTAAAGAAACACTGAACCCCAGCTATGCCTCATTTAATATTGACAACAGTGTCATTAAGGTGATGCCCACAGTCAAAAACTTGGGTTTCTACCTCAACTCTGCACTCACCCTCAGGAAGCAAGTCAACTCACTGGCATCAACGACAGCCTACACCTGCAAACTTACCCGAGCTTGCAGACCCTATCTCTCAGAAATTAGTTGCATCACCCTGGCCGATGCACTGATATTATCTAAACGAGACTATTGCAATGCATTATACGTGGGAACTAATTAATACATCTCTGACAAACTGCAAAGACTTCAAAATAACACCCTCAGCAGCTTTGAATATCCCCACTAGAGAACACATCTCCTCATTCAGAAGAGATGTCCACTGGCTAAAGATTAACAACAGGATCCTCTTCAAAACACTCTCACTCACATACAAATGTCTGAACAATATAGCGCCACCTTACCTTGCAGAAAGAATAAACAAAAGACACACATCCTGTCCCACGAGATCATCCAATGCCTACACCCTAGAGATTCCCAGATTTAAACGGACCACAGCTGGCGGCTCTAGCTTTCCGGTCATAGCTGCGCAATCCTGGAATGTACTCACACTTGACCTGAGAACTGACCAACCTTACTCTAGATTTAGACGGAAAACCCTGACCTGGATAAGTACCAACAACCTCTAATTGCTTCAAACCTGTACTTTCACCACACCTGTAACTGATTGTCAGCTAAATAAACTTGCTGCCCTAAAACGGATTGGACATCATTCAAATGTCCTAGTTTACAGCAGTAGAGAAAAGAGGCAAAGGAGGTTCAAGCACATGCGAACGCTGTTATTTCTAGGATGTCATCAATTCAAGCAAGCATCACCGGGCAGGCATTTATTTGTAGGTGTAACATCCTGCTGTAGGAAAGCTTTGCAGGATTTTCTGATATTTAAAGATAGAACTTCCCCACATACAAGTACCCTTAAGTGTCATCAAGGCAAATCTTCCAAACCACACAGACTCTGGGATACTGAAAAGAAAACTCTGCCAGATTGATATGATAGGTTATTTATAATGTGCTTAATACCCAAAGGTTTCTAAGCGCAGACCCAGGGATCAAACCTGTGTTGCTCTGTGCGTGTCGTCTTGCTTCCAAGGCGAGCACGTTGCCGTTGAGCTATCCTCCCGAGACATATTGGTGCACTGACTCTAGAACGCACAGAGTATACCATCAATACAGGTAGACAGGCAACCTCTCTTCTCTGAAGAACAATGCCATGCTTAATATGTTTTTTACAATTACAGTTTTCATGAAGCCTCTCAGGCTGGTTTCCGCTGGTTCCTAAGAGCTGTGATAATTTGTTATTGTTGCCCATTTTCATGCTACTCGATTTATCGACTTGCACAGGCTGGCGCTATGACAAAAGTTAGCAGAGCGTGCACACACAGACATGCACACACAGTCTCACCTCCCCAAGGTCAAGGATGAAGCAGTCTCCCTTGTTGAAGCTCGCCCAGGAGAGATCCACTTCAGTTGCCCGGATGTTCTTCTTCCCTTTCACCACGTAGAGCTTCTTGATCTGGGAGATGTCAGTGTGGACTTTGTTGAGTCCAGAAGAGACACCACCTTCCTGAGAGTTAAACATAACAGTGAGCCGTACATATAAATTAGACATATTCCCATAATGGCACTATTGCCTTTCTCACTCAAAAATGAATGATGAGAAAAATGAAGGTTAAATTTAACAAAATCCCTGCAGAAACAAAATCTACTTTGACACACCATTCTCTTTTTCTATCAAGAATCTTTATATTAACTAAATGGGTTGCAGTCAAGCCCTTGCTCCATCCTCATAAAACGGCTCCACAATGCACTAGTTATCTCAGAGCGGGACACTGGACTGGCTGACCTTCCTCAATGAGCATCCATCCCTGGTCATTCTGGGCTCTTTTTCCTCCCCCATCTCCATCTCCACCTGCGGTGAACCCCAGGGCTCCAACCTCTCTCCCTGGCTCTTTAACATTTATCTTGCTTCACTTGCACACCTTATTTCCACCTTCTCCCCCAACTTCCAGTGTTATGAAGGTGACACACAACTCTTCTTCAAACTCCCCTCTGATCCTCTCCTTACTTCCTCCATCATACCGACTGCCTACCTGCCATCCAGTCATGGTGTGCCTCGAGTGATGTCTGCCTCAATGCCAGCAAGACTGAGAACCTTCTCATTGGGATTCCTGCTCGCTCCTTCTTCCCACCTTCTATGTGCTCGCCCCCTCCTTCTCCTTCAACTGAGACTAGAAACCTTGGAGTCATCTTTCGACTCCTCTCATTCCGAATTCCCACCCATTCAGGACCATGCCAAGAAGGCCCACTTTCCATTTCACCTCACTTCCCCCAGAAGCTCAATGTCTCTAGAGCTCTAGTGCCCTGTAGGCTAGACACTGCAACAACCTCTTCCTCAATCTCCCTCCTCTGATCTAGGACCCCTCCTGCTAATCCAGAATAGGGCTGCAAGACCTATCCTTGGCCTCAAGCCCAGGGACCACATCTCTACAGCCCCAAAATCTCGCCACTGGCTCCAAGTCCATAAGGCTGTCTGGGGCTGGAAACCACGCAATCTACAACTGATTCTCACTAAATACTCTCCCTCCAGATCTTTACGTTCCTCCGGCACCAATTCTCTGTGTGTCAAGCACTTTTATAAACAGTGAGCTGTGGGCTGATCTCTTTCCTCAGCTGGCTCCCTCTTATGGAACTGCCTCCGCGTCATCTTCGACTTGAGCCCCATCTCCTCAAATTTCAGAAGCTCCTCAAGACCTTCCTTTTCACCTCATCCTTCCCTTCCTCCCTCCTCTGCTAAATCCCACAGTTGCTGAGATTGGTGACCAGGGTCTTCTGTGTCCACCTAGGTCCAGGCCTCACGCACCCAATTGCCTTCAGCCTCCACCCACTCCAATCATTTGCCTTGGCACCCCCCACTGGCCTGTGTTACCACAGGCCTGCACTTTTGCAGTTTGCCACGCTCACCAAGTCACTTAACAGCTGCCTCTATCTTCCATTGTTACATTTGCATTTCACTCCCATGTTCCCTCCCTGTTGCCCTGTGGGTGCTTTGAAAAACAATTCACTTGCGGTATAAGCACCTTACAAATGCACAATGAGTAAGAGTGAGATCTGGCAGCCGTGCAAGACATGGTGAGTTTCCAATTATCAATGGCAAGGGCCTGTGCCTCAGGTCACATATGCATCTCCCGCGCCTGGTAGAGAAACCTTAGATGATCACCAAACCAATGGCTGTACCCCTAAAAGCATCCTGAAAGGAGTGTTCCCTTTTCTTTATCTGGATCTTATGGCTTTCTCTCTTGGATGAGTGGAAGCCGTTCCAAGGGCACGGTCACCGCTTCTACTGCTGTCAGCTATGTCCCCAGGCACAACCAACTATCATGTTTGGGTGTAAGATGCCACTAGGCAGGTGAAAGCATATTTGCAGTGGGGAAAACAGAATTTAAATCATACACAATTTTCCACAGTGAATCCCAATGATTTCAGAAATGTCATAAAGCAGATTCATCACACAGACAGCCCATCCTCCCATCCTCCTGCTACCAACCCCAAAGGCAATGAACCAACAAGCCATCATTTGCTGTGCTGGGGTAAAATGTATTTGGTTCATCTCGGTTTTGCCCTTTCAGCATTTTCCCTGACCCCCCCCCCACACCCCACGCCACATTTGTAGGGAGCACGAATCCAAGTGTTGTCAATATCTTCCAACTTTTAAGACCAAACCTTCTGGTAACTGACCCATGCGGAAGTGTGTTTAGGCCCAGTATAAACATTATGAACTCTGGCTGAGCAGACCCATGGCATCTCAATGAAAGCTATCCCAGCCCAAACTCATCTCACGGCAGCCCACTCGTTGTGTTGCAGCCATCTCACCTCAAGCCTTTCTATCTAATTGTAGGGGGCAAGGATATGTTTCCTTTTCCTTTGTTTGTGGTATTTTCCAACATTCTTTATTGGGAAACAGAATAGAATACCTGTTACTCCAATGTTGCCCCTTCAACACTCCCCCTCCGCGTTTCTTTTATATTATTAGTCGTCATCTATTCTCCTTCATGTTCCGCCTCTTTTTTAATATCTATCTTTAAAAAAAAAAAAAAAAGGTTTAATATGCTTCCCTCCTTTGGTTTAATTCATTTCGGCGGCATCCATATTGAAACCAAGGGGGGCATGTCGGTGCGCTGGCCTTGCAATAAGTTGGGTTTGTAGTGAAAATGCCCTTCCTTGAAATGGGCTTCAATGGCATTGATGCAGTGAAGGGGCTGGTTATTCCATGACCATAGAGGCACAGTTTGCAGAGCATTTGTAAGTCACCATATTTGACCAAAGGCCAATATCCTTCCTTTTAGTTAATCATTCCACAGATGAGCAATTCAAATCCTCCATTTTACTATTGGCAAAAACAGAAATAAACACAGGATGAGAACGTATCCGTTTTCCCAGAGTGAACCATTGCACTGTTTCCTAGCCATGCAGCCTCATCCGGTTGACAGCCAGAACATCTTCAACCTACACGGATTGTTCTGCTATTTTCAGCTGGAAATTCACACCGGATACAGTGTTCAGGTAGAACGCCTTGTGCAACCATGCAACATTGGATGCAACCCAAAGGTTCTCATGTGCTTAGATGTGTGGGTGACTGCCTGCCGCTCGGTGCTGTGGACAAAGGCTTACAAGATGCAATGTTTCCCCCTTACTTTAGAACCTGTGTACACTCGCTACACCTTTCAGTCGGTCACAACTAGGGCCATGGAAGAATTGATGAGCTACCCGATGATGGCCGAAGTGAAAACGAGGCTTCTTGAATGCAATGATTTTCCTTTTTCGCTTTCCTCTATTAAGCAGGGTTATGATCGCAAGGAGAACGCACCTAGGCTTGCAGGTTCTCAGGATACAGACCTTTAACAACACAGGGGAGGGTGTTATCTTAATAGCAGCTCATGGTTTTATTGACTTCTAATGTTGATGTTGTTCTTGACTGCATTAAAGAAGTTGCTCAGGAACCACTGTTTTTCGTTACCCTGAGCTGCAGTGTAGGACGGGGTTCGTGACCAATACTCGTCATTCCTCCTGTGCCTCTGTACACGCCTATTCGATTCAAATGAGGTCTCCGCTTAGGAACAGTGGTCAGCAAATCCATGTTTATTCGCTCCATGGTTATTTTGCCGTAATGTGCCCACGTTGACGAATTTCACCCCACACCAAATTCCTCTCCCTGCACAGAAGATCGGCAATTCTGACATTTCTAATGGCTGAAATATCAACCACTTGTCCTCTTCGCTCATCCTCTGGCAGACATCTTACTCTTTATCACCCCAAATCTTCCCTCACTAAGCGATCCCCATCAATGCCTTACCTGATACTTGATGCCATTGCTGAAGTAGCTCATGAACTTCTCAGACTCGTGCCCCTGGGCCTCTCGGTACTGCACGGGGTGGCCATTCAAGTAGGTGTCCAACTGGGTGCAGAACATGGCGCTGGCCCCCTGTTCATCCACCGATGTGTCCTTCCCTGGGTAAAGAGGAGGATAAAAGGTTTGCAGTGAGGGCCTGGCGACGCATATTTCCTGGATCTGTACATGCAAGTGCAGATGTAACCAATGTTACACATCAGCTTATGTGCTTTAGCACTCTACGCATGCACATGATGCCGTGTTGCAATCTGACATATGACAAAGTTCCCATATTCCCAGAAAAGCAGAGTGCAATTGCCTACAAATAGCATTTCAGCAACCTTTTCATCTCTGAAATAAACAGATCCACAAAATAACTGACAAAAATCCATAATGGGCGACTAGGTTTACATCACCTGACCTTCTCTGGTCATGTGACAGGAACCAGAAAGCAGGGCATGATGGGAAAATGGGTAGAAATAAAACTTCCAGTGGTAATGTATGTTGAAAGAAAGGGTAAGGAAGCTCCCACGCCAATCCAATCCAATCACGGGTCAGGTGGAGGGAAGCAAGGAGAGCAGGATTGCTGAAGGAGGAGGAGGAGGAGGAGGAGTCATCCTCTAGAGCAGGAGAAGGAAGCATTCAGCTGCCACCCTGAGCGGCTGGTGGAAACAATCTCAGACTGCCAGGCGCAGAGGCTGATGCTGGAAGAGAATCTAGAAAGGTTTTAGAAAGTGCCTAGAGTCTGAGAGTGGTCCTGATGTTCTAGAACATGAGGTGGCCACTGAGAAGTCCAGGAAAGGATACGAACAATGCAGAGAAGAGGAATGGCCCCAAACTTTGCAAGTGGTGGTTGCAGGGTTGGAGAATGTGCCTACAGCACAGGCGGGACGCTGAAAGACATTGAGAAACAGAGCCTGGCTAAACTGAAAAAGGAGAAGAGGTTGAAAGACAGCCACATAAAGATTGGGAAATCAAGACAGAGCTAGCGTAAGCATAGTTATGTGCAATACAATTTGTCTTATAAAATACAGAACAGCACTTTCAGACGATGTCCTTGAATAGTGAACAGCACAGGCAACATCTGCAAGATCTATCTATACTCCGGTCCTCCCAGCTTGTAAATGTATATCATGGTGAGCCTATTTAAAACCATGCCATGTGTTATATTGACCCATGCACCTGTAAATAGCCCTATACTATTGTATATTTCATGTCTGCAATTACCCCACCTTGCACTGCCACTTGTATGTCTTCTCCTATGTCTCGCACTTCTCCTCCTCCCCTGACCTTGGTGCCTTTTCCCCCCCTTCCCTCTCCCCTGCACTTGCGCGTTTCAATGTCACTAGGCCTAGTAAGATCGTTGTCTTGTCCTCCCTTGTCGTGTCACGCCTTGAAGCACGTGTATAGGCACGCTATAAATAAAATGTATCATAGTTTGTAGTTTGAACATTCTGAAAATTTAGATTAGATGAGGTCATAGCACACCTTGTAGTTTAATATCAATCCCGATCAAAAAAAAAAAAAAAAAAAAATGTAAGAAGGGGGCAACGAGTGGGGGTACCCGTGTACGTGATACGAGTCCCCCCTTCTCTCCCCCCCCCCCCGGGATATTTGGGCACTGCACAGGCGGCCAGCGATCCCGGGCTGGAGAAGGTCCAGTAACAGTTGGCGGTTGATGCCTTACTTGTTGCCTGAACCTTCGCCGGCCCTGCTCCTGATGGCGGGCGCATGGCAGGCCTCAGCTACACGGTGCAGGGAGTCGGAGTCGTGGGCTCCTCCATGCAGAGAGTTTAGGTCAGGGGGAGGGAGGGTTTTGCGTATTACTCACTGGAACATGGCTGGCTACTGTGCCCCCCCCCCCACAGCTCCATGTCTTGGGGGGCAGCAGAGCACCACATAACACTGCGGGCTGCAGTGCAGCGTCAAGGCCAGCAGGGGGGTGATTTCCTCTCAGGCCGCTGGGTTTCTTATATAAGTTCAGGATGTTTTCCCTGAACCCCTCGGTGCGGCCTCAGCGCTGTGGGGGCACAGTGCTCTTTTCTGTCCAGCAGGTGGCAGGGTTGTTTCCCCTCAGCTTTTTCCTTTTCAGATGTATATGAGAGGCAGTTTTATTGGTGGACCTCTGGGGGAATATTGTATTATATATATATATATATATATATATATATATATATATATATATATATATATATATGTGTTAGAAGTATATTTTTTTTTTATAAAGAAATAATAATTGTTAAATATATTTGGTTTCTGTTATAGGATGCAGGTGCCTTTCTGGGCACAGGGCTGGCAGGAAACGGAAAGGTGTGCTAGGCTGGGGTCACAGGGGCGGGAGGGTTATCCAGCAGGGTCTCCAATGGTGCGGCTCAGGGGGTGAGGTGAGGTGAGTGGAGTGATTCTGGCGGTCGGGTGTGAGGACATGTCAGTGATGGCTAGCAAGGGTTGTAGGTAAGTTGAGTAAGGGGGCTAGGGGGTTCAGGCCGCCCCCGCTGGTGAGTGGTGGGAAAGTGCGGCTATACAGTGGTTCAGGAGAACTCCAGGTATGGGCAGGACACCATCACCTACAACAAGGCGTGCCATGGGAGAGGTCTAGACGGTAAACCCAATGGTGGCGGCAGGGCAACAGAGGACTCTGTACGGCCCCGGGGTGGGGCTATAATGGTAAGGTGAGATGGGGGGGGGACACCATCACCCACAGAGTAGCGGGTAGGCACCCTGCAGTATCCTCTCTTCATCTTGCAGTATTTTTTCGTATCGCTGCAGTAACTTTTCTTTGCCCTGCAGTATCTTTGCTTTTTCTTCGCCCTGCAGTATCTTCTCTTCGCCCTGCAGCATGTGTCGGTCTCCCTGTATCCAGCGTGCATTAACCCACAGCATCAGTGTTTTTCCACACCTTGTGAGGTTTGACCTTAGGGATGTTATTTTGCAAACGACAGAGGTGCGTGTGTGACTGTATCGGATAGCTGCAGATGGACTCGTTCTGGCGACTGTGGGGCAGACTTTACACCCGTGTTCCACAGATAAGTGGCGTTTGCTCTTCCATTGTGTGTGACGGTCTAGTTCAGGAATGGCATTACAATTCTTGATGTATGGAACTTTCCCCATACACAGATAGTCGACCACCAACTCCCGAGGCCGACCTGGCAAGCAACACTGGAGCAGTTCCAGGGCAACGACATCTGACTGGAAGTTCCCGGGTGATCTGCGTAGTGGCTCCAGGAACCACGTGACCTTCTCACGATCACTTTCCGCATTCGCCTGATCCTTTATTAGATTACATCTGTGAACGTAACACCACTCTAATCATCAGTGTACGCAAGACATTGCCGGGGAAGTACAGGGAGGCCTACCCGTGCCCCCCGCCTTGAACCATGACGAATCCTCACCCGGGGTGTGGCATCAACAGGTGACCCTAACCCCCCCCCCGCCCCCATAGGAACTACCGCAGGGCGCAGCTGTACACACCACCCTGCAGTTGTCTCTTACTCGAAGGGATTGGGGGGGCGGAGGGGGGGGGGTCTTCCTCTTCTCCCTGCCCGGGACCCCTGGGGCGCGGCACAAGGATGGCTGGGGCTTCCAGGCCTTAGTGTTCAGGCAGCCAATGCTAGGCACTCCTTGCAGCTTCCACCGCCGGAAGAAGACGGACATTTCCCCATTCGTACCCAGCTCCTGCTCAAATGGAAAACGACTTCTCGGACGGCATAATCTAGACGTCGTGTACCAACTGGTACCTTCCACCTCCTCCCCCACCACCACCTGGTATCCAAACAATACATCCAATATCCTGGCCTCTTGTAAAGCACCCTGCAATGCCATGGCGTTTTCCTCCGTAATTCTCACCGCGTACAGAGTTCCTGTTTAAGGGGATTGTCTTTTACTTAATAGAATACAAATAAAACAGGACTTGTTTACACACATCTTTACTGCCAGACCCTGTGCACACCTGCTCCATACAAGTCCTCAGACTCATTCCAAATAAAGAGGCTTTAGCGTATATGTATGTACATACACACAGAAGCGCGCCAGAAGCGCAGGTGCACCTGTCTCCATGGGAGACCCGCTGTACACCTGTCCTCTTTTTCAATTCGAAAATCTTTATTGGCTTTTGTATATAAAGAACAGCATTCACATAATGTCTATGCCTAGAAAAACTTGTTGTGCAACAGCTGCGGTAGAGTTGCACCGTAAAGCACCCCAGGCACCCGCTTGACAGTTATTTGCTTATGGCAAAATTAGGGGGCAGACAAATCTTCAGTAGCCCTGTCTCACCTGCTGCAGGGCTTTAAGTGGGCCTGGGCTAGCCAGGGCCAAGCCCCGGCAGCAGGCTCAGACATATGGTTCTGAGGTGGGGCCCTGCCGGGGCTCACTAATGTCCCCTGGCAGCCCCGGGCCACCTTGATCTGCTGGACATCATGCACCTTCCCTGTAGGTGAGACGTGATCCTAACTTCTCTCTGAAGTGGTTTCAACATTTCTCTGTGCTTCGTTCATGACCCATGACAGCCCTAGAAGCAGCCTGGCACTCCGACGTGAGGAGCGCAGTCCTGGAGTATCTCGATGTGACCAAGGTCTTTAGAAACTCTGGTGAATTGTTGGTGGCGGCGTTAGGGCTGACGGACTGGGGAGAAAGGCTTCGGTGATGTAAAGGAGTGGATGGATCTGACTGGCTATTACAATGGCCCAGGAGGCCTCTTGATCACCCATGCCCGAGCAGGCGCTTAGCTAGAGCATGGCAGCTACTGAGGGGGTCCTTGCAGGAGATATGTGCGGCAGCTTCCTGGGCAGCTCCATAATGCATTCAAAAGTCTTTATAGCCTGAATGTGGACAACTCCAGCGATGACTCCTTTGAGGGTGGGCGTGCCCTCAGTTCGTAGGGAGGTGAATGATATCGGTGATGGGATGCTGCAACGCTCAGTCATATGAGCAGCTCATTGGGTCCCTTCCACTTCGTACTGCTTGGGTACACCTCAAATGTAAGTACTGGGACGAGGGATGTGGAGGTGGAGGTGGAAACTGGTCCTAAGCATGTTTAAAAGAAGAATTATAAAGAATGCCTTGATTACTTACCAGTAATCTTCATTACTCCTACTGTTCCTCGTCACAGTACCGACGACCCTGCTCACCCATGGTGTGAAAGGTACCATGATCCGGCTTGGGAAATGGTTTCTAGGGATTATGGGTTAGTATGACGCATTTATTCCTCAAGAGGAAAACGTTTTTAAAAGTTCCTGTGGGTGAGATGGCCATTAAAGGAAATTACTGTGATGAGGAAGAGTAGGACTAGCAGTGATGAAGATTACTAGCAAGTAATCGGGCTTTCGCAATTACACAAAGGTACACGTGAAGGCCAGGAACATCCACATCCGTATCATCACTGGGAGGCCATCGTTGCATAAGACTTCTCCCCAATTATCGTATGCCACGTAATACCCAGAGGTGCTGCAGCAAGAGATGTTTTTCTCTTACCACCCACGCGCATGGAAACAGATCTAATGCTCGTTACCATATATTATGGTGCTGCCGCATAGGATACGGCATACCACTGTGCTTGCATCACCTGTCAATGGAAGACAGGCAAGGGCTATTGAGAGAAACATCCAGGGGCCAAGAAGAATGACCAAAAATAAGAACACATTCTGCATTATACACAGCAGGTATTTTCGGCAGAGACACACGCCTTTGCTCTTTTCGCTTTCGAGTGATTCATACGCTCCTGGGACCCACCCTTCCTAGCCTAGGGTGTGTCACCTGCCACCGGAGGCTCATGGGAGAGATGCTGTAACATGACTGCCATCCCCGAGAGGAAATCATAAAATACATGCTGTGGGGTCTCTAAGGGGTGGGCAGGCAGAGGAGCTATTGTGAAGTTAGACACAGTGATGAGAAAAACGAAGCCGCTTTCTTTTCACACACCAAAGTGCACTCCCCTTGCACTCCAGTTAGAATGGCAGCAACAGTTAGAAAATCGTAGGATTAACTCAGCGTACAATAGCAGTGCCTGGGAAATGGCTGTGTAATACCCATACACAAGCCTCGGCTTGTTAATGCTTGTTTTTAACCAGACTTCAGTGCAAGCAACAGTGGCTGAAGGCGTGCTCGTTTAAGACATTTCTATTACCCCAATAACATATTTGCAGCTTCAATCTAGCTTTTACCTTTTAGCAGACAACAGTTTGATGTTACTTCTTTATAGAGCTAGCTCAAAGAAATCCCAGGAGGCTATGTTGTGGGCGCGAAGATTCAGGATTGGGCAGGACTGGCCATAGTCAGTCAGTGGGTGGGTCAGTCTTTGGACAAATATCCCCCACAAGTTGTGTGTCCCTCCTCACATGACATCTCCCTCAGTGTTGGTTAAAATGTATAGCCAAAACTCCAAAAGGAAAGTGAGAGAGGGGAGGAAGAGGAGGCCTGGAGAAAGGTCATGCAAACACTACGCTGTCAATACCAGACACCAAGCCAGGGGTGTTGCTAGGTCTGGAAAAGATCAGGGGCTGAGCTAATGTCGGGACTGGCGGGACTATCCAGCATTTTGATTGTAGCACCTCAGCTTCTATCCGGGGCTACAACCCAAAGACCCGGGGCTATAGCCCCCCTCAACCCCCCCCCCCTTCCCTCCAGCAACACCTCTGCGCCAAGGCATAAAGGCTGTGTAAACAGACCAAGCATTGGGGCATTAGGGCTTTTCAATGGAAATGGCCCCACAACTTGCGCCCTCCCCCCCTGTGACTCTGAGAAAGAATTTGCAATGGCATCAAGTGGTAATACAGAGTTTTAGGTCCCCCACTAGGTGCTTATCTTTGTTCTGCTGTGCAAGGGCCATTAAACATGTCCCTTGATAATCTGCAGCCAATTGCCCCCCACCTCCTCCTCCTCCTCCATTGATTTATCTAGGATATTGTTAAGAATGAAGCCACAAGGGTGGGCCAACGGTAATCCTATGTTTCCAAGGAAGGCCAGTCTTCAAACTATCGCAGCCATGTGTTGCCCTGCTTTCAGCTGTTTTGTGTGAGGCAGTGACAATGCGTATAGATTAATGGAGTACAGGGTGAGGAGTGATGCTATGTGACCTCAGTTATAAAGCCAGGTAAGTCCCATTGCAATTTGTATTAGGAAACAGGTTCTCTTTTGCGGTCTATACACCTCACTTCGCACCTCCATGGCAACGGTAGTCCTTCATCTATGTCACACTGCATATATTCTTCCCATTCCATGTAATGTGTTGATGGTGCGATCAGGCATGGGAAGATACCCATGATCCCACAGTTTATGATCATGTACGGGATCCAGAGACTCAGAACTGCATCCGTTGAAACTGTAGGTGACGAAGGAGAAACCAGAAAATGGAGGAGGCACCCAGATAACTCGGGCAGGGTCCTCCTCCTCCCTCCCCCCTGGGTAAGGGGGAGGTCGCCGGCCAAAAGAGTGGCAAAGCGTCCAAAAGCCCGCAAAGGGCAGACGAAAGAAAGGGGCTGGGGGGAAGCCCTTTATAACCGGTGTGCGTCGTACGGCAGGAAGCATCCAGCCCCTGCAGGACGCCCGACACGAAAGAAAGATTTCCGTTTCGAAACATTTGAAAGCTTGTGACTGCATCCGGGCCTCCGAGCCTCCGAGGGGTGAAACAGTGTGAAGGAACCGTACAATTTGAATTTATTTTACGAGGGGCTGCTCGGGGTGTTTTTGCCTTACAAAGTGAACACCTTCAATTCTTTTTACATTGGGCCGCCTGGGTGAAACAGCTGCAACTTTGGGTGAATTATTACAGCGTAGGGCTGCCGAGGCTGAAACAGCAGCACAGCTATAAGAAGGTGGTTAGATCATCACGCCTGAACGGATGGATCTGGAGGCATTTTTGGCCATGGCGAGGTTGGCGGCAGCTACACGTGGGCCTAATAGGATGGATGAAATGGTCCTCCAGCAGGGATAGGAAGCAGCAGGTCCCAGCCTCCCCTCTAATGTTTCAGGACAGCTCCAACAAAGAGTTATTAAGGGATGTGCAAGTATGGGAAGAATAGGAAGAGGAGGTGCAGACGTCCAAAAGGAAAAGCACCATGACGGAGAGGGCCAAAGCAAGCAAACAGCAAGCCAAGACCAGCAAGGAACCCAGAGGAAAAGGGAGGGCGCAGGAGGATGTAGCCTTACCGGCGCCGGCACCTGCAGAGGCTCCAGGGAACCGTGGTAGTACGCCCAGCACTCTCGTACCCTGACAGGTGGTAGTAGCTGAGGAGGGACCCACATCCCTAGCGATGGTTAAATGTATAGCATGGGGGAAAAGGTGGACATGGTCAAGTATATGACAGTGCTGTTAATAATTTGGCAAATAATGCTGAAATGGTAAACCGTCAAGTTATGAATCAGGGTCGAGGGGGTCCTGGGGAGGGGGTGTATCATGCTTTTGCCTTACCCAGCACAGGCCCTGTAGTGGGGGTGGGGGTTAGCCATTTGCCTCAGGTGGGGGCAATTCCAGCAAGGGGGTATCAGGCTGTTGCTTTACCCATCGCATGGGGGGGGTAGCCAGTTGCCTCAGGTAGGGACATCTCCAGCAGGAACACAACATGGGCTGGCCTGGTGGGGACAAGGGTTGTCAGGGCCCGGGGTCTCCACTTTAAGTGGGAAGATCCAAGGGGCGCAGTCAGCTGCAGCAACTCCACCCAATCTGGGGCAGGGTGGAGTATGGGGTAATGTAACCCAGTATGGGAGGTCGATGCCAGGCTTTGCTCCTGTCCGAGTGGCGGTGAACTCCTTGGTATGGCACATCCCATGGGTCACTAAGGAAAAGCTTTGGAGAAAAGAGTTTATTGAAATCTTGGATTTGGTGGGGATGGTACCCTTAGGGGAAGGCTTAAGGGATCTGTCAGAGAAAGAGAAGGAATGAAAAAAGGGGGAAGGGAGAGAGCCAAGGTGGAACCCACCATCCACAATTGGCTCAAGGCTTTTAGAATGTATGTGTCCATTATGCTTGAGAAATTCCCACAGGATGCATTGGCAATGATCATGTATGAGCAATATATCCACAACCTATACCTGAAATATGGGGCTGAGGGATAGTTGGAATATAACTGGGGTTTTAGGCTCAAAATGCAAGTCTGGTCCGCTATGTCCTGGGATGAGGTGGACGTTGGGGGGGGGGGGTACATAGATAAGATGGTAACTGCCAGAGAATCTGGAGACAAGCCCCAGTGGGAGAAAACCCAAGTTTGGAGAGGCAGAGGGGGTTACTCCCAACAGGGGAGGGGGTCCTTTCACAGGCCCTCCTCCTGGAACGGGTCCAGCTACCAGGGGACGCAAGCAGATTGCCGGAGGTTTGCTTATGGGGACTTCCCCTTTTGCAAGGCGTGTCGATTTAGGCATGCAAAGGGTGGAAGCGCTGGGGCCCTCTTCAAGTGAAAGGAAACATACGAGCAGCGCCAAGACCAAAGAGAAACCAAAGCAGGAGTAATGACCAACCACCCATGCCTAAGTTTGCCAAACCAAAGGGAAGCCTGAGTGTAATTAAAACTTGTTTACCAACGCCAGTTGAACTCCCCACTTTGATTCCATTGTTAAATGCGTACCACAACAGGGCAGATGCAAAATTGCTATGGGAAGGTTTCAGGTGGGGTTTCAGGATCCCCTTCTCTGGGAAGATGGGTGGCAGGGAATCAAGCAACTTGCGGTCGGCATTGGGGATGCTGGAGGTGGTGGCACAGAAAGTGGGGAAAGAAATTGAATTGGGTAGAGTTGTGGGGCCTTTCTCATGCCCACCTATAAAGAATGTTGTGGTGTCACTGTTGGGGTTGGTTCCCAAGAAGGAGGAGGAGGGCCAGTATCGCTTGATACACCACCTCTCATTACCGGAAGGGGAATCTGTGAATGATGGCATAGCGGAGCAGAGTGCCGGGTACATTACTCCTCTTTGGACGATGCTATACAGATGGTAAGATTAGCGGGGAGGGGTGCCCTAATGGGGAAGGCTGACATCGAGTCAGCCTTCAGGTTGCTACCTATCCACAAGGAGAGTCATCATTTGCTGGGTTTCAATGTGCAGGACGAGTATTTCTATGATAAATGTTTGCCAATGGTTGTGCTATTTCATGTTCATACTTGAAGCATTCAGCACCTTCTTGGAGTTTGCATTGAGGCAGGAGATCCAAAAGGGCGGGGTCTTGCACTATCACGATGACTTCTTGTTCATTGGTAAAGAAGGGACCAGGCAGTGCAGGGCTCTCATGAGCACATTTCAGGGTATGATGGATGTTATGGGGGGTCCCGCTAGCAGAAGTAAGACAGTGGGTCCAGTCACAAGCTTGACATTTCTGGGGATCGAAATTGACTCAGACAAGGGCGAGTGCAGGCTGCCCTATGACAAGGTGCAGAGGTTGAAAGAGACGATCAAGGTGTTGAAGGTTAAGAACAAGGCAACTCTGTGGGAACTGCAGTCACTGGCAGGTAACCTCAATTTTGCTGGGAAAGTCATCCCCTCGGGGAAAGTGTTTGCTAGAAGTAACAAGCATAAAACAGTGGGATTGCAACATGCCTCCCAATATGTTCGGCTAGGACCCGAAGTAAGGGATGAGCTCAGGATGTGGGAACATTCTTTTTGGAGGAGTTCAATGGTGAATTACTGGGGAGAGGAGAATCACAGTGAGAGGCTCAAGCTATTCAGATTCTTCAGGGGCCCACAGTTTTGGGGCAATTTTTGACAGCAATTGGTGTGGTAAGGCCTGGCCACCAGAGTGGCATCTGAAGGGGGATCACCAGGGACATCACGTTACTCGAGCTGTTTCCCATTGTGGTAGCATTTAAAATGTGGGGGGTGAGGGGGGAGCAGTTGAACAAAAAGGTGTTGCTATGGTTGGACAATCTAGCGGCGGTCCAGATCATCAATCAAGGGTCATCCAGCACATTCAAGGGTGTTGAATCTGCTTAGAGAACTCACCAAGAACTTGCTTGCATTGAACATGGAGTTCAGGGCTCGACATATCCCGGCAGTCAAAAATGTAGCCGCTGACTCTCTCTCTCGTTTACAGTGGGAGAAGTTCCGGGGGGAACTATCCAGAAGCAAGCAAGGTGATGACTCCGTTCAAGGATGACTGGTGGGGCATGATTTGGGTGATGATCAGAGTTCTCTAGCGCCAGGCACGGCAAGAAGATACAAGGCCTGCTGGGAGCAGTTCTTGGCATTTCAAAGCCAAGTTCTGTCAGAAGGGCAGAAGGATTTACCGGTGCAGGCCTTTGTGGGATGGTGTTGGCGGTCTGGGAAAACCAGAGCTTGGATGGCGTACTACTTGGCAGCGATAGAGCATTATGCTAAGCTAAGGAGTGAAATTGACCCCACTAAGGAGCATTACATTGTAATGGCTATGAAAAGTTGGGCAAAGCAGGTGGTGAAGAAACCAGATGAAAGGCGGCCCATTGACATTGTGAAACTGCATGGCTTCATTAAATGCTTGAAGGTGGTATGCCGTAATGATTCAGAGAGGGTTTTGTTCACAGAAGCCTTCACAGTAGCTTTCTTTGGGGCCTTCAGGGTGAGCGAGCTAGTACCAGAGAACAAGGAGGGCAAGGGTTCCGGTTTTCTACGATTAGGAGATGTCCAGGGTACGAAGGCTTGGGTAAACATTTGCCTAAGAAGGTCAAAAACCGATCAGAAAGGGAAGGGGATTGTGGTGACACTCCAGGACATCCAGGGGAATGTAGTCTGCCCGGTGGCTGCCTTGGCAAGCTATCTCCAACAAAAGGCGGCCGTCTGAGGTGGGGTTCCCACTGCTACTGCACAGGGATGGGTCCACCTTGAGCCGCTTTTCTTTTAAAAGGGTCATGGATATGGCCTTGGAGAAAGTGGGGCTAACTGAGGGGGTGTTCGGGACACATTCTTTTAGGATAGGGGCGGCCACCTCCGCAGCAGCCGATGGCTTGGGGTCTGAAGAAATCAAGCAAATAGGGAGGTGGACATCGGGGTGTTTTAAAAGATACATCAGACCTGAAAAAATGTAGAGTTAACCTGCTGCCTTCTCATCTCCTTCCCACTAGCAGCAGCGCAGAGGAGGCGGTCCGTCTGGATATTAGAGCATTCCTTTGTGTCAAGGGCCGGGGCAAGCTGGACGGCAGAGCAGGAGGAGCTGGCGGCCGGTGAATACTGGATATGGTGGCACGAGGTGCCCGGGATGAGATGGGCCTAGTAGCGAGGGCATATTCGCAAGTTGCTGGGTAAGCAGCAAAAGTCAGAGGTCTTGGTCATCCATCTGGGCGGTAATGACTTGACAAGCATGGGGAGGGGTGCTTTCATGAGGGAAATGATGTTCTCATTGCAGGATTTGTCGGCACAGCTGGGTGAGACTGAGATCGTGTGGTCGGAAATAATTCCAAGACAGGAATGGAGGGGCGCGGAGAAAATTGAATTGTACTGTGTCAAAATTCTGCAAGGGCAGAGGCCTCCTACAAATCAGACATGGCTTGATCAACTTGAAATATTATCTAAAGGATGGAGTACATTTGTCTGCGATGGAACTCTTTTACTGGAATGTGTGCACAAAGCTTTTGGAATTGTAAATGATGAAAGTGGAGCCACGGTGGACGGTAATCCACCTGTGGCATGGCGGTGTTTGGGCGACCAATCACAAGAGACAGACTCCAAAGGAGCCATGAGAACGCCGGTAGGGTCTTCGCTCTTCTCGGACCAACGCCTCTTGGGAGCCTAAGCGGCAGGGGTGTCTGGTGGTAACAATAAGGGCTCCGCTTCCCCCGAAGAAACGGCACTCTCTCTGCCCACGAACACTTGCAAGGGCAGGCGGGCTCAGACACGAAGGGTTGGGCCTACTGTGGACTTTGTGCAAGAAAAGGGGGAAGCAGGTTGCTGGACACGGAGCAGGAGTCACACCTTCAGAACTATTTTCACTAATGTGTGCAGTGTTTTTTATGATGTTGTGAAAATAAATCTGGGGCAATTTTTTTGCCAAATGAAGACCAGTTTCATTCTGCACCTTACTAAGGGGAAATGAAAGGAACTGAAGAATGAGCAAGTATAATGTTATTGGCACAAATGCACGGGTTATACGTGTGCCCTAATACACACCATTTTCACACTGTGCTTTTGCACATGAA
Organism: Ambystoma mexicanum; assembly: GCF_040938575.1. NCBI lineage: Eukaryota > Metazoa > Chordata > Amphibia > Caudata > Ambystomatidae > Ambystoma > Ambystoma mexicanum. The sequence goes on from NC_090936.1 coordinate 540,331,501, forward strand.
TGCATTTTTGTTGTTAACATTTGCAGGCAGGTTTTCCCAGCTGTAGATCAGCGGGTCCCCACACATCTTCTGCCGGCCCTGCATGTAAAGCTTCAAGCCTTGTTATCCTTTCAAACGCTCCCCCGCCCCTTTCTCTCTTACCAATCCAGAAGTGCAGGTTGGAGCCTCCCTTCTCTATGTTGTTGAGCAGCAGATACGAGTCCCCGGAATAGAAGACCCCGACCTGCTCCTTTGGCACCAGGACCAGCTTCATCTTCTCCACCCTGAAGACATGCAGACCGGGCTGGTGAACGCAGTCGTCGAACATCGTGGAGTCTGATGGAGAACAAGAGGGTATAGGTCAGCCGAGAGGGAGGCAAATGAGATCTTGGGGGAGGCAGCGCCATCACGATTACATTCTCCCGCTCCGAACATCTTGCCTAGTGCGATCTTTCCTCAGGAAATCAGCACTAGATCATGAATTAGACTTCCCTATCAAAGTCTTCACTATAGTCCAAATGATGCTCTACTTAGACCAACTCCCCACAATCCATGCATCTACACGACTAAGGACGCCCCTTTTTTGGTAACTCATTCCCCTGAGTGGGAGTACTTCTCTTAAAGGCCGACTCAGGTAGGTCATGATTTCAGATGACAGAGGATCCTATGGGCAAAGCAGTTTGGACGACAGCACCACCCAGGGGTATCTGGTCAATCCATCGAATACTAATGCATCTAGCACCATCGAATTAGAAGCAACGAAATGCCATTCCATCGAATGTCCATTTTGTTGAATATAATTCGATGGATCCATCAAAATTAGTAATATAAAACTGTGGGTTAGATTAGGGTTAGGGGTTAGTGTTGGGGCTAGGGTTAGATTAAGGGTTACATTAAGGTATGGGTTAGGGTAGGTGACCCTCCTACCCCCCAAATATACACAACAAAAAACATTAAAAAGTTACACAGCGCTAGCCAGTGCCGAAATCTCCGGGAGAACTGCAGGAAGGGCACTATAATGGCGAGTGGGCAAGGGGATACACCATGATGGGGAACAGAATAGAAAGAGACTCTGATGTGAGTTGGTCGGGTAGGGAGTGGAACACGGAGGATCTATGGCAGGGAGGAGACAGAAAGACACAGGGGGACCAGTGGGCAGGGGACCACGAAAGGGAGCAAGCTTTGGACAGGCAATGACACTGAGCAGGGTGTGGCATGGGACACAGATGGGGAGAGGACAAGAGCAGAGCGGGGAGCAGGGTGGACAGTGTATTGAAAGTAAGGAGACTGGCATGGTTCTCCAATGTGCTACTATTTCACAAATATGGCATGGGCCACGTACACCGTTATCATTTCCGCCTGGAGATAAAGCCCACTCTTCCTCTCCGACCTGGAAGGAGGAAGAATTCAAACACACTATCCAGAGACTAACCAAACAACCAGTTTAAGGAAATCCACATATCAGTCACACAAAAACACTACAATCGAAAACACCCAGCCTGTAACGCATTCTAGCACCAAGGACACACGTACTCCCTCTCATGGCTCAAATGCCTTTGTATTCTCAACAGACATCTAGAAACACATGTGCAGGGCTAAGGTAACTTCCGGTATACACGCATCAACACAACAGTCAAGTTCGCTCGCATTTTCCATCTCTACACACTAGCCTAACCCACCCCACTCTCTTTCAGACCCGCCAGAGCTCCTGTCGACCATGAACAAGGCAGCGCTCTGCAGTAGGATAACATAACATCACCTGGCATGACATGTCAATTCAGTGGCACGGAAGAGTGCTTCTGGGAGGAAAAGCTTTGCTGGAGTGCACCTTTGACTTTCTCGAAGCGGACTAAGGAGAGTGCGCCCACAGGTCTTCTGATGATTTGGTGAACCCAGCTGTGCCCGCATGTTACATGCAGACCACTGGGAAACGACGACCAGCAGGGAAGAAGCAGCGGGCCTCTTCACTGGGGCCTCTTCACTGGGCTATTTCACTTTCATACCATGCAATCATTCATATTGCAAAGGCTGTAATCTTGCCCCCCATGATGTACCCTAATGTAAAGTGTAACGACTGCAACCTTAGACAATACGAACTACTGTAACTGCCAAGCTTATGCAACCAGCGCCTAGATGCCTGCGGGCTAAGAAGTGCGCTTAACAAATGCCAAAATAAATATATCGTGCCCCACTCTAACCTTTATTTTGAAGCCGATTTCTGCCCACTAAATGACAGGTACATGTTAGTAATAGATCAAAAACTCGGCGGTGTCTGTCGAGTCCTTGCATTAGTCACACAGGCCACACCTCAAAGTAAGGTTTCTTGGTTTGGATCCTTCCTTGAAAACACTATGAGTCACCGAGGCAGCCATTTGGTTACCCCCCCAAACCCCCTCGCCGCCACCGCCCTGCTAATGGGCAGGCATGTCGTGCAGGCATGTCGTGCGGACCCTGCCCTTCTGAGCCACGCGACATGCAGAGGAAAGCAGTTTCTTGCATCCGCCATTATCAGCGTCTTCCGCCGCCGCCGCCCACACCCGCGATGTGGTTATGCCTGTGGCCCTCCTCTGACTCATTTCCCAGGGATGTACACATACTATTGAGTAAACCACATTCTTTCACTGAGTCACAGGAAACACACCCAGGCTCGTGAACACGAGAGAAAGGGGGCATACTCGTACAATTATTATAACAATAACATTTATTATGAACATCGAAAGAGTTGTAATAATCAGCGTTCATACAGCTAACACTTAAAATCCTGCAGTAAACCCTAATCCTAAAACACACTCTGTGGACGGTGTGTGGGGGTCTCACTCAACTGTACCTCTGTTCTCAAATGCCCTGGCATGCAAGCGAAGGGGGAAGGCGGTGGGGGGGGAACAAAACTGTACCAGGGTCTCTGGTTTTTGCATACTAAAGTAACTTTGGGTCTCACCCTAAGTTACTAGGGGAATCCAGACGTCGACCCCTTGCTCACTGTTCTCAGAGAGTCACAGCTCCACCCTACTGATGAGGCCTAACGAGGCCAAAACATGCGTCTGGCGTTGCTGTTGGTACTCTTATTCAGAGGAGAATTGCCTAGCATTTCGGTGCTGGACTGCACCTGGGCAGGACAAAGACTGATATGTTATGGATATTTCTCCTCTGTGAAAGGGACAGCTAAAGAATCTGGGTAAGACTCCTGTAACCGGGACTAATGTCCGGCAGAGGGACTCCCAGGACCACCCCCTTGTTTTTGCATAAGTCTTTCCTAATTGACAGAATTTAGAAGAAGTCAGCTGCGGCCTTCCTTTATGGACTACATTGATCTCTTACTAATATAGCATGCAATTTTATGCCCTAGAGAATCAAATAATGCAGATTAGTCATAGCACCTAAAGGAGCGGGTATTCAGTGATGTCACCTTGAAAATGGCCGCCAGGTGGCGACATTTTCCTAAAAATGCACCCTCCAGAAAAGCAAACACTTTCCCAAAATAGTCTAGGAGGTGATAATATATAATTATACCCCATCTAGAATATTTGGGGAAAGAATTTTAGGGGTCAGGAAAAAAAAAAAAAAAAAAAAAAAACCCTCAACTACCTGGCGACTTTTCCCCCCGCGACATTTTCACATGGTACCAAGGAGTGATAAGGTAACCAATTATCCCAGGTGCGTTTCCTCCTTGTTGGGCTTCCTCAGAGTGCTGTAGGTTGAGCCTGTAGACACAGGTCCATACAGGCCATTCCTACATTGGGTGCTTTAATGAGCCCACTTGTCACGAGGGCTTAAGCCATGGGTGCACAACATATGGCCCGCGGGCCAGTTGCGGCCCGCCATGCTCTTTTGTCCGGCCCGCGAAGCACAAAGACTTTCCATTAGGAAAGGTTGTCTTCCGGGCCGGACAAAACACTGGCCCTCATTGGCTCAGCACACACACGCACCACGTCACTCCTACGAGCCACGTAATGCGTGTGTGCTGCACCAATGGAGGGCCAGCACTACGGCTGGCGTGGTCCATAAGGCTTGATGCCGGAAGGCATTTCAGCCTTGGACCACGCCAGCGGTAGTACGATTCCAGCTTACCTGCCTGCCTTCCAGCACGTCTCCGGTAAGTGGTCTGTTTGTGTGTCGGGTCTGTTTTGCTTTATGTTTGTGTGTATGTTGCGAGGGGGGGTCGGATGTGTGTCGGATGTTTGGATTTGAATGTATTTGTGTGTATGTTGAGATGCGGGGGTGGGAGGGTGTCGGATGTGTGTCGGATGTTTGGATTTGAATGTATTTATGTGTATGTTGGGGTGGGGGGGGTGTTGGATGTGTGTCGGATGTTTGGATTTGAATGTATTTGTGTGTATGTTGAGATGCGGGGGTGGGAGGGTGTCGGATGTTTGGATTTGAATGTATTTATGTGTATGTTGGGGTGGGGGGGGGTGTTGGATGTGTGTCGGATGTTTGGATTTGAATGTATTTTGTGTGTATGTTGAGATGCGGGGGTGGGGGGGTGTTGGATGTTTGGATTTGAATGTATTTTGTGTGTATGTTGAGATGCGGGGGTGGGAGGGGTGTCAGATGTGTATGAATGTTTGGATTTGAATGTTTTTTGTGTGTATGTTGAGATGCGGGGGTGGGGGAGTTGTCGGATGTGTATGAATGTTTTGATTTGAATGATTTTTGTGTGCTGAGTTGGGGGGTGGGGGGGTTCGGGTCTGTATGGGTGCATGTTTGTGTGTGTGCTGAGTTGGGGGTGGGGGGGTTCGGGTCTGTGTGTGTGCTGATTTGGGGTGGAGGGGCGGGTCTGTATGGGTGCAGATTTGTGTGTGCTGAGTTGGGGGGTGGGGGTTCGGGTCTGGTTGGGTGCTTGTGTGTGCTGATTTGGGGGATGGGGTTTGGAGTGTGGGGGTGGGGGTTCGGGTCTGTATGGGTGCATGTTTGTGTGTGTGCTGAGTTGGGGGTGGGGGTTTGGGTCTGTATGGGGCATAGTGTTTGGTTGGGGGTAAGGGGGCCCTGGGGCATAGTGTTTGGTTGGGGGTAAGGGGGCCCTGGGGCATAGTGTTTGCTTGGGGGTGAGGGGGCCTGGGGCATAGTGTTTGCTTGGGGGTGAGGGGGCCATGGGGCATAGTGTTTGCTTGGGGGTGAGGGGGCCATGGGGCATAGTGTTTGCTTGGGGGTGAGGGGGCCATGGGGCATAGTGTTTGGTTGGGGGTGAGGGGGCCATGGGGCATAGTGTTTGGTTGGGGGTGAGGGGCCCATGGGGCATAGTGTTTGGTTGGGGGTGAGGGGGCCATGGGGCATAGTGTTTGGTTGGGGGTGAGGGGGCCATGGGGCATAGTGTTTGGTTGGGGGTAAGGGGGCCCTGGGGCATAGTGTTTGCTTGGGGGTCAGGGGGCATAGTGTTTGCTTGGGGGTGAGGGGGCCATGGGGCATAGTGTTTGGTAGGGGGCCATGGGGCATAGTGTTTGGTTGGGGGTAAGGGGGCCATGGGGCATAGTGTTTGCTTGGGGGTCAGGGGGCATAGTGTTTGCTTCGGGGTGAGGGGGCCATGGGGCATAGTGTTTGCTTGGGGGGTGAGGGGGCCATAATGTTTGGTTGGATGTGAGGGGGCCATGGGGCATAGTGTTTGGTTGGGGGTGAGAGACATGGGGCATAGTGATGCACTCCAAGAGTGAACCCAATAATAAAGCTAAAACAGGCACAGTTAGGAGATGTTCATCTTTGGCTTTTTGAGGAAACCTGACTCAATGAAGGCCATACTCCTCTTGGGCAACCCAAATAGCAAACTGTAGCAGTCCAAAATAACGGCATGTCCAATCTAGGGTCAATAAAATAAAATATATATAAGTTAACTAAACATGCGAGATACAATAACTAAATAGAAATAAATTATAACAATGGAAAATGTGTAGTACAAAATGTAAGTTTGAAATGCAAATAAAAATCGTTACCCCTCAAAAACATTATTTTTCCATGTGTTTAGTACAAATTGGGGGTTTAAAAAGCCTCCTGCCACGCCCCGCCTACCGCCCCGCCCACATTTACTTTTCGGCCCACTATAGCCCTCATGTAAGGTACTTTCGGCCCTCTGTCAAAATCAGTTGTGCACCCCTGGCTTAAGCCTACACTTCTAAACCACAAGGACGAGCTAAATCGCACTTACAATGCCCAGCAAGGCAGAAATGTGTACTTTTAGATAGTTCTCACGCTACTTAATTCAACTCTCTCCCTGCTAAGCGGATATTTTCCTCTAGGCTATGTAGGACTTCAGGGGATGAGGCCCCACCAATCTGCAGGTGCATACACGCGCAACGACAGGTCGCAGTGGCAGGCACATGTTATAGTGACCTCAATGGGCACAGCAGTGGCATCCGGATGCCAGGCAACCCTTCAAGGACTAGACTTATGCCACTAGCCCTTTTTGGTGCATGTCTGTTAAGCCAAACATGGAGGACTGACATGGTGCAGCAGGTGGAACACATCTGTTTCTTTTGGTGGAGGGCCTGCTGATTTGCATATCATTTGCCCTTTTTAGTTTTGGCTATTAAATGGTGCTGTAAGTTCTACACATAGGCTATTGGCATGGGAAGTGAAGCTATGAAAGAGATGGGATGTGAGGAGCGGCACACAGCCCATGGATGCCGTTTTGAATTTTTTTATGAACCCACTTACCACCCTTGCTTCGCTAATCCATGCGGCCATTCCCACCCACTACTTGCCCCCCACTTACCCACAGCACCTCTCCTGGGAAGCTAGCTCAGTGTCTTTGAGGGGATGCCATTGTTAATTCTAAGCAGTCTTGTGAAAGCTAAATGCGTGATTGCAGTGGTAACTAGGTCCTGGGGTTGCATGTGTTTTTGACCACACAATTTTTCACCGCAGATTTTTTCCTGCAATATTTTAATTGCTTTTTATTGCCACAGAATTTTGGTGGGGGGGGGGACCCCCACACCCACCACGCCCGCCCACCTCCATCCATCCATACCCAAAAAGACTGCATACGATCATGGTGTTATAAAAGTTTTTACTGGGTGTGCCTTAAGCTACGTGCTTTGTGTGTACTCATTTCTTGCACTGAATTCCGGTAGAAAACAAACATTGACAAAGCCAACAGCGTGGGCTTTTGTGCAGGCATTACGTAGGCATTTGCCAGAAACTACAACAACATGTCCAGGTACTAACACCATTTGCCAGGTGTTGCCATCTTATGACAAGGTCGTATCATTATGGTATATTTGGTTTATAAAGTGCGTATTCACAAAATATGTGCTTCAAAGCGCTCAAGGCATGGAGGGGACATGGGAGTAGGTTTTGAGTTATTCAGAGACCTTGACCGTTCTGATAATACAAACTACCCTCGATGGCAGCGCAAGTGCAAATCAAACATGAAAGAGGGGAGCTAAACCAAAATATGTCAGCAGCGATGATGCAGTGCATACACAGGATGGGGGAGTAGCTGGGAGGAGGGGGGGGTTAGGGATGGAAATAAAGCCCAAAGTGTTGGGGTTGCAATCCTTTTTTTTGTGAAGTTTCAGTTTCAGGCAAGCTAAAGTGGAGGTAACAGCTCTTTGGAGGTGAGAAATCCTTCCCCCCATTCGTTAAAAGTTACCTCAAGAATTCCACAGCTAATTTCGAAATAGCCATCCAATTAACTTAATTAATTTCGCCGATATGTCCCTTGCGAATTATGTTCTCTGTAATGTGCGTTGCACGCAGTGGCATGGGAGCGACCATATTTCCCGCGAGGCGGTTCTCAGGTGTTGGGCGGGGGTGGGGGTCATATTTTCTCTCCGAGTGGAACACGGCTATCCGAGGCGCGGGTAGAGAGAGAGAAAGAGGCCACACTCTGCCCGCCTACCTCCTTGGACGGCGGTTTACTGTCAGAAGTGGCGTGGCCGTTCGGAGTGCGTCACTGAAACCTGTCACACCTTGGATCGCTCTAGAATTACTGATTTATAGGTAATGCCTGGCGGGCGCCTCCTGTCCGCCTCACAGACATGAGCTCCGCACCCACGGGGCTGGGCTCTCTGAACACCAATGCACTCTGTGTGAAACCCCCTGAAGGTATTATAATACTCATTCACACACGTATGAATGCGTATGAAAGGCGCAGGAGGGGTTAAAATGTTCAATGGAGTTAAGAACCAAGAATGATGTACGTATGCCCATGAAAAAAACTCGGATGGCCAATGGTACACCATATCATTCAAACAAACGCACCAATTACTGGCAAGGACCTCAGAGTTCTGATGAACGGTCGAGAGAAGAAATGTAAATTTTGGGTTACGGGGAAAAGGATTGTTCGATGGAGACAAGGATAGGAGGATACGAACAGCAGCAAAGGAAGGTGTGGAATGGGTAGAGCAGACGCCCCCCTCGAGGCTTCACTCCCGTGGCCTTTGTCTGAGAAGGCGACTCCCACTTCACGCCTTTGCAGCCTCTGGCAGTCACGTGCCTGTTGGTATTTATTGATTTTCAAATTAATTTGGGTTTTCACTATCTGGGAGTGATCAGGGGCCCTCTGCTTATGCTTTGTTTTTTAACGGGAAACATGGACCTGGCTGGCAGATAAAATGTGCTGTGCTCTTACCTACAAACACACAGAAACGGCTCTTAAACATGTTTAGGTCTTGATTGCCTGATTAGTGAGGAGTGTGAGAAGTACACGTTTTGCTGCCGCACAGCGTCGCATGATGAGGTGCTTTCCTCAGAATAGAAATAGTACTCGAGTGGCTCTGAGCAGACACAGGGCATAGAGAATGCGGCAGACATATGAAACTGCCCTCCAGACGAAGGATTGTCTCATTGAAAGACGACCGGCACAACTTGGTGACGTGTGCCCCGCACGGTGATGTCACACGTCGAGGCAGGCCTGGGTACTTAGGCTTCCTGAGTGTCAACAAATGATGTTGGAAGGCCTACAGCGACGCAGAGTTTGTTTCTTTCTTCTCCCCCTCTCTGCAGGTCCAGCAAGAAGGTTCTAGCTGATGCCCTTGGTGACAGCCACTTCTAGGTAGTTGGTAGGTTCTTGTTTAGCTACCGGAAACAAGAGGTCAAGCAACACTATTATCCAGTGTCTGTCAACCCTTTCGCACCACCTACCGGATAGGTTGGCAAGTTCTTAATGTGCCACCGAATGAACAAGTTGAGCAAACCAAAGTAACCCATACTCAAGTAAGAATACTGAAACTGAGGTAGACCCAGGGGAAAGATGTCGGACCCCAGAAGGAACAGGGATGCACCCCATAAAGATGATAAGCCACCAAGTGACCTTTTAGGCAGCAGCTAGATGCAGGGAAGGGCAGTCTAAGGAGGTGGGGTGGGAGGTTATCACCGTTAATTGAACCCTCTAATGTTAATTTAACAGCCTGTTTTTGGCCTATTTTAAATACAAGCCAAGTTTTGTTGTCTTTCTTGCCTATGAGCCTAATTTTGTCTCTATCCAAGAGACATATATATATATATATAGATAAGCAGGGCGGACTGACTGATATATTCACGCTTGCGCACTATTATGTGTGGAGGGGCACTGGGGGTGGAGGGACAGCCGCACCATGGGCTTCCCCAAATTCCACTCAAGGAGTTGTACAAGTATTAGTCACACACACACACACACACGTATCCTGACAAAAGGCCAACACTGCGGTGCATGACTGCTTGATAGATGTGGGGCGGGTCAGCGGGGCACGTGTTATTGTGCCTGTGAAAGCTGGTGTAGTTAAACCACACTGTATGTCAGGTACACCAAGAGGCCCTGAGACTGAGAGGAAGCTACCAGTGACTGAGACTGCGCCAACATGCATTGAAACTCATTGCCCAGAGTCCTAAAAGGAAATCCTTTGCCCTATACGTTTTCTCATGGAGGGAGTACAAGCTTTGAGCTCCAATGACAACCTGCTAAAAGTCAGTTGTCACATGTTGCTGTTAAGCCTGTGATATCTCAAATCCAATCCAGTGCAGTATCAGTTATGGCCGGAGGTTGAATACAATGAAGTTCCCAGGCAGGATTGGCACTGCGGAGCCACAACTCATGCATTGGTGTGTCATGCTCCTTCCAATGGCTCCTTTTACCAGCTCAGTGACACAAAGAATACCCATCACCTGGCCCTCAGCAGAGTTACCATCCTATTTATGAAGGGGTACCTCAGACATGCTCCCCGGACTTCACAGCCATCTGCTGAAATGACAGGCAAGTGTGTGACTTCACTTATGTAGCAGAGACTGACCCTCAACACAACTTTCTTAGCAAAACAAAACACTAAAATCATCTCCCACGGCCACGAATTAAGCCAAGTCAGGAATTCAAGTGAAAGAGTTTGAATGCGTTTCTAAATGAGTGAAGACTAACTGAACTAAGAAAATCTGAGGAAAGTTCAATTTGAAGTTTGTGACCAGAGAAAGAAAAGCTCCAACTTCATTAGCTGAGCAACACAACTGTCTAATACACGTTTTTTTAGTCACAGACCTTAAAACTCAATTTGCAAAAAAACGTTGGTCTTTCCCTTAACGTATGAGGAACGCATCAGCACAGACAGTTGTAGGCCATTCTTGGTCCTTGAAACGTTACTCGGTGCATAGTGAAATGCCAGTGAATTCTTATAAACATAGCATCAACAAACATCTAGGGTTTATTGTCAATAACATGGTAGACCGCCATTTTGTCAGTTACACATCTGGCACTCTACACCCGGAAAGTACAACAGATTCTCTAAAGCTCAACAGATTCTCTGGTCAGGTCAAATGTGTGTAAGATTGCGAGAGTCACCGGATCCAGGCTACATATTTGACACACGTAATATTGTATTCTTTAACCCAGTTTGAACAATGGTATACACAACACACCAGACCCAACTTTTTTTTGGAAGAAATCAAGTGTCCAGAGTTTGCAGAAACTTAAAGAGACCATGTCAAAATACCTCTGAAGAGGTACCACTGGCTTCCAGATGAACACAAACACACAAGGTACTAGAGGGGGACAAGGACCAGGATAGCCGTGGAAGATGGTTGCCCATTATGTCCACTGCTGAACGCCAATATCGAGCAGTGCTACTCTAGCCTCCTCCGATTCTAGACTAATTGGAGACATCCAGCCACTTTGGTGTGGTATGGCATGGCCATTGTCTACATTTCAGATACCCACTCTCTATGAAACAGTGGTTTTTGCTAGCATTTTTGGGGTAGTCTGGATTTGTATTTTTAAATTGAAAGTCTATATTTTCATAGAAACTTGATTGGACATGCTTTTATTTTGCAGCCTTTATGTATATTGCTGTTTGGGTTGCTACTGTTACCAGCTCACCTGATGCTGAATATATAGCCTACTCATTGCCCACATTACCAAAAGAGGCGAAGGAGATTGTGACGAATCAACTTCCGGGGCACCGGTGGTCCAAGGATGAATATCGGTTTCTAAACCATCAATCAGCCCCACACCTCTAGTACACCAGAAGCGATCCGAACAGATTGGAATACAAGTACATTATAAACGTCCTTGTCCAATTTTGGTATGTGGTTGGAACAGCACTTATCTATGCAAGGTCGTGGATCGTTTGTTGCAATACAATTATTACCCAATAATAAAATGGACTGTCTAGTCAAGGTTGTATAAAAATATTGAATTTAATATTATTACAACAGACAGTTCTAGCACACTACAAAATACAACCCACACTGTAAAGGAACACAACGGACAGACAGTTTCAGGAAGGAAAGGGATGCATTGTGGATACTGACAGGAGGATAGTCGGTAAAGCAATCAGTAACTGTTCAATGATATTTGGTTTCAGCACCATAGGAGCAAGGGGACGTAAATGTCAGTAAGGTCCTTCAGAGGAGGACCAAGGGCACAGAACTACATGTACCTGTTGCTTGAAATGATCTTGATGCCCAACAGCATTGAGTCGGTCCCAGGACGTTTTGTAGCTTCTGCGAACGCATTCAAGATGGGAGACAGTTGTGGGTATCAGGCAGCAGGCCGGCAAGCAACACTGGATGGACGGCTGCAGTTTGGCCTACACAGCGTCTCAGGGTCAACAAGCATAGTCTATGTGCTGGTTAGCAGATCTGGAATGCTAGTCGAGACGTCTCGGACGGCTTTAGTGACTGCAGCATGACAACAGTCAGTGGTGCAGCAGGTCGCGGTTCGAGGGCTCTACTGCCTCAAACAATTTCCTTAAAAGATGGACGCTGGTTGATGCTTGTTGTGGCACTCCTCCCAGCTTCTTCGCAGGACTTGTGTCGTCCTTTAAGGTGGATGGCCCAAAGCTGAGGAGAGTGCTTGCAGCCTTGTCCTTTGTTCAGAGACTCTCTGGCACTTCCCACCTGGGAGGTTTGCTGGCAGAATCTAGCAGGGCATGCCGTGTGCTGGGTGGGTACTGGTTCTGGAGCTGCTGGATGGTCCTCTAAGTTTGTCATCTTCCTCTGTTCCCTGGGAGAGGTTTAGGGGAGGGATCTTGCATTCCTCTTGGAAATCCTGGCCTTCCTTCACTGGCGAAAGCTAAAGCTATAGGCAGACTGTACCTTCAGCCAGGGTCCAAATGCGAAGCCAAATGGGCCCCAGTGATGGCTCAGCCTACTTTAATGAACCATTCTGGGTCCCCACCAACAATCTTCTGTTATGCACAGGTTCAGGACCAGAGTGCTTTGCAACAGGAAAGGTAAGAGGTGACAACATGCACTCCTAAGTTCCACCCATCTTTCTGTCTGTTGAAGATCAAGTGTCTCTCTGGTTAACAGAGCCCTCTGCGGCTCTTGATAAAAGCGCGGGTCTCCCTTGAAGTTTGTGGTGAGAACAGACTTCTGTCTCCCTCAAATCACATACTCTGTCCCTCTGAAAGGGGTCAGTTCTGCAGGGGTTGCCTACGGTAAATAGTGGAACCAGACATGCCATTCACTCTCCTTCATACAGAGGGGTGAGAGCTAGCTTCAAGGTGACACATTGCATATCAAAGATTTGATCGTTTCCCTGTCCATTGTTAATTTCTGCAACCAGACCTATTTGCAGGCCTTCTTCAATCAACTCTCATCAGTATGCTCCACCAACACACAGAACTTAGACAATAGAACAAAGCGGATCCATGGAGCCTTTGAAATGTAATTAGGCAAGCCACGGGAGGGTGTTTTTTCCTCCTCCGGATGTTTTTGGTCACCCCTCGCTGTCACCTGTCAAATAAATGTGACAAGGAGGACTGCGCCTGTAGGCTGTGTCCCCCAAAGTAAACTGGACTATGTGTTTGTTGTGCGGCGAGCATTAGAATATGTATGCAGATAAGCCCCACACAGTTTCGGAGGTTGATCTCCCATCATTCAAATTGCTAAAAAATAAAAGCCCAGGCAAGCACACACTCCCAGTGCGGATGGTCGAATCCCTCACAGCTATACTCTCAGTCTGTGCCTGCTTAACCTTCATGATTAAGATTACTGTAGTAGGTGGTTATGCCAATACTCATCCCTGTACTGCTGCAGAACAGTAGTCATTTCATCACCCCGAAGGTGATCATGGAAGACCGCTGTATTTTAGACTGCCGACTAAAGACGATATCAGGGCTGTTTACTGGAAGAGTCTTCTGCACTGGTCAGAATGAATCAACCATTCATAGTTGCAATTAAAGGTTTGATGATCTTAGCATTTTTATATACATATAATAGATGTATGTGTGCGTATATAGGTTTGCTGTGTGCATTATATACCAACGGAATGCATGTAGTTTGCAATGTGAGAATTTAAGTATTTTTTAAGAATACCATGTAAGGAGAAAGTTGATAATTCCAGACCATAGCGTGCACTATTTAACTCTCTGGATGATTAAAAACTGAACAATATATCTGTAATTTATTTAGGGGTTACGATGAATTATAAACCTTCCAGCTGTCAGCTCTTTTGTTTTGCCATAGTCACCCCTTGTGGGACGGCTATGTTCAGACGTGGGTCCCGTGTCTGTTGGGCCTAGAGACTCAAGATGCACCTCACTGATGACACCCAATAACCCTGAAACAACTGTGGGGTTCCTTGCGGTCTCGTGTACACGGGTTGTGACCAAGCAGTTCAGGTTGGACTGCCCTTTTTGGGATGGCACCCGGCCTGAATTGCATATGGTCTTTCCCCTTTCTGTAATGGGTTGGAAAACAATGAACAATGGTCTTGAGGGTTGCCCAGAGCGATGTCAGAGGTTAAGATTAATTCTAAACCTTCCAGCCATCAGTTCTTTTGTTTAGTCAACTCAAATGGCAACAATAGATTCATTCTCTAAAAACTGTAAACACATGATTATACATTGGCTAATGCTCCTCCCACCAACGCTTCACAAATATGCTCAGGACCCAATGTTGTCAAGTGCAGAAGAACGACATTATAATTGGTGAAAGGTGTGGCATGTGTGCCGCCTCGCACTGGTCTTTAGGGCCAGTTATATTGGCTGATTTGGGCAAATTAAAAGAATTAGTGCACAATGTAGCTGATGGTTTTGATCATAAGATGTACACAGTGGCGCCAAGATTGCACCATTGTTCTAACATTTTGATTCGCAAATGCGGGACACTTTCATTTGGTGGCCATGTGTATATTTTCCTCAGTGCGATCAGGTATGTGTGGTTGTAATTTTAGTGCAGGGGAAGACTTTTACATTTCCATTGTGACAAACACTAATCAGGGGGAAATCCCATCTTTGATAGTTGACCATTCATGACAAAAACCTGTACCCCATATGAGAAGCTGTCCAGAGGAATCTGTTTTGACCAATGAAGACTACTAACAAAAGGACAGCTAAACCTTTTCTAGCCCCACCCATGCTCGTTCGCCCCCTCTCCGCTAAGGCGAGTGGCGATTTTTAGTTTTGGCTGTTGATGAAAGCCTCATCTATAAGCTGAAGCGATCATCACAGGGACTGACGATATGAGAGGTGATGTGAGGGGGACACAGCCTGGGTGAGTTGTCTGCTTATTTATGTATCCACCCATTGGACGCTGTGATGAATCTGACAATGTCATCACTCATTCCCCAGAGGTGGCTTCTCATGTGGCCTGGGGACGGCAGCCGCTATCTGATCCTGTCCCCGGGCGCGACTATATGAAGGAGGGTAATACGGGGGCGGGGGTGACATGGCATTGCGAGAGGAAGTCACATACCCCATTCCCTTTTAGGGATGTTCCTTCTCCTCCTCATGCCATAATGGCACATTGTACCCTCTCCCTCAAACCCTTGCCAGGTCCACTTCATACTGTCCCCAACATCAGACAGGGAGTGATATGCTAATAACCGAGATGAGGAAGAGGCAGGGAGCAGTAGCGATTATTCCCAGTGAGATCCATTGCTAACTTCCTCAATGTTATGCTAAAGACACTGTGAACGCAACTGAGTTGAGAAAGAAGAACAGAGCAATGAAGATGACTGAGACCGATAAGCAAACTCAGCGGTCTAATATTTGGAAGTTGCTCCGTTCTGCCTGGAAGTTAATTCTTGGTAGCTGACAGATGGCGTGAGGGAAAAGTGCAGAAGCTGGGTAATGCCACAAGCTGCGCAGAGACAGGACAACATGCTATCGGGGAGCATGCCACGGGAAGCAAAGCCAAAGAGAACCCTGACATCATGAGAGGAAACTGAGTAACAGAGGGCTCGCCATCTGTGTCAGAAAGGCAGCAGGATCCGTGCAGTGTGGAACCGAATGCAGTTAAGCTACAGCAGCAGTCGGGATGCACGCTGAGCCAACAAGCTGTGCAGAGATGAAAGAAGAGCACAAGAAGCATTCAAAGCACCCAGTAAGCCCAGGGAAGACGGACAGGTCACCAGGATGCCTGAGAATGCATATTGCTTGTTAGGGAGAATTCTCCAGAATGGCTAATTTCCCTTACCTACTGAGCCCCTCAGCAGCTTTGCTGGATTTCTAGGATTTATTTTTTCACCTGGTAAGAGTGAAAGCCTTTTTTCCCACTCTTACATGTGTTTTGCTGTGTGTTTAACATTTTTATGTTCATAGACTGTGGAGCCTCACCTACTCCATAGGCATCATCTTTTTACTGTGTGTCACACAGCACCTTTAGTGCAGTGACACAAGGTTGTCTTTTTCAGACTTCCCACTTTAAACTCACTTTTCTGGGACGGACTACTGTCTCCCAGAACATGTAAAGTTGCCTTGACTTTATTAGTCTTTTTAAATGCACAGACCCGGCACAAACTATCTTCCATAGAGTACTGGAAAGGGTTAATAGTTATCCCTTTTGTCTGGCTCTCATGGAACATTATTTTGTTCCCCTTTCGTTAAGATTTGGCTGGTGGCAGTGGTATCTACCCTATGTTTCCTACCGCAGTCTATGTAAATAGCCTTTGTACTGTTTTAGACTAAGTTAGTAACCTCGAACTAAATCTGCTGGACCCCATTTACTTTTATTTGGTTTCGGCTGGGTTTATTACCCCCATTTTTTTTTGTAAAGGTCTTTCTTGTGTTTTACTTAGCATGCCAAACCAGGTTTGGTTCCTTTGTTCGCCGTCCTTTGGCGGGCTTCTGCACAGAAGCCCTCCTTAGGTGCCTGAATGACTCAGGCGGACAGGATGTGAGGGAGGGGTTTGACACTCACTGCACAGGGTCTCCTTCGAGACCCATTTCACACTCTGTATGATTGGCTGTGGCGACTGTCCCACCAGGACAGCCACCCTGCTGTGTGATTGACAGCCAGGATGTGTGAATGGGGGAAAACTGCATAAAAAGAAGGTCTCTGGGGCTTGGAAGGCAGAGTCGCCACTGGATTGAGAGAACCGAAGAGAAGCTGAAAGAATAGGACCATTACCACGACTGAACCTCCTGGTGAAGCCCTGCTGCGGGTCCAAATCTCTTCGACGACAAAAGATCTGCAAGGAATCTTCTTCCCTTGATCTGGTGGGACCAACCACTTTGCCAAACACCAAGCAAGGCCTCCCTCCCCTGGTCGAATTTGCTGTGCATTGCTGCAGTGAACACGATAGCCAGGAGGCTCGGACCCTGTTTGGGTTTTAAGGAGCGCACCTTTTATTTGTTGCTTTGCTCTGCTGCTGGTTTCTTCCCTGGGCAGTGCAGGACCCTCCAGTCTTCCTACTTTGTGTCAGTCCGACAGTCGCTTCAGGAACCGTGAGCCTGCAGGGTCTGCCAGGAGCTTCTGCCTCAGCTACAGCCTTCTTCTTCTTCTTCATTTAAGGTACTGTTCTAACCCAGTCATTCGTTCCGTCCGACCACAGTGAAAGTGTTTGAAATCTTTTGCCAATCCGAGGGCTTGTCTTTCTCTACTCTTTTAAGTAACTTTTCTTCCGACCAACTTCGTTTCGAACTCTTGGCAGAGACTTAACCGCGAACTACTCTGAACTGTGTGATCCTCTGCAAAGACTCTGTACCATTAACCTTGGCCAGGCCTATTGATTTGAATCCACATTGTAGAAAGCCTTTTCTAGATTGCCCTGCCTACTTACTTGTTGGTGCTGTGCTGCAATTTTGTACAACCTTGTCTTTCCCTCCCTTTTAAATTGCTGAGTGCCATTTTGCTCACACTTCATTTTGAGCTTAACTTGTCCAGAATTCATCAGGTGTTGTGTAGTGTATTAAGAGTGATTTTTCTGCTGCTTTACTTTGTGAATTGTTTTAAACTGATGTGTAAATAAATGTATATTCTTTTACTCATTAACCTTGAGTCAGTGTTTGTTTGAATCATAGTAATTGCTGTCCTTTGTGTAACTATTGATACTGCTCACTTTACTCTTGAGATAAGTTTGGCTGCTCAGCCATCGCTACCACTTTACTGTGTAGTACAAGCTTGTACCAAAGGTGAATTTGTACTGTCACTTGTAGTCTTACTTGTGTGTGGTGTTTCCAAAGGGTACTGCATATGATTCTGCCTGATACTGCTCATGAAAGTAATGAGAGAAACACTGAATGAAATCTGAAGGATTTAGCATGGGCGTAAACCATACCACAAACGTGTCGCTGGGCCCATACCTAAAAAAGGGGAAGTATAACACACACAAGTACGAATGTTGAAACAAACGTTGTGAAACTGGAGGTGATAACAATGGGCAAACATCACTTTGTGGGCAAAAGGAAACTCAAAATAAATCCTGACAGGAGAGTATACCAGGGGAAAGTGAAATGTTTGAAAGCCTGCATCCAAGACCTGGCAGGGGAGCACACCAGGCAAAGTCAAAAAGTCTGTGGAAAAGAATCTCAAGGAAGACCCATGCCCTTGGGATTGTGAGTTGTTTTCAAGGTGGAGAGAAAACCTGGCATGGGAGTATACCAGGTGACCTGCGAGTCTGGGACCCACACTGAAATTGCAAATATTGGAAAGAGAATCGTGGAGGACTTTGGGGAAAGGAGTAATTCCCTGGAACTGTGAGCACACTGAGAGGAGGGAGATATCCTCTTGGGTAACTACAAAGTACTTACCTATTAATTGTTTGAACTTTTGCATTTTGGTGAAAGGGAAGCTGGGGAAGGGAGCCATTTCCTGGAGGAATACACCTTGTTCATTTGGAACCTTTTGATTTGAATCTTACTTTTATGTTGGATTTGAACACTTTTGAGAAGCAGATACAATATCCTTTGCACCTTAGAGTTAATTTAGAGTGTGAGGGCCAGAATAGGATTACAAACACAGGACATATTTTTGCTTTGGACATCTTGACAAAGGAAAGACCCCTGAGTTTTTGGTTTAGCTAGGGAAATACCTCCTAGGGTAGGGATAGTGAGGCATTTGCCAACCCCTTCTTAATTTGAATAAAAGTTTATGACCAAATTCCTTGAGTCCTCCATGCCCGCATCTCATTCCTGGCTCATCACAATGCCTGTCCTTATAGCCATACCCACCAACTACATTCTACACCCCACCCAAAAGATGTCCCCCTGGGATGTCTTTGAGCTACTACTGTGATTTCTGAGAAGCCGTTTAAAAGTAATGACAGCTATAAACCACCTCCTGGTGTAATCAAAAGGTCTTTAATCAAGTAAGATTTCAGCCACTTGGTTTATAAGCAGTATATGTCTCCTTGCATCCGTTTCTTGCACTGAATTCGTGCAAAAAACAAGCATTGGCAAAGCCAACGTATTTACTCTTGTTTAGACCCTAGCTAAGCATTTACCAGTCACTGCCATAACATGCCAAGCTATTAATACCATATGTCTGCTGTTGGCAGCTTATGGCAAGGTAGTACAATATTGACAGTGCCCGGACAATGCGGATCCCATGACTACACAAAAACCAAAAGCTTTGGCTCTGCTAATGCTTCTTTTTACGTTGTTAGTTGGCCTCACCCACGTTCACTGCACAATGCGGTCCACCGGGAGGCATTACTGCCATGAACCTCCCCAACCCCCATCTCAGATCCGTACTATGCGTTCAACACTTGCTGCTGTTGCTCAGTAACCCCAAAAACCACATCCAGCTCAACATCCCCTTGGGACACATGTACACCGTTCCTTCCTTCCCCCCTCTCAGTGCATCATGCTCACACCCCTTTGCATCACACCCTCGGCACAAACCAATGTCCTATCATTACGCCGCTCCCCTCCCTCCACTCTCTTACATAATGCTCTCTGTCATCCCTCTGTCTTCAGACATCCTGCTGCCCATCTCACACACCACCCTTTTGCAACTCCTCTGTGACTTGCAACATCACTTTGCTGTACAATGGGGAGTACATTATTCCATAACTATCCGCAGGCAGGCAGGGCTTCCAGGAGGACAGGAGGTATTATTCTCAGTTTCTATGATAGACCTAATAAAGCTACAATCACATACACTGCATTTAGGCGCAGCCCACCGTCACTGCATTTAGGCGCAGCCCACCGTCACTGCATTTAGGCGCAGCCCACCGTCACTGCTTAGCTACACTGCAGGTAGGCGCAGGCTACTGTCACTGCATTAGCTACACTGCATGTAGGCGTAGGCCACAGTCCCTGCTTAGCTACACTGCATGTAGGCGCAGGCCACCGTCACTGCTTAGCTACACTGCATGTAGGTGCATGTCACTGCTTAGCTACACTGCATTTAGGCATCGGCCACTGTCACTGCATGTAGGAATAGGCCACCGTCACTGCTTAGCTACACTGCATTTAGGCGCAGGCCACCGTCACTGCTTAGCTACCTTGCACTGTCACTGCTTAGCTACACTGCAGGGAGGCGCAGGCTAAAGTCACTGCATTAGCTACACTACATGTAGGCGTAGGCCACAGTCCCTGCTTAGCTACACTGCATGTAGGCGTAGGCCACAGTCCCTGATTAGCTACACTGCATTTAGGCATAGGCCACTGTCACTGCATGTAGGCGTAGGCCACTGTCACTGCTTAGCTACACTGCATGTAGGCGTAGGCCACTGTCACTGCTTAGTGAGACTGCATGTTGGCGCAGGCCACTGTCACTGCTTAGCTAGACTGCATTTAGGCGCAGGCCACTGTCACTGCTTAGCTAGACTGCATTTAGGCGCAGGCCACTGTCACTGCTTAGCTTGGTTGAAATCACCTTTGCCTGTCCCATTGAGTTTCGCTCTGAAGCGCTGCCCATTTAGACAGTACTCGTTCTGATTTCAAACCCTTGTGGAACCAGGAATAAGTAACAAATATTGTGCACGTTTCCATATTCACAGGCCTCTCGTCATTACATGCATATTTACTTACTACTTTCAGGGTATGAGCGTGCAGTGCCGCTTTATCAGCACACTTTACTGAATCGAGTTATGTGATGATGTGTAGACAGAATAGATTGAAATCTGACAGCCATAAAGGGAACTTTGCCAAATACAATGTGAAAAGGCTGTGAAGCTCAGCATCACGCGTCTTTAATTACATAGGCCGACTTGTCCATGCAAGATAAACTCCTGTTCCCGTAGGACGATTATCGGGGGCTGGCCCTGCTCCATTTCATGGGACTCGCTTGTTTTCTATTGAGGGCCGCTGCTACAAACTTGGGCCAGTGGAGAAACAAACAACAGATTACAGTAGTAACAAACAAGGGAATGCCCCCAAAATATTATCAGGGGCCTGCAGGTTGCAGAAAAATTGATGCAGCAAGTGAGTGATTGGGCTACGTCATCGCAGCAAGTGAGTAATTGGGCTACGTCATCTCACCATCAATTCCATGCACACATCCCAATGCAGTTTTCGGTATGGAGGCTCTGCTCTTTCATTTCTACTATGAATTGAAATGGAAATGGGACTCCCTAGGCATGACGCACCAGCTCACGTGCAAGAGTAGGCACCTGAATCTGCACTTACATTTTAGTGTATTCAAGAGTTGCATTCTGGGTGAGAGGTAATGCCTGGAAAAAATATCTAAAGCTACATGACTTATTTAGAGTAGTCACTGACTAACCACACCATGGATCTTTTTCACTGAATGTTTCGTTCAAATTCTTATCATTATAAAAAAGATTAAGTTTTAAAGTTAATTTCTTGTTAGACACCAATACCTGCCAAAGGGGCTAGAAGCCTTGCATTTGTCATTATTTTATTGGTACCTATTATTTACATGGTGTGTGTAAAATATGTCTTCATTTATTATATTTCTGTCACTTGCTTTATGCTGCAACTTTCGAATACAAATCAAAGTAATAATAAAAAATAAAATAAAAAAGGAGTAGGCCCAAGAGAGCATTGTTGCTTCATCTTTCACCTTTTTGGTTAGTGCATTGTGCACTTCTGCACACAGGCCCCAATTGAAGTTGCTTCATCTTGCAACTAAATCCTGTTTGTTGCAGCCCAGAGGCGTAGCCAGGATTGTCTAACAAGTGATGAGAGAAACACTGAATGGAATCTGTGATGGGTCTAGCATGGGCTTAAACCATACCACGAACAGGTCACTGGGCCCATACCTGAAAAGGGGAAGTATAACAAATACAAGTACAAATGTTGAAACAAACTTTGTGAAACTGGAGGTGATAAGCCAACAGTGGGCAAATATCACTTTGTGGGCAAAAGGAAAGATAAATGTGTATACGTCCTGACAGGAGAGTATACCAGGCAAGATCAAGTGTTGAAACGCTGGCAGGAGAGTATATCTGGGGAAAGTTAAAGGATTCAAATACTGCATCCAAGACCTGGCAGGGGAATACACCAGGCAAAGTCAAAAAGTGTGTGATAAACTACAGTGGAAAAGAATCTCAAGGAAGACCCATACCCTTGGGATTGTGAGTTTTCAAAGGTGGACAGAAAACCTGGCAGGGGAGTATACCAGGTGACCTGCAAGTCTGGGACCTGCACTGAAATTACAAATATTTGAATCCCAAAGAGGAGTCATGTCTGAGATTGTTGTCTTGAATATAAGGAGGAATTGGGGAAAGGAGCCATTCCCTGGAACTGTGAGCACACTGAGATGAGGGAGATATCCTCTTGGGTTACTACAAGGAACTTACTCTTTCACTGTTGGAACTTTTGATAATGGTGAAAAGGAAGCTGGGGAAAGGAGCCATTCCCTGGGAGGTATACACCTTGTTCATTAGGAACCTTTTGCTTTGAATCATACTTTTATGTTGGATTTGAAAATTTGAACACTTGAGAATCAGAGACAATATCCTTTGCACCTTAGAGCCTGAAGCTAAAGAAGTTGGGCCCACCACAGTGCCATTAACATGTGTAAATGCCCACACACTGCTGCAGAGAGAGTATTTACAGATTTTGGGTGGGCCTTGCCCGCTTAGGCCCTACCCTGTCAACGCCTCTGTTGCAGCCGAGATTTTCCAAGAGCTGAGATTACTTCTCTAGCAAGAAGCCTGTTCACAACCCACCCAGCAGCACTTGCTCCACATATAAAGCTTTCTGGTCCCTGTAGAATTAACATTTTATAATAATTACTCTTTTTATAGTGCACATGTCAACCAGATTTGGCACCTTGTGCTTGGGTACAGGTGTTACCATTACCCCACGTAATGGTACAATTATTAAAACAAATGTGTTCTTTTTAAAATACTCCTGAAGCTTATATCCTTGTTTGTCTTCCTCATCACAGCTCTTAGTCTAGAAGGTGAGCTCTGTGCGGGAGAGAGGCTCCTCTCCCAAGATGGGTATAAAAGCAACTCTGACTCACTGAGACTTCCTGTAGGCTTACCAAGCGGTGTAAAAAACCACAATGGGTGTCTGGAGGGAGGGCTCAGCTATCAATAGCTATGATGGGGATGACCTGGCCTGGGAGTAATGAGGCAATATGCCCCAAGGCAGCGGGCCAACCCTGTAGGTAATGGCCTGCCACGCCAAGTTAAGGGCCCGAGCACAGTAACGAAAGTGGCTGTGCCGTTACCAAAAGGGTCTGCCCGCCACCAAGGGGCATATTGCCATTAGCACCCATGTAGTTTTTTTTTTTTTTTTTTTTTTTTTTTACACAGATGCTAAATTATGTTTTTTTTAAAATATATATATTTTTTAAACATACCTTCCTGCGGCACCGACCGGGCCCCAGAGTGCTACTGAAAGCCGCAGTCCATTTTCATTGTGGATGACTAACGTCATCAATGGAAACGGACTGTGGAACAACAACACTGCAGGCCCGTTGTCGTGCAGTAAAGGTATGTTTCTTTTTTTTTTTTTAGGAGAAAACAAGACACCATTAGCACCCGTCTAGGGAACTACATAGGTGCCAAGGTGAGTGGTAAGGGGGAGCGGGGAAGGAAAGGGTAATGCCTGACACTTAAAGTGCTCGGAACGCTGCCTTACCTTTGTGAATATAGCCCGCATTCTTGGCTCTGGGCGCGAATGATGATTACTGCTAAGTTATCAGACTATTACCTCCTCGTCCATCTTCCCCTTTACTCTATGAGGATGTACTAAACCGCAAGCCTTCCAGAGATAATCAAAATACGCATGTGCAGCTCTTTCTTCGGTATTTATGCTCTGGGAGCTGGCCAATTTATCATAAGATAAAACAGTAACTCTGAGCTAATACCTCTGAAAATATGAATTGTGCCTTTGGTAGAGTGGAAAATAACTGAGAGTTGCAGAGGCCCTAACCCCACTGTTTGGACCCCAAGGATCCACCGGCCTCTAGTCTCCCCTGTAATTGAAAGGCATGGAAGAGAAAGAGTCCCACCCAAGACAGTGCAATAGGGGAAACCGGTGGACAACACGGGGCAGACAATAGAATGTATCTAATCCAGCTACTAATCTCCCCAGCTGCAGCTGGTGAAGACCAGGACATCTGGAAGACCACGCCCTGTGGAAGTTGCATGACATTAAATGTACCCACAGAAAACCAAAAAACGTGATAACTTTGACACAGGGGAAATAAGTCTTGACTGACAGACTCAATACCAGAAACAAATGAACTGTTTTCCTAGACATTTGAATTTTGGGAACACCCATGAGATGTCCTCAAATTAAATAAGAAGCTGGAGGATAAGGTTTGTCAATGAGGGCAATACAAATGACAATTAGTCAGCACACTCTACTTCCTTTGCACCACAGACCGTGGTCTGGTTGCCACACTGGGCGGAGTCAATCTTTACTTCACAGACAAGCTTCAGCACATTGAGATTACCACAGTGGTGATGCGTGCAGAATAAGAGACAAATGATAGGTTATTTATACCGCTGCTTAATACCCAGAGGTTTCTAAGCACGGACCCGGGGATCGAACCTGTGGTGCTCCTTGTCGTAACTGAAGTGATGCCAGAGCATGCCGTGCATGAGCCAAAATGGCAATATCAAGGGCCTGATAGCAGTAGAGGAATAAGGTCACCCAGATAACAGCAGGACACAGTGGATCCTGCGTGAGGCAAAGACATGCTCCCATGTTGCTAATACCTACCCCACCTGAGGAGAACCCTCAAAGTTCTACCTTTTAAGGAAAGGAGTCAGACACGCAAGCTAAGCACCTATCAAAGCACGAGATACCTGCCCCCTTCAAAGAGTAACATTCTGCAGCAAACCCCATCACCATCCCAGCAAAGGGTCTTTGCAGAGCAGGCGGACATCAACAAGAAAAGCGCCTTTGCAGAAATTGGGCCAAACACACTTTATAAAAATGATTACCCTAACAGTCCATCCTTAATGTTCCCTGCGCAAAATAGGTGAGCTTTGACTTCGTATATAATGGGCCCCTCCAGGTATAAATGCCAGACAACAGGATAAATGAATTGAAAATGAACCCAAGTGGAGAACCAAGGTGTCGATAGAGCCCTACCCACAGGAGAAGGAAGTCAAAAGGGCAGCTTCATATAAAACATACAATGGTGCAATTCACAGATGAAAGGACTGCAGGCAACTAACACAGATACACGTCTGAATCCTAAAATTCCCCCAAATGAATGGATTTTAAACCACAAAAATAGCAAGGGCACTAAAAAGTTTTTAAAAAAATAAATAATCAGCAATATAGGGCCACTTCGCATAGGGCCTGATTCACAGAACTGTGTTATACTGGTGCAATCCCATTGGAAAACGCTCTGTGAATTAGGCCCAGGGTGTGAACGGGTATAACCGAATACAGTCCATCCAGTGGTCATAAATGAAGATAACGGACCTAAGGGAGGCTTAACCCCAGGTGAGACCAAATAAAGACATGGGTGACATGAAAAAAATACCAGGTACAGTGTCCCTGCTCCTGACCAAACCTCCAGCACGTGAGTGGTCTCCCAGGTGAGGACTCGCCTCATGCCAAGGACTGATGAGGAATACCTTTTCTTGAAGTAGTGAAGATTGCTGCTAACCATGCTATTAATCAGATGTGATCCTTTCAATCGCTCTTTATCACCAGACAGCAGAGCATCTTCACTCTCCTGACATTTTAGCCTCGTCAGACATCATAGGGCCCACTTCCTCTCCAGATGTCACAGCACCTCTACATCATGGCCCTCAATCAGCCCCCACAACGTTTGTATCGCATTCTGCTAGTCTTGCTCCAGCACTGAATTTTAACCAAAATCATAATTCCGGATCTTGTAGGCCCACACTGATGATGGGCAAAGCAGAACGTGGTTGAGGATAATGGTTGCAGGGGGTCCATCAGACATGAAGTGGGGCCCCTCTCTAGAGATGTTTTGCTTTTCCTAGAATTAAACTATTCTCTGCTTCTGTGTAGATGTGAGCGAGGGGTATCCAGGAGAAGGCCTCGCTGCGTGCTTGCCGATAAGTTATGGTCATCACCCTATGTGCAGCCTTCCCAGCGGCCCAGCCCGTTTGAAATGGATACATCTCACTCAACAGAACCCCTTTATACAAACAGAACCAGGTTCGCGCAAAATGGATCAATTGGGTATTATTTAGAATAATAAGTTTACTCAAATCAGACAGCGAGCACAGGCATTAAGAATCCTTTGTTTTTGAGAAACTGGTCGGACGCCCAGGCAGGGGGCTTCTGCTGGACCCCTCAGCAATAGCACCCCTAGTCTTGTGATTCCACCCCTGCAACTGTTGCAAGAGGAGATGCAGGATTTGGAACCAGGAGCCTTGACTTCCAGCCCCGAGTTCCCTGCATCACCAAGACTGTGTGATCTTGTGCAAATCACCCCACATCTCTCTGTGCTGATCACTTCTAGAGTGCAAGATTTTTACTTAAAAACAATTGTGGATACCGAACGTGCACACACGAAGGGTACACTCTCTGAAGAGACGGCAAGGTTCCAATAGGTTCCATGAAGAAGAGCAAAAATGGTGCCTTGCTATGAGCAGGCCACGCCTCCTCGCTTTTAAGAGCAGATGCACTTGCGGGCTCTTTGGGCCTCCCCGCCCCCTTTCATCCCACTTCAACACTGCTGATGGCCGCTTAGGTCTCAGGTGTAGAAGCTGGCCTCCATGCCCGCGGAAAGGGCCTGGTGATGAAGGGGGTCTTATGTGCTGTAGTGGAATTCAGGCGATCTTTTCAGCACCTCAATTATATTGCTCTCTCTTCGTGTAGACTTACCCCCACAACCCCCGTTTAACCTGCTCAGTCTTCACGCCCTAGTTTCCACTATCCGTGCTTCTCTCATCCTCTCCTCTCGCTGTTTCTCCCGCCACATACTCCCTCGAAAGTCTCACATTTCTTAACAAGTTTCTCACTCTCCTTCTGCCACGTTGTCTCTCGTTTGCTCGTTTCACCTCATATGAGCGGAAAGAGGTGCATGGAAAATAGAAGAGAGAGACAGCGGAAGAGATGAGAGTGGGGCGGCCGGGAATATAGTTCCACTACTGTTGTGCACTCTTTGACCCCCGCGTGTCTCTCTCCTTCTCCCGGGCCGGTTTCCTCCGCCCATCACCGTTCTATGCCACCTTGCAGCTCCAATTTGCCTCTTTTCTGATATCTCCGCCCATGTTCTCCTTCTCTCGATGACGTTATATCTTGCTCTCACCGTCCTCTGCTCACTCTCACAATTAGGGTCCATCCTGCCTCCCCCCCCGCCCTTCGCTTCTCGCGAGCTGCCCCAGCACAGCATCTCTCACCGCCCCACCCTTCTCCCCTTCCTCCCTGCCTCGCTCCTTCTCATCTTCGGCGCCGCTTCCTCTTTCCCTGTCCCGAACCCGCCCTTTCCCAAGCGGCAGCTTCCAGCCCGTACTCTGCGCGTCTCGCATTTGCTCTGCCGCTATTTTCTTTCTTCTCTGGACGACGCCTCACTCTCCTTTCCATGCACTGGAACCTAATCCCCTTTCACCCCACGGCACTTCTCCTGTTTCAAAGTCCTGAATTTCTATGAGGCACTGTCTGGACCGCCAAAGTTACCAACAACAACAAGTGTTTATTCTGTCACGGAAGGAAGTGGGTCAGCGGAAAGGAAAGACAAGACAAGGGGCCCACTTCATACTCACCTTTAGTTCCGCCTTGGCTTCTGGGGAGGATGTTCTGTAAGGTCGTCCTGCTGCTGCCGCTACTTCTGCTGCCGCGGTGTATATATACCAGCCCTACTTCCTGGAAGGGGCGGCCCTGATGTTGCAACAGGCTGCCTCCCGTTAATCCGCCTGCCCACTCACCGGAGCCTTTTACCTTCAGAACTTGTTTGCAAATGCGAAGCAGCCTAGAGGTAGACACACGACACCGCAGCGAATGTTAAGGGCGCGCCCTGCCCTGGGGCGCCAACTAGTCATCATCCAGCAGCCAAAACATCACACACAAACGGTGCACACACTGTCACATAACCAAACAAGCAAGGGCACACCCTGCGATGGAAACCAAGCTCCTGCTCGTGCTAAAATAGATTACTTGGGCTGAACTGCACAAAAACCCCAGACTCGTGTGTAGAGGAAAAGGTCACTTTAATGTGACAGGCCACAGCTTCCAACAAAACGATAACCTGGCTCTTTCATCTTAGACTACTTACTGATCCGTAACAATTAACCAAAACAATTAATTAAAAATTGTAATACTATTTTAATATCCTATTCCTTGGCACCTCCAAAGCCAACGTAGCTAAACTTCAACTCATGCAAAACAAAGCCCTCAGAGCAGCTCTAGGCATCAAAAAATCTGAACATATATCCAACACCAGAAGAGACCACCACTGGCTCCCCATACAAGCCAGAATTCTATTTAAAACCCTGAGCATCACCCACAAATGCAGGGCTAACAAAGCGCCCAAATACCTCAACAACACAGTCATGATGAAGCCCCAGACCAGACTCCTCAGGTCCAACAAAAACGCATTCCTTGAAACCCCCAGATACAAAAGAGAGAAAGCAGGGGGCAGCAGCTTCAAAACACTGGCCCCCAGACATTGGAATGCGCTACCTACCCACATTATGAATGAAAGCTCATTCCCCAAATTCAAAAGCCTTTTGAAGACTTGGCTCTTCACAAGTTCTAACTGAACCAGTGCACTAATCCCCTCCAATCGACTATTTTACCTGACTGCTTTGTACATTAGTGTATATTATTGATACCTATTATTGTACATTTTTTATTGTTATACCTTTACACCTCTATGTTCATTCTTAGATTGCATTATCCCATTGTCTGTAACTACGCCGTGATACCCCCGGGTCTGGGCGTATAACAAATGTAATAAAATAAATAAAATAAATATAAAATAAAATAATGTCCATTGTTCCCTTCCCTCCCCCTCCATTCCTCTCACCCTTCTTCCCTCAATTCTCCGCAAGGCAGGGCCAGCCTTAGCAGCAACAGCACCCTGGGCGAATTGCCCCCCCCCTCCGTGCGCGCCCCTGGCTAACAGGGGGAGGGCAGGATGCGCAATTTTGTTTCTAACTCGCAGGGAGTTAATCACTGGAATGGACCCTATTCCAATGCAAACCGCCTTGCTCCCGCATCAGAGCGGGGAGGTAATCATTTGAATAGGGTGCTGATGCTTTGCATCAGCACCCTATTATTAAATGTGGGCTGCAAGGGGCTCATTTAATAACAAAAGGGCGCCTGCTGTGCCTTCTCCCAATATGCCAGCTTGGGGGAGCCCTTGAAAGACTCCCCCGAGCTGGCGTGGCAGGGGGCTTGTGGCGCCCTGGGGGGCATGGCACATGTGGTCGCCCGGCCGGCCCTGCCCTAAGACCGGCCCTGTACCAAGGCCACGCCCCTCGTCCATACCTCTTCACCCTTCTTGTATCCTCCAGGCTAGCCTGTCCATGCAAACAACGCTAACCCCCTCCTTTACCGTGCTAATACCACCTTTTTCTTCTCCCAACCATCCTCCAAATGACCATGTCCCTGCCACTCAGAAACATCCTACCACGAGGTGTTCTTTCTTCCCTACCCCCACGTCCTTTCTACCTCCACATTTTCATCAGCTCCTCCTCCGCCATTCCCATGTCCAGTAAATAATATTCATTACCCATCACAGACAGATGCATACTTTCCTCCCGAAAAGAAAAATAAATCCTTGTATTTGATATCCTGGTGTGCTACTGTACGCACCCCCAGGGTCAGCAGCATTTCCCAATGTCCCTGTTGATCCTCTGTGTGTGCTCCACTGCCCCTTCCTTACCATCCTCTCTCCAAACCCTCCCCTGCATCAACTCAGTCCAATGTGATGAAACCACCAGCAAAATCTCCCCCAACCAGCTGAAATCCCTCTTCATCTTCTTTATCAGAGCCACCCCTGGCTCCCTGATCAAATCGGTCTCCGCCGCGTGTAAAAACTGCACCGCTTGCACCCTATGCTGCTCCCTCAACACAGCCAACAGGGGCAGCAGCTGATCCCATCTCAAACCCCCAACCCGACCATCTCAACACTGCAACCCCATAACTGCAACCCAACTGGGTACCAAAACCTCTCTTTGCAGTCCTCTTCCCAACCCACTTCACCATGTATGGCTGCAGATCCAGATCTGGGGAACTTCAACGCTCCCTTGTCTTGCATCTGCAAAAGAAAAAAAGAGTGAGCTCATTGGCTGACAAGCGCTCCGCCCGATTTCGAACCCCCCAAACACTCTTCTCCCCCAGGTCTCTGATGTAAACCTTTCATTTTGATGACTTCCATCACCCAAATGTCTAATTTCCACCTCGCTCAATCAAAATGTCCTCCATTCCCATGCTGCTCCTATCCTGAAATAATGAGGCCCAAACTTTTCAGCCCTCTCCCATAAAGCTGACAATCCCTTCCTCACCGCACCCAGAACCTGCCCAGTCGTCACTCCTTCCCCACTCTCATGTACGAAAACCAAACCCGCCCCACCTGCACACCTACTTCGCCATGTTAAACCTGACTGGGCACAAATCCTGTCCAAATGAAACCAAAGCCCATTGCCCTTTTGATCTGCTATTGATTTTCTGGTCCTAATATCTAGACATCACTCTGACAGTACCACTTCCTTCCACCGCAAACCACTGCCCCTTCTCAACACCAATTCCGACACCCGTAACGCCCCCAAAGAACAACCAAGTAAAGCATACTCTGAACATGTCCCTCTCCCAGCGGGACCAATATACCCCCAATAGCTTGACACAACCTCCACAACAGTTCTGCTGTTACCGCCCTTCTCGTATCCTTCACCGGCCCTTTGTCGCTTGTCCAACCCTCCACCATCTCCCACGGGCTCGGCAGGAAATCCCAGAAACAATGGCCATAGATCGCAATCCCTGTCAATTTTCCCTCTATCATTGCCCTAGACCACCCCTTATCCATGCAATCCAGTATGAAGTTCACCACATCTTCCCTCCTCTCCTCTGCATCACCTCTCCAACTCTGTGCTCCCCCTTTCTGAAAAATATAACCAAGCTCTCCTGTATGCCACCTGTGAGCTTGCAGCCAATGTACCCTCCATTAAATGCAACACTCTCACTCTCCTAGCTGCTATAGCTCCCCTGGGATCTGATGCCCTTCCAGCTCTGCTTCCGGTGCCAACCCATGGAATCTCTGCCACTGAGAATGAGATAATGCATCAGCAATGATGTTATCCTTTCCAGGCATTTGCATCATCTTAAACACACGATTCCACTTCAGGCACCACAACACATACTCCCTCAAAATCCTGGACACCTTCTGATCCTTGGCAGACTCTGTTTACCACATTGACCACTGACTTCACCCTATTGTTCTCCAGCTCCTTGTCCCACAATGACAAAGCAACCAGCAATGGAAATAACTCCAAAAACTGAATGCTTCTCCCTCCTTTCCTCCAGTGTGGTGGCCATCTCTCTGCACACCAACTCACCCACCAGTACACCCCAAAGACTTCTGCTCTTGACGCCTCAGTGAAAACCTGTACCTCCCAAGCAACCAGATCCCATAGCAGCCACATGCACACCCCATTGAACTCCAACAAACGCAACCATACCCTGTAGTCCTCCCTCAGAGCTCCTGAAACCTTATTCTATGGTGTGGTTGCTTCGCCCCGGACAGAGACCTTGCCATGTTTCTTCAAAATGTGCATCCCGGGGCAACTACCCAGCACCAACATGTCTTGTCTTCCCCTGGAAAACCTCTAGCATCTCCTGACAGTCTTCTTTTCTCCCTGCCCCACTGATAAACAAAAATCATCCAGGTAATGTAGCACTCGTTCAAAACCTGATCTGTATATGAAACACCACTGCAAGAAAGAGCAAAAACGCTCAAACAATGCACAGGATAGTGCACATCCCACCAGCAGCACCTTATCCACAGAAATCTGGTCCTCAAACTGCATCCCCACTAACCAAAAATCCCCTGGATGCAGCGGCAGCAACCTGAACGCTGACTTGATGTCACTCTTGGCCATAAACGCTCCCTTTTCCTGCTTTCTCATGAGCTCCACCGCCTGATCCATGCTCACGTAAGACACCACAAAATCCTCTTAGGCAATTAAATTGTTCACTGACATGCGCTCTGGCCATGACAAATGGTGGATCAGTCTAAACTCCTCTTCAACCTTCTTAAGCACCGCCCCCAAAGGGGACAACACCAAATCTCCCACCCAGTCCACAAAAGGTCTAACCACCCTCCCCTCTTCCACTTCTTTCTCCAACTTCAGTTTTACAATGTTCAGTCTCTCCCGTGCAGACTTCATGTTTTCCACCCCAGCCTAAAACCTTCCTGAACCCCCCCATCCCCAAAAAAAATCTTTGTTTCTTCTCTGTCAGGGTAAAGCACAGCCATTCCTCCAGCCTCTCCAACTTAACTGGTGTATAGGCCTTTCCCCACAATCCCTCTGTGCACACCTACCACCCCCACATCCAGTGGTCGAAGTGGGCGGGAGCGGTCGGGAGCGGTGCTCCTCTACTTCTTTTAATGAAGTTTTACCGTTCCTATACTTTTATTTTAAAAAGAAACCGTTCCGGAACGGTTTCGTTTTAAAATAAAAGTGTAGGAAGCAGTTGAAACTTGCAGTTTCAGTGCAGTCCACTGAACATTCCCTTAAACTGCAGGCGCATGCATTTGGGGGTTTATATTGTGCATGGGAGGGGGTGTGGCGATGGGGAGCGGTGCAGACCAGTAGGGAACATAGCTCCACTACTTCTTTTCGTACACTTCAACCACTGCCCCCATCTCCCACTACAAAACGTGTGACAGGGTGCCGTCGTGCACACCTGCTGCACTCATGCCTAAACTTACAGACAGCCATGGAGCACCCTTCCTTGTTGAACGCCCAGCATGACGCTTGTTAGGAAAGATTTCCCCCCATTTGTGAACCCCCCCCCAAACCTTTTGATTTTGTTTGGCTTACCAAACCCAAATCTTTCCAGTGGAGCACAGCTTCAGCTGCACTCCTCTGAGCTTTCGCTCTTTTGTTATGGAGAAACTGACACGTCCTTCAGGCTGGCACTACAGGGAAGCTATGTTTCACTTAGTCTTCGACTTTGTTGCCATTTCTTGGTAACTTTTTATCTATGTGCCAAGTACCTTACAGTACCGTGTTTTATGGCCCTAGACACCCTAGTATTTTTTGGTGTTTGTACAAGTGTGCCTAGGACAAATTGGTGGCAGCAGTTTATTTTAAAAGTATTTGTACTTGTTTTTTATGGACAATACTACGTTTACCACATTTGGCCCAAGACTGTGGCTAGTGCCGAAAATGGCCATGCAACAACGTCTTTTGGTCTGTCCTTTGGCCATTTTGTCTCTTTGCCTTCTCCCAGGTTGAGAGACCCGGGTATCCTTATTAGGGCATGCATCCTCCCGCGAAAACAGCATCTTTTGCAGACTCCTCCATGTCACATGTACTAGTGCCCAGGAAGAGGGATGGGACTGTCTGGTCCCAATTCACACTGCTGGTGCCAGTATGTCTGGTAGCCATGAATGACTGGAACCCCCGTGGGCCACGGTTGGCCCACGTCTGGCGTGCATGCAAGAGAGCAGATCTTCCATTGGCTATCTGAAATCTGGGCGCAAACCATATCTTGGATGAGAGAAGGGGCTCTGCATCCATTCCAGGTCGAGGAGTCAAGTATCTTTAACAAGAATGCAGACTCAAGGAACTGCCAGTGATGTGCTTGGAAGGTTTGGCACCCTGACCCCACGTTTGTTCCATCAGACCCCTGTTTCTTCATAGAACCAAGAGGGCCTGCAAGGCCACTTCGCCCCTTTGGAGAACAACTACTCTCTGCATCTCCTACTATTCCTCGCAAAGAGCCTCTTCGGAAGTGTTCCTGGGTCATCCAGTGAACTGATCAGCTCAAACCCAGGATGTTACACAGGAACACTGCCGTCCTGAGTTGAGACTGTGGGAATCACTAGTTTGTGGTCCTGGGTCCTCTCCCGTCAAAACCCGTTGTCCTAGCTCCTTTGGGTTGCGGTTTATGAGAGTGAGCATTTGCGGTCCTTGCAATGCCCTTCTGTGGCGACCATCACTGAAAAGGCCTGCAGTTCTTACCTACCATGTCCTCAGATGTGCTGCACCAGAACTATCCCTCTCCTTTCTTCGACAGCTGAGTAAAAGCTATTGTCCCACCAGAGACAACCACCCTGTCCCGTAGCCTTTGAGAGCTGGAGCATCCAGAAACTGCAGGGTTAACACCTATGACCAAAGTGGGCTAGACTGCCAAAGTTTGGTCCAGACTGTGTTGAGGGTCGATGAGTACTTTCCTAACTTACCGGTGGCCCCCTGGCACATCCATCCTTTTTTATGCACGAGTATCCCTCAAAAGATACTCACCTTGGCTGGGATAGCCTGCGCTCCCCAGCTATTCCCGAACTCCGAAAGTTGCCCTATCCACAAGGGATGACCCTATTCTAGGAATAGGAACATATTCTTCATCGCCTCAAGCCCCTTTCTGAGCAGCTAAAGCCCCCTGAAGAGAACCCGCTTTTTCGTCTACGCACGACCGCTTGTTGTTAACGCAGAACTGTATTTTGAGCGCTAGGTTCCTCACTTTGTAGGGCTTAACTACATAAATTAGGGATTGTTGATGAAGGGCTGCCTAAACTGATATATATATGCCAAACTAAACCCTTTCTGTTGCAGGTTATGGTTATTTCCCCTCCCATCATCAGCCTTAGGCTAATCACATCATTGTGTATATATGGTACATAGTGAATAGGCGTGTGTGGTAATTGTTTTCTTGATAACTGTAGTTTGTGTTTTTCTTATAAAGGCCTATAATGAATGTATTTTTGATATACATGTGTCTAAGGGTAATGTGTGGAGTTTTACTGTGTGTGCTCATTGTGGGCTTCCGATCACTCTCACCGCTCCTGAGACTTAGGGCCTCATCACGAGTTGGGCGGTAACGCTGGCGCTATTGGCGCTGGCATTAATATCCCTAGCGCCAAACCCCCCGGCGCTAATAGCGCGGGATCATGGGTTTGGCGGAACGGGTATTGCCCATTCCCCACTGAGCCCATTCGGGAATTCCCCATTGGGCTCCATGGGGAATATTTGCGCTCTTACCGCCGGCAGAAAAACCGCCGGCGGTAATAGCGGGAATTTTCGGCGGATTTCCCCCCAGCTCAGAGCTGGGGAGAAATTCGCCGGAGTCCTGATTTGGCAGACCCTTAAATCCGGCGGTAATAGCGCTACCTCCGGATTTAAGGGTTACAGCCAAACTTGTGATGAGGCCCTTAGTCTTGACCTCCTTCCAAGCTACCGTACATTGGTCTGGTTTGTCCAGAAGGTTCCCCTGTTCCACTAAACTAGGGTGGCCTCCTAAACTTCTGTCCATCAGGCCAGAGTTTAGAAATCCATCTTAACACTGAACTAGCTACGCTGCACCCTGCCCTGTTAGTAGTCCCAGAATAACACCTGAAAGGGGGCCCCTGTCTGACAAAGCACCCACAGTGCCCCCAGCAATCGAAGCACAGCACATCATGTCACCACCAAACCTTTGCATACTGCCCCGAGAAAGAGCTGTATGACCAACTACGAAGAAGGAATAGATAATCAAATTACATATGAGCAGACTCATTCGAACTACTCATGGAAATACCTAATGAGTACACGCTCTATAATTCCACAGAGAATTTTTTTGCCTCTCTAATACCCAGCATACAGTACAGATGCAAGCAAATTCCAAATGGCTGCAAATCGTCAGATGGGAGCTGATCCAGTTGGCTAATGACACAGAACAAGGGCTCAACATCATAAGAGTGGAGCTGAGGGCCCTCAGGTTGATGATGATGCAGAACAGGTATCTGCTGGATCTACTGACAGCCATGGAAGGAGGTGTTTGCAAAAAGATTGGGAGTTCATGTTGCACATTTGCATCTTCCGAAGATGTTGAAAATGGGACATTGTTGCACATCATCGCTGTAGTGCATGAACTGGGGGTGAAGATAAAAAAAGAAGCGTCCAAGAAGCGGATTGGTTCTCACTAGCCTTCAGCTGGGCCCCATCATGCCTTGGACCATTGGTGAAAAGGCTGGTGCCCATCATCATGTTTCTCTCGGTGTTGTGCCAAAGCAGTACCTAATAGTGCATGATGATGGTTTCTATTGGCAATCCTAAGGTACCTCATGATACAAAGGAAATGGAACTACAAACCGACCACCCCGTTCACCACATGGTCCCAATCCCTGTTGAAGACATAGTTGACCAATTGTATCACACAACCATTGTCCCCCCTGACCCTGAAAATTACAAAGAGGTGTGGGTTACTCGGCCGGGGAAGGGGGGTGCATTTATATGACATGCACATCAGAGGAAACGAAAGGGAGGAATGTTGGGATGGAAATGAGTCTATCCCACCCCCTAGGTGCTTTAAGACAAGGCAAATCCCCTTTGAAATCATGTAGTGTTCAAAGGGGGAGAGGACCACACTATGAAACTCAGAAAAGGTATAATATAGCGTGAACAATAGATGCATAACCTGAGAAGACACATAGAAAGAAACACCATTTTCTAATTACGACAGAGGCACATGGCCGCACTGTACCCATCTAGCTCCATGGAAGGATTCGACTAGGATCAGATCATTATGGAAGAATTAGTCCACACCACCAATTCTCACGGAAGCTCACTTCCCCCTTGTCCCTTCACTGTTGCAAATACTTAGTATCATTGGGAGCAATGTGCCCTGCAAGGCAGTGAGACAACACCAGGCTCCTCACAGTGCCCATTAATCACAACCAAGCTGCCAACAGGCCTCTAACCCCCACCCAGCCAACCCAGAGCCAGAGCCCACACCACTGACCCAACCCCTACTCCCCAGCATTCCATGATAGCGAGTGACCCCAAGCCCCCAGCATAAACCAAGTGACCGTAAAAGATCTGAGCATGTATGACTGTTTCACCCCTCAGCATAAAATACATCCTTTGTAACACGAGGTGCAGGGAGGGATAAATTATAGATCAAAACAAGGGTCGAAGCCTTGTGTGCGAGAAGAGTGGTATCAACAAAGCATAGAATGTGTGGGTCAATGTGACTATATTTCTTCCTCCCTTCCCCTTGGCACCATTCCCTGAGCCTCCCAGGTGCATGTCAGAGTGATGTACTAGTAGGCTTAACACAGTATCATTGTTTTCTTGATGTAACTTATGAGAGACCTGACCTTCACTGCATGGAGAGAGGAGACCAGCTGACCCATGTGGGAATCGACAAACGACAGAGAAATGAACCAATTGTAGCCTGGCATCCCCTATGGAGCAGGCCTATGTATAATGTCTTACCAATCATCTGTGTGGGTCCAGATCCTATATGTGATGTCAGTATTGAAACTATGGCCTCTCAAAAGGTACTAACCGGTAGGTAAGACTAAAAGGTAGTCTTTCCGGAGTCAGAACGTTCTCGAGCAGCAGAGTTCACTACTCATATTTTGTATTCTGTATAATTAAACCTTTTTATCCTTGCAAGCTAGCTCTTGGCCTATTTCCATAGAGGGTTGTGTTCATTCTGGTGTGAGCGTGAACAGGGATTTGCCTTCACAAGTCTGCACCTCACCACCTTAAGGCATAGGTTTGATAGTAACATATCGTACCCTGATGCTCTCTGTGTTGTCAATGTGCTGCTTGGTTTCTCCAGTATTGCAAAGAAGGCGTGCTCCACGTAGAGAGTGGTGCGGAACACCATAGTAGTACCTGCTGATTTCTCCACTGAGAATGCAGCAGCAGCCAAAGCTTGTTCACACTGGTAGTGTCCTCTCATCACTGGGTGAAGCTTCCCACTGTAGTATGCTCCTGGCTTGTGCCCCAAGCTTGTCTTTTGTGTCAGTACTGCCTTCATCACTACTCCATCAGTGTGTAAGAACAGGAAGAATTTGTTTTTATAGTCTGGGATCCCTAACACTGTAGCTGTGCATATTTCTCCTTTCAGCTCATGAAATGCTTCAGTCATCTCTGTCATCCAGTTATTGTCTTGTGTCCCTTTTGTGCTTCCTTCAGAGTGCCCAATAAAGGCCTGGTGTACATGCTGTAGTCAAAAACCCATGCTCTGGAGTAATTGCACAACCCCAAGAATTGCTGCATTTCTCTCACTGTCATGGGTTTGGCCATCTTGCGTATTGTCTGCGCCCTTTCTGAGGTGATCTGTCAACCATTTTGGGAAATGGTCTGCCCAATGTCTAGCACTTCTTTGTGACAGTACTGTAGTTTGGCTTTGTCCACCTTGTCTCCCCTGTCAGCTAACACTGTCAGCGTGTGCATTTCTACACTGGTCCTCTGTCATGCTGCAAATCAAAATGTTGTCTACATAATGCAGGACTATGCTCTCTATCTGTACATTGTCTAGGTCCATCTGAAGGACCCTGTTTAATATGGAAGGTGACTCGTAGTACCCGTGAGGAAGTCTTGTATGTTTCCACTTCCGGTTTCTATACATGGGAGTGGTGGTACTGAGCAGAATACATTCTTCAAGTCTATGACCATGAAGCAGGCAGCTTCCGCCTGAATACTTCACAAAATTGTCGCTGGATTTCGAACCCGAGGATACTCTGCTTCTACAATGTGATTTAGGGGGCACAAGTCCTGGATAAAATGCCATGACCGCCTTTTGCTTTCTTAACTAGGTACACCGCCGTGTTGCATGGGGATTATGATGGTACCAGGATGCTTCTTTCCACTAGTGCTGCAATTCTTTCATAAATACACTTGTCTGCCTCTTTTGATTGTGTGTACTGTTTCACTCCTTGCTTCAGCTGTATCTTCACCCCCCCCTATTCCTTTCAGTAGGCCCACATCATGGGGACTTGTGGTCCATAGGATGCTGGGCACTTTGGCCAGATCCTCCTCACAGAAGGATGGTGGTGCTTCCAGCACCCTTGCCATCCTCTGTGGTACCTCCCTGTAGAGCAGTGGTCTTCAAACTTTTTTGGCCAGGGCCCCCCTGAGCAAAATTTGGGCAGGTCGGGACCCCCCAGAAATGCCAAATGGACAGTATATATTGCGCGCCGTCACCTGCTCCCATCAAAGTCGCTGGGCTCCCTCATCCCACTCCTACCCAGTCGCTGGTCTCTCCCCACCCCATCACACACCCAGGGCTCTCCCCACTCTGCTCCCATCACTATCCCATGGTTCCCGCCCATTGTGCTCCCACCATAGTCCCTCGGTTCCCCCATCCCGTTCCCAACACAGTCTGAGGGCCAGTGGCGGCTGGTGAATCTTTTTTAAGTGGAGGGGCATTAAGGGGAGGTTTGGGGGGGTTTCCCCCTGTGAATTTTTTTTTAAATAATAGGTTAAAATGTTGCATTGTAGAGCATACTTTTAACAAAAAATGGGTAAATAGCCAAACAGTTTGCAATTGTTGCTGGGAGTCCAGGGGGCAGGCATTGATATTTTATTTCTATCGCGCTCGTACACAAGTGTTTCAGAGCGTGACAAGGCAAGGGAGGGGAACAGAGGAGAATAAAACAGCGATCTTACTAGGCCCAGTGACATTGAGAACGCGCAAGTGTGAGGGGAAAAGTGCATGGAAGGGGGGAGAAGTGGAAAGTGCGAAGCAGAGGAGAAACAGATAAATAACAATAAATAAATAATAAAGGCAACAAACAGTGGTAGTGCAGCCAGCAATTTGCAAGTGCTACGTTTAAGGCAGCAGACAGGGTAGGTCTGATAAGTGCAGGAAGAAAGATGGTTCTCCTCAAGTTTTAGAGTGGCAGGGCGCTGTTCCAGAGGGAGGCCCCAGCCGAAGACGGAGATCTACCCCCAGCTCGTTTCTTTGATAAACGACTGACCCTGAGGGAGTTGGAGGTAGAGGAGTGAAGAGCTCGAGAGGGGAGGTATTTGCGGAGGAATAGCTGAAGGTATTTTGGACCCAGGCCCCAGAAAGCCTTGTGGACAAGGCAGAGGGTTTTGAATGATAGATGTTCGGTAAAAAGATACCATCCCTGTCCCCTGGGCCCCACTGGTCCTAACACAATGAACATGATTATGTGTATATGCAAGGCGCTGCAAATTCATACAGCAATCACTCTATCATTCACATGAGCATCCATCACCATACACTCACTCATAACGCATCCATACACATGTTTAAATAAAAACAATGAACATAAACGTACCTTCTGCATTGGCCTGTGTGTGGGTGCTGAAACGGCCTGCTCCAGCTGCTCTGTCCGTATGTGCGAGGAGGCGCAGGAGCTCCCCCTCGGACATACAGACATGCAGTGCCCCAGCCAGCATTTCCAATGAGCTATGCAATGCTGGCGAAGCAAAACGCCCCAGCACTTGCATGGCTCAGTGAGCATGTGCGGCTGGGGAACTAAACTGAACTGTCAAAGGGAAACAGTGTTTCCCTTTGACAGTTCAGCCAGCCCAGGAGCACTCCATTAGCTGGATAAAGCAGCTGAGGGAGTGCTCACTGTTTCACTGGGCTGGCTCCTTAGCTCCTCCATAATGGGTGAGGGGCCACTGGGTGGGCGCCTCTTGCCATTATGGATGAGCCGCCAGGCTCGGACAGGCCTATAGGGCAATGCCTGTACCAAAAATGTAAAATGCTAGTTTGGGCCAATCAAAATGGGCCACCATTTTGGCCAATGTGGACCATTTTGATGAGTTACTTAACTATGCAGTTAGTAATGTTGACCATTGTTGCTGAATATATCACAATTTACTTACATTTTAACACAAAGCACCCCTTTGGGTACTATTGAAACAGTGGGCTTCATAACTACTCTGGCGGTAGCTGTGCCGGTAAAACCGGCACGGCTGCCACTGGAGTTGCATCCGGGTCTGGCACCCGCGAATGGGCAATTACTAGGTCATGCCGAGTTAGGCGGACATGATAATTGCCCTTTCGAAGGTGCCGGTAGATCCCCATTCCCATTTGAGCCCCATATGGCTCAAATGGGAATGGGGAGCTCGGATGCACCGGCACCGTTAATAACGGTGCTGGTGCATCCGACGAGCTGAGGTCAGACCTGGCGGGGGCTGTCAAGCACCCACGAGCACAACTCTTACTATGGCGGAACGGTAGCAACGGTGCCGGTAGCTTACCAGCACCGTTGTTACTGGTCCGCCATAGTAGTAATGAGGCCCAGTCTGTGACTAAAGGAATGAATATCCATTTACAACTGTGGGCCACTTTTTCATTGTTGCCTGAGACAGTTTCATGCTTCAGCCCGCCCATGTGGGCCACCCCTGCCCATTTCTTCCAATCTAAAAAAAAAAAATCTTTTTTCATGCTGAGCTCTCAGGGCCCCCCTGGGATGCACCCGTGGACCCCTAGGGGGTCGCGACCCACAGTTTGAATACCACTGCTGTAGAGTATCCTTAACCAATAAGTCATGCTCATTTTGAATACCATCTCATGCTCTGGTTGCTCATCTTTAAATAATTCTTTGTCTGTCAATGTGGTTAGCCTCCACCCTTCGGCCACCGCGATCATTGCTCGCCATGATTGTCCTGTGTCGTCCATCCCATGTACTGCTCTCCATTCGTCCCTCACAACTACTGCCTTTGGCACTATTGTCCCTTCAGCCTCATCCAATGGTATCTCTGGTCTGAACAAATACTTGTTTGGGATGTGCCACATCTTCCCTTGAATCCCTGGGAGCCATGCAATTGCAATCTCAGTCTCGTTCTGAAACAGCTCCTCATCTACTGGCACCCC
Source organism: Ambystoma mexicanum (assembly GCF_040938575.1). Classification (NCBI taxonomy): domain Eukaryota; kingdom Metazoa; phylum Chordata; class Amphibia; order Caudata; family Ambystomatidae; genus Ambystoma; species Ambystoma mexicanum. Next base: position 540,373,203 of record NC_090936.1, read on the forward strand.
CCTCTGTACCCTCCCTCCACAATAGGCTTGAATGATCTCCCTTACATTGAGCATGTGCATTCCTGGTGTAGAGCACACTATCCCTTTGTCTGTGAGCGAGATTGTCTTGTTTAGTCTGCTCATAATATCTCATCCCTGTATACTTACAGGTGTCTGTCGTGAGTAGGGTAAGGGCAAAGATAAATCATGCTCCCCTATAGAAAGGGGCATATTGTCTGTAAAAGGAACCACTTCCTGAGCCCCAGGGAATCCTTGCGTATTCATGGCATCGCCTGACAATCTAAATCTTACCTCTTGAATGCTGGACCTAGTCACACCTGTGTCTACAAGAAAGGAAAACATTTGTCACCTATCGCTACCCCTATGCGAGGCTCCTCTGCAGGTTTGGATGTGATCCACAGGATGGAACACATCAAGTCCGTCTGCGGGCTGTCCTATTGAGGGTATGAGGACATCTCATTCCATGTAAATGGGCTGTTCCCTACCATGGTGACCCCTCCCAGATTTCTAATGGGGGTGGTTGCCATGGAGTCTATGCATGACACTGTGCCGTCATTTGACTGTGGGCTGTTCAGTATCTGTGGCTCCTGCTCTGTGCTGCCTTTAATCAGCGGTGCTTGCAAATACTGTGGTACGGGTGCTTGCATCTGTGGTATCTGTGTCATGGGCTGGTGTGCCTGTGGGTGTACACTTGGTGCCTGTCCATGCTGTTGCCGTAGTTGGTCCTGTGTGTAATAGTCATCCTCGTCCCCCTGGTATGTCTGCTGCTATTGCGCTCCCAAATTCTGCTGCGTTCCACTGTTTCTGTAAGCACTCGAAATGTGCCCCATCTGCCCACATGACCAGCACTGTGGTGGCTCTCTCCCTTGCCCTTGGAAACCCTCTGCATAATCCGCTGGGCCCTGCTGCACCTGCAGCCTGTATCCCCGAAACCCTCCTGGGAAAGCCCCTTGGTTTTGATGTATCTGTGGCCCATGCCTGTGTCCTCTTGATGGCCCCCCTCTTCCCCGGAAACATTGCAGCATGTGCCCCCGGCCCATGAATCCTTCTCCTGTGGGTAGTGGTGTGTACACCTGCAGCTGTGCTCCCTGTGTGCTCAGGCTTGTAAGCACCGCCTCTTCCATGGCGTACTACGATAGGTTTTTCTACACTAGTTTTGCTTCCTTTAACTTCCTTTCTTACGCTTTCTTCTTCTGTTTCTCTTACAATAGCCTACAATGATGAACGATTGTAAGCTGTATTTCTGGCCAAGATTTTGCTTCCATGCCTACCAACTTCCTTAGCTGCTTCTGGTCAGGTTCTGGTAACCTCAGGCATAATATGTGGTAACATATGGCTACCGTATTGTCCCATGGTTCTCGAGTTTCAAGGCGCCAAAGCTCTTGGATCGCCTGTTTGTAGTGTAAGGGGTATTCGTCTATCTCCATTTTGAGAGACATAATTGGACCAATGTCTGGCCTGTCTGACGTGTCGAAGTATTGTTTCCTTAAGGCTTGCCATACGGCAGCTCTACACTTTGCAAATGGCAAACCATTGTTTGCTGTGTTCTGGGTGGTCCCTGCCCTTTTCCATATGTCATCTCCAGCTTCCCTGAGAATCGCTACTAACAGTCCTTTTAAGTCCCCCACTGCTAACCTCTGGCCTGCTGTCATCCTTTCCATCTCATATATATAATTCCCAGCCCCCACTGACAATGGTGCTAACCTACATCTCACGTTTTCTTTGTCAAAATGCTTCCATGGTATATAATGAGGTTGCCCCCTTCTTTTTCTAGCAGGGTCATCTGTGTGAACCCTACCTCTCCAGTCACACTTCGAGTCAGTCTGATCTGTCGGTCCGCCTTCCTAATGTCGATGTACACGTCTATTGGTTCTGTTATGGGTATTCGAACACTGTCGTCAGGCTCCCCTATTTGTCTTTCTTTACAGCATACTATAGCTGTCTCTCCCTTCCTTCGTCCTGGGAGGTCTCCAAGCCTCTCTACGTAGGGTATTAGGTCATTAATGTTACATATCTCGTCCAATGACCGTGGTGTCCGCTCATCCTTGCCACCTCCTAATCCCCCGGCACCGATCCCTCTCTCCCATGTCACCCATTTGCCTGCACCTTTCCCCGTGGATTGAGGCCTACAGCGTTCCCCCCTCTCGTCCCTACTGTTTCGTCCTTCATTGTCGGTCCCAGAGCCCATGTTACTGCAAAAGCTTTCCACAAAGCTCAGTTTTCTAGTGGCTGTGTCTGTGTTGGGTTTCATGGTAAAGTCGATGTCATGCAAGTCATACCTACTTCCTCCCCCAGTCCTGTAGGCCCATTTTGTCAGAATCCGTGGTAATCCTACCCTGTGTGGTTGTGCTATCTGGTTTGGTGCTGCTCATCCGCCCCTCCAACTCTGTCATGTCCCTGATCCAATGTCCATCTTCTCCTCCTATCCTGCAGCTTCCGCTCCTCTCTCTTCCTCTCTCTGCTCTCCCTCTGTAACTGCTCTTCTCTTTCTCTCTGCACCTGCTCTTTCTCTTCCTCTCTTCTCCTCTCCCTTTCCTCTTTATCTAACCTCTCTTCTCTTTCCTTCTCTTTCCTGTCCATTTCCTCCATTATCTCAGCCCAATCTGCAGCTTTGCTGCTTCCCCTCAAGTCTTCCATTGCCTTGGTTGCCCCTTCTGTCTCCCTATCTGCCTTCCCTTCCAGCTTCACGAGGATCTGTCCCCCTATCCACTGGTTCATGGCTTTGCCCTCCAGCCCCTCCTTCGTGCCATTCTGCACCTCGCTGCTTACCCCTCTCTCAGTGGTCTGCTGCCATGTGCCTTTCAGCCCCTCTTCCCTGGTATATGCTGGCTGTTTATACATCAGGTTTGAATACCCCTCTGCTGCTCTTAGCTCTCGTAATGGACACATCCCCTGTTCATCGTCTGTGTCATTGGAGACCATGCTTGGAGGGACGTGAGGAGGAGCGGAGAGAAGGGCCGCGGGCCTCTGCACCTCCTGATGGCTCAGCATCTGCTGATGCCTCACCACCCTTGTAGTCACCTTGTATGGGTGTCAATAATGATTGCTGAAGATCTTTAAAGAAATTTCAGTATGGTGGCCATGGTTTAGTTAATTTTCCCTCAGTGCCTTTAGTCCATTCTATACTGTATTTGCAAATCTTGTCTTCATAAGGTGGGAGGGTCTTACACAGGTGGTGTAGGGGCATGTCACCATGCACTTCCCTTGATACATAGTGATTTGTTCTTGCTTTGAATTGACCTCAAATCGAGCGTTTTGACAATCTGCTGTTAAGGAGGAAAGCACAATGTAATCGTAATACCTTTTAATTCACTATGAGCCTCCCTGGCTCCACAACCTGACAGGCATGCTCCATGCACCGCCCCTTTTACACAATAGCTGCCTCCTCAGGCACACCCACAATCTTGCGCATGTGCCTTCCGCGGACCGCCACTTGTTCACCCCGTCTGCCAATCCTATGTTTTCCAATGGCCACTTGTTCACCCCGTCTGCCAATCCTACGTTTGCCAATGCTAGCTCATTACTGTCTCGTGTTCTCAAAATCCTATGTGCAAACCTACGAGTCATGTCACCAATCTACTAGACAAGGTAGCTTAAAGAAGTTGCATACTGCGCACATAATGTTATAGCCCATTACCGCAAAATACACACACCCCCAACACAAACCCCAGAGCTGTTTTCCTGCCTCTTAGCAGAGTATACCAATATTCTCTTGTGTTCGATCTGTACCTCCTTCTTCGCCTAGCAAATAATACATCTCCTCGAGACTTTACCAGTTGAATCACCTTCTGCATTCTAGGTCAGCTCCCTTGCTAAATCTTAAGAGAATACCGTCATCTATGACCCCTGCTAAAATGCCCAACCCAGAGGAAACCACTATTTACATACTTCTGTCATCTGTGCCTTTGAGTCAATAGTCTAGGTTGTTCACCAGAACTATTTACCTCTGAACATGAATGTGCCCTAACCACATATAGTGACGTCTATCTCTGCTCCTGTCTCTACTAAGACTGACAATGCTAAACAATACTTTGACAATAGTCAACAATACTCCATACTACTCAATGCCCTCCCCCACAGCCTCAGTTGCCGTGTAGCTGGGTCAATACTTACACTCCTTGGCATCCTAACACTGCTCATCTGCCACATCCCCCAAAGCTGTCACTTCCCCATCCTGGTCTGCTGGACACCTCATGGACTTCCGGCAGGATATTTCCAAGCTGGCTCCTGATGGGCTTTCCACGGGTATGAGTTCCCCATGTTTCTTGAAATATGTGAGGGTCCTGCAGCCCCCTAGGTTCTGTGGGTGAGGAGTGAGTCTCGTGCCGGGAGGGCGCAGCTTTCCCACCACAGATGACTGTCCATTGTCTCGTTTGGCTGTACCACATGTTTAGGGATCATAGAATTGAGCTCTGCAGCTCACATTTATGAGGATTTATTCTGCTTCTCTGCAGCTGGTCCCTTTGCTGTCTGGAGATTGGAATGTGTCCGCATATCTCTGACATTGGCTGTGAGCCTGCTTTGTACTGTGTGTCGCCTGAATCAGCTCTCCCCATCTCTGCTTCGTGGCTTTTGGGCCTTCTGTAATTTTCCTTAGGCGTATAATATGAATTCTACATGTCCATGTTACTCTAAGTACTCTCTATGTGAGTCACACTTGGCCCTATCAGTTTCCATATATATATCCCAGTAGTCCCATTGGGTTGTTCGTGTTAAGCATCTGCAAGCTTGCTCAGATCTCTTGTGCCTTGCGGTTCTGCATTACTACTTTTGGCTAATGAAAAAATAACAAAAGCATTGACAGTTTTTATATGTATCTGTCCTCAAGCTATAGAACTGCATAAGTGAATGTGTGGTTGCTTGATGCGGTGCAGGACTATTTGTGTGCTTCATGTCTAACTCTGCTACGTCATGGTGTCACTAATGACATCAGCACTGTGGCTTCTTGGTGCTTAGTCGAGGCTGTCCATATAAGCGTCTCTGTCCATGATCTCTGGTTCTTCTCCTATAGATGTAAAGACTTGTATTGTATTCGACCTGTATGGCTGACTGTTAGGATATCTTTCAGTGTACTTGTCAATCATTGGTGCACTCGGGATTTGTCCGAAATAAGATGGGTGGCTGCAAGCATTTCTGGCTCTTCGTCTCACCATGGATCTGGGGATGAGGAGGGGCATCTCCGGGACCCTCTCTTCAACTTCACTTACCATTTTTGCTTTACCCTTGATGCACAGTACGGTATGCATCAAGTATTAAGCAAAGATAAATGTTATTACGTAGATAGACTGGCCTACATTTAATGGGGCATCACAAACCAGACCAGGCCTCTTGATGATACTGGCCTAGGCTGCAGCACACAATTAAAACACTTTTAATTTATTTCCTAAGAATCCAGATTGAGATGGCACCCAACCCATCTCACACCCCCTTTTACAAATACCCCGGGCCACAATGGACCATGAACCAGGCCGGTGGGTAGTAATACAATATTTATTTATTTTAACATTTGCATTAAAATCACACAAATGTAATATTGGGCAGCAATCGCCAGTGGGGTGATTATTACACTGATGATAGAATACACTTACACTTAGTTTGACCTTCTAATATAACATACACAAAGCACAAATGATTGGGAGCAATATTACTTTTCGGGTAGATAGCACCCAGTTAAGATTTCCCCCTGCAACGCTCCCTCAAACCCTGATTAACTGAATTTTGGGTGGATAGAAAGGAGTAGCAAGGAGTCAGGTACACTGGGCAGCAAACAGAATTATAGTCTGGCCTTCCCCCACGAAATGGGAGGCAAAAAAACCTTTGCAATTGCTCAAAATAGCACTCGGAATTAGTAAATATTTGTTTTACATGTGCGGTGAAATGAATAAGGTAGAAATGGGTATGGCTGTCTCAAAGAAGTCAGAACACTTATAAACTACAAGCAAATGTACTAGCAACAGGCATAGGATTCAGAAAATCTAATAGGGAAGGAACACACAGTGCAGCAAATCACACGTGGAGAAATGACATTTGCTAATTTTCACGGGTTTAAATATGATATAATATGATAGGTTATTTATAACGTGCTTAATACCCAGAGGTTTCTAAGCGCGGACCCGGGGATCAAACCTGTGGTGCTCCATGTCGTCTTGCTTCCAAGGCGAGCACGTTGCCCCTGAGCTATCCTCCCGAGAAATGTCAAAATGGTTTGAAAAACGGTTGGAATAGACAAAATCGGAATGCGGTTTTTATGCTAAGGGACATATACACATCACAGGTATAATATGAAAGTTAAAAGGGAACTCTAGAGGAACGACTAGATGAGATTCTTAACAGGAAAGGAAATTCGGTTTTAAAAGTGAAAGCAGTGGACAGGGAAAAATCGGGTTGTAAAGGAAATGACAAGTTTCACTTAAACTAGATTTTAGTGGCTAGAAAAGAGAAACACCACCCGTGAATAACAAGGTTAAGCTGCAGTTGTAACCCCTTCATGCTGTGTACCTCTTTTAGGGAGAATTAATTTATTTAATCAAAATAGTATTAAGCACTTACACAAAGACAGAAATGAGTGGAAGAATGGCGCTAACACTTGGAGATCAAGGACAGGATGCACAGAGGATTCTGACAGTTTTAAGGATTTCTGCTAAGGCAGTTATGGGATTTCTATGGGATGGGACCTCATACAAGGTAACAAAGCAAGGGATGTAATTTGTAGTTGTTGGGGAAGGGAAATACTCACAACAAGCACTTGAATGGGGTATTTTGGAAAGCGGACTGAGTTTCTGGACGGGGAGACAATATCTGGTCACTCGGCACAGCGGCGTGCTCTCCTAGAAGAAAACAGCTGGCAAAGGTCTGGTCACGGCACAGCAGCACCTCAGGTGGATAGAGCGGGTAGCAGGGCAAGCAAGCATTAATGGATAATCCCAATGAAGATCCAGCCACCTTTCCCCTTTCTCCTTGAGTTATTGGGATTTTTAGTGGGGTTTTTCTGGATCAATGGTCCTGCCTGGATAGGGTCAACTATGCTCTGGCCTGGCAGTGGAATCTGGCACTTTGCAGGATGAATATGGAATGTCTGGATACACAGGAGCTGGAAAATTCAGAAGTGTGTCCTTTGTATCTGTGAGCTTCTACCTTTTATAAGGCGGATGGCATCACAGGATTGACTCTGGGGGCAGACCTAAGCTAGGCCTACCTCTAACAATCGAATAGGTCAGCCTATGTATGTCACCTCCTCCCTAGAAGCAGATTGGACTGAAGGAGGGGACTAAGTTTTATGGGGTCTGTTTTTATGGGATACAGAGCCATCCCACAGTCACTTTACCAAAATCAGTTATGACACAAAAATGCACCTTTTTACAGTTGTGAAACTTTTGAAAATCACATAGGCAGGTTACATATTTCACACAGAGCATGGCATTCCAACTCCCAAGTTTAAACGGTATCATTTAGCCCTTCAAATAATCTTTCGCAATATTTGGTGGGAAATATTTCACTTAAAATTCTACAATTTCATATATGTGTACCTATTTTCAAAGAGCATGTTGGCATTAAGTTTCAATGTTATGCCATGTACACTTTTCCCATGAATTACATTTTCCTGTTGTTTGTGTCCCATACATGCTAGGGAAAGCAACAATATCTTGTTTTAATGCCACAAAAATTACATTTAAACTGTTAAACTTTTGCATTCCCGCTTTTTCCCGTTGCAGAAATAAAAGTCTTGAAGTTTATTCATTCAGAACATTCTTTTGCCTGAAATGGGCCAGCACTGTCTTCCAAATAAGGGCATTTTATTGCAACCCACAGCCAACTGTCAGGCACTAGCCCTGTGTTACCATGGATTTGACTTTGAAGCTCTTCAGTTTGAGTGGAGGAGAGGTGCTGCTAAAAAGTCACACCTATGTGTCCCAAAAATCCATTGTACCCGGCTGGAGCACTGCCAAAAAGTCTGATGAGGGTGTGATGCTTCACCCTTGCCTATTCATATGTCCCAGATGCTGGTACCCTTGGGGGGGTGGGGGGGTAGATCCTGTAGTCAGTCCTTTGAAGCCAGAGCCTAAAAATCTGCTCTGCTGGTTTCACAGTAATTTTTTTTCTTTTTTCTTTCCTGAACCATAAAGCAAGACTGTTGGAATTAAACATCCTATATGTTTTAAAACAAACCCCCATCACATTTCTATACAATGACAGGGCTTTAATTCAACATTTCACTTTTAAACAGATATGTTCCGGTTTGTAAAAACACATTTGTACACGTGGTTAATTTTCCTTGGCTACCACTTTACAATGCAGCTTTTCCTGATATCTTTATTCTGAGCATTTCCATGGCCATAATCAATTTCTACTACACAGGAATCTGTTCAAAGCGAGGGTCCAATGAAACTGGCATGAGCAAAGAGAGAGAGAGCTTCCTATGAGCAAAGAGAGAGAGAGCTTCCTATGAAGGGTTTATCTGTGTCATTTTGTTGCAAAAAGGAAAGCATTTTGCGTACGACTTGAAGTGAAGTTCTTTGTTATTTCACAGATCTTGACTGACAAAGCCTGCCATTCAATGAGAAACGCCCCCTTTTTGCTGGAACACAACCTGGATATGGAGGGATCTAGCTGGGTCTCAGTGGATCAGAACTATGTACTTTTGAACACATGAAAAAGAGCATCAGGGCGCAGTTATTTTAAAAGGAAGAATATTTTCTTTCTCAGTGAAAAAGTTTTGAGCTGGCAGCATAGCAGTGCTGCCTTTGAATTCTTTTCTTTGGTGCAATTGAAGAAAATACTGGCAGCAATTCTCGGGGTGTTCTGTGTTTCATCTTGCCCCATGTGTGTCTGGTAAGATGGCGCAACCATCATTTTGGAGACTGCAAAGCGCAGTTTTAATGCAAGGTGATAGTGCTCAACAGAGCCAGCGCAGCCATTCTGCTGGTGACTACTGAGATGTAGTTTGGTGAGGTAGGGGAGTTCTGCTGGGATGGTCAATGTACCCCACAGATGACACGTCTAGCCAAATCATGTTTGCTTTACTCTTGATGGAGAGTAATTGTGCATCATGGGTAAAGCAAAGTAAAGTGTTATTATGTAAATAGGCGGACCTACATTTAATGTAGGCCAGCCTATCTACATAGTAACACTTCACTTACTATTTTTGCTTTACCCTTGATGCACGATATGGTATGCATCAAGTGTAAAGCAAAGGTAAGTCTTATTATGTGGAGAGAATGCCTTACATTTAATGTAGACCGGTCTAGCCAAATCATGTTTGCTTTACCCTTGAGGGTCAGTAACTGTGCATCATGGGTAAAGCAAAGATAAGTGTTATTACATGGATAGCATGGCCTACATTCAATGTAAGCCAGCCTATCCACATAATCACACTTCTCTTACCATTTTTGCTTCACCCTGGATGCATGGTACTGTGTGCATCCATAGTAAAGCAAAAGAGAATGCCATGCCCAAAGCAGCCCTCACCCTTAAATGTAGGGGTCCCACTTTCACACAGCACTCACACACAACAAACACCAAACCACATACATACATGCATACATACGCATTAAATGAATAAGAAACACCGACCTTACCTGGATGCATCTACACGTGCCTGGCGCAGCCAAGGGAGGACCAGATGGCCCTCCCCTCATCTAAGGACATAGAGACGCTGCCTGACAGGAGAGGATGCCTCACCCATCAGTCAGCATGTTCAAATTGCAGTTCTCCACAACGTGAACACGCTGATTGACAGGAGAGGCATCCTCTCCTGTCAGGAAACATGTCTACGCCGCTGGAGTAATAATGAGAGCCTGCAGGACCAGTCTTCCAAAGCTCCACCAGATCTCATTATTTGTGCTACGTTTGTTGCACAATCAAAGGATCTGCATCAAGCAAACAAAAAACAGCCTAGCGCAATACGCACCGTTGGAGAGAGGCAGCCAACACAGTCCCCCGTGAAAATGAAGGAAACTGTTGAAAGTGCTGCTTGTCACTCAGCCGCCACTGGCGCTTGTATGTGCAGGTGAATGAAATGCATGTCTGCGGCAGCAGGAGGGGACCAGGGGCTTGTTTTTGCATGGAGATTGTGGAAAGACGGAAGTTGAAGTTAAGGGTCGGGTAAGTGATGTGGATCATGTTTATGACAGTAATCCTGCCATATCTTGGTCTGTTGTTGAAAGACAGTGTTACAGGCAATTTCCCGCATGAAAATATCATATTCCAATGCAAAGTTTTGCATTATTTGGCACATCCAACATGGATGTGTTTTTAAAGTGGCAATACTGGCATGGGTGGACATAGCCAACGTATGTTCTTAAGGGAATATATTGTCACAGCTATCATGAACATAGATAAAGTGGAAAAGTTGGCATTGTTAATCACTGCTATGCAGTGGATGGAGGTGCAGAGAGCCGGAAAAAAAGTGCCAGATCTGGAATACTGAGCTCGACAACCATGAATACCCATTAGTCTAGACCTGCATTTTTGCAATTTGTCTTTTTACGTCCTTGTGCTGTAAGGTCTCTCTTCCCTGATTCCTAACTGGAGTGACTGCTGTAATATATATGTGTACTGTGTCATATATGTTGAAGTATGCTGTCATTGCCATTAAACCACATAGCTCTCTGTGGTCTCAAGATAATTTCTCACAGGTACTATGCCAATGTGATATTTTCTTATCTGGATAATTTAACACTGAGATATCTTGCGACTTTGATAAGTGGTCCCTGGGCTATTCTGTCACTGTGTTACCTCCCCACTTGAACGACTATCAACAGTAGTATCTTCCCACCACTATAATCTTCCACTGAGAAATTTCTGGACAATGGGCTACTGTCCCATCTGGATAACCTCCCACTGTGATACATTGCCTCTCTGATAATCTGCCACTGTGATACCATGATATAGTCTCGGGAGGATAGCTCAGGGGCAGCATGCTTGCCTTGACACGGAGAAACACAGGTTTGATCCCCGGGTCAGTGCTTAGAAACCTCTGGGTATTAAGCTAGTTATAAATAACCGATCATATCATATATTGGGACATAATCTACCATCAAATAAATGTAAAGAAATGCAACAGACACCCATGCCCTAAAAGATACAGGCAGCCAGTCATTGGGATCATTTGCCACTGGGATAATTTGCCACTGGGATATTTTGCCACCTTGATAATTTAGCACTGTGATATTACAGAAACAATACCTTTTTGAAAAATAATATGCCCATATTTTTCTTTTGTGATAATTGGTGACTGTGAGACTCTACCATTCCGATAATTTGATATACTATGCGATTTGATAGCTTGCCACTGCAATATTTTGGTCATTCTGATAACTGGTCACTGCGAACATTGATATTTTTGATAACTGCCCACTTTGTTATCTTTTAATTTTTTATGACCCACCACTTCAGATAATCAGCCATTTTTGCTTACCTACGTCTGCGGCATTTTTCAACATGGATACCTGACACTGGTAGACTCTTACATTTGAATAATGTGCCACTGAGATATTTCACTATGTTGATAAAACACCACTGAGATACCTTACCTCTCTGATAGTGATATTTTGCCATATTTATATTACGTTGCTGAGAGCCATTTGCCAGTTTTGGACTTCTCACTGTGATATTTGCCATTCTGATATTTACTGATGAAGAGACCCTGTCATTTGACACACTGCCACTGTGATATCCAGCCATTTGACTAATATGCCACAAGAATACTATGCCAGTTGGGATATTCCGACACTGGGATACCCTGCCACTGGGATAATTTGCCACTGAGACATCATGCCACTGTAATATATTCTGATAGGATAGATACCTTTGACACAGTGATATTGTTCCTCTCTAATAATCTGCTACCTTTACTGTACTTTCCCTTTATCTAACCTCTCAATGAGATATTATGCCATTTTGATAACTTGCCACTGTGATATTTGACCTCTTTGATTTTTTACCAATGAGATAATGTGGCACTAGTATAATTTGCCACTGGGATTACTTTGCCACTGAGATATCTTGTGACTTTGATAAGTGGTCATTGGGCTACTCTGTCACTTTGTTACCTCCCCATTTTAACAACTAGCAACAGTAGTATCTTCCTCTGGGACATTTCTTGCTACTGGGATACTCTCCCAAATGGATAACCCCCCACTCTGATACAACGCCACTCTGACAATCCGTCACAGGAATATGTGAGAAACCTGAAGGTGTCTCACTTAATAGTCCCCAGGGATCTGTCATCCAGGTGGCGAGGACTTTTTTTTCACTATTTGATCGAGTTCTTGGGGGTGGACCAGTGCGGGAGGATCACCTGGATGAGGGGTCTTCGGGGAGTGGCAAGTGGGACACTGAATGGTGAGATGCCGTATCCCCTTCCCTATGCACCTTTTCCCCATCCTGCCCAGTAGCATATTCAGAAACTCCACACCCCCTTTCCAACACAAACACTTTCTTATACCATGAGCTACAACAGACTAATATCAGAGCTGTTTACCTGGCATGTCCCAACACAAGCGTCAGGCAGTATCAGGCAATTGCCAACAACTACACACCCCTTCCACACTGGTATAAAAGGCAGAGCATGAGAGCACACGCTAATCAAGGCTGAACGGACGAGGAAACTACTATTCTGGTACAGCAGTTTGAACAGAGGAGAAATTTGGCGAGACCTGAAAGGATGTCAAGGAGGGAGTTGCCCTTGCCCTTTTTAACCCAGAGCCGCAAAGCCTCAGAAAAATGAAACATAAGACCATGAATTGCAGCGGGGAAATGGTGTGACAGATGACAACCGTATGTGGAACCCTGCCGCACTGATATCCCGGGAAGGAAGACGCAGTTGCCATCGTGGTACCGTCCTTGACTCCAGCGGCAAAAGAAATGTCAACGAATTCAGCACAGCCGGTGAGTCAAAAGAACATGATAGTGGGCCGGACTGTGTTAAACTCTAGGTTGTGGTGGCAACATTAAAGAAGATTAAGATAGAGAGCTCTTTTGTGAACAAACTTGGTATCAGAGATAGAATGGTCTGACGCCACATGGGCCCTCATTCCAAGGTCTCTGGCTGGTACCCCTCTCGTGAACAAAGAGACTTTAATGAGCTAAAAGATATATATATATATATATATATATATATATATATATCTTTTTTTATTGAAAAATTGTTTTAGTTGTAATCACAACTTTTTCAATATAGAATCATTACTATATATACATATCACATTAGAATCACTTTAGATTATCTTACACTTTACAATTGACATTTGGTTACAATTACTACATTTCACAGTTAGCAAATGGTGTCATATATTCCAGAATGCATTAGAAGTCGGTTCTTGGTAAATTTAAAACAACACCAACTATCATATTCACCTACGATCTCCAAAATTGGACGTTTACAATGTATTGATTTAGTAAAAACATTAATCATAGATAATAGTAAGTAACAGTTGAACCATAATAGATAAAAACCCAAGAGCTATAAAACACAAGATATACAATAATATTACAGTTAAAAAATTAGAGTAAACTTGCATCATATTAAACACATAAATGTAGATAATAAAAAACTTTTTTTTTTGTTTTCCCTTACACAAAAAAGTCATACGTTCAGTGAAATAACATAACAGTATTACAAACTAGGCTTCTAGTTGATAATTATATATTGTAGCATATTTCTCCCTAGGAGTTTTGATTAATCCTGAATAATTAATGGTCTTGCTAGTCAGATAATTTTTGTATCTATCCCACCTCCATCTGGAGAGTTACCTATAATTCGTCTGACAGATTTAAAAACATAAGAAACTGTACTGTCGCTAAATTTAATGAGACTTTTGCAGCATTAAAAATGTCTTCCCATAGGTGTTTTTTAGTCAGGTCTCTCGTGTTGTTAAAATGTTTACAAAAGAATTGGTATCGATGTGTGCTATGCTCCGGATATTCTGTTAGTAGATGTTCAAGCATTTCAGGGAAGGTTGTATTTTTACAGAATCGACGGGTAATGTCTGTTTTATTTGTCTTTAAATAAGAGCACATTTTTACCCTTGTTGGACATAGGTTGAAATGTATCCTAAGAATTGCAGTGGCATAATTTCGATCAGGGAATTTTAATAAATAGGGGGGAGCTCTTTCATAGCGTTTTGTAGAAATGCCCCTACCTTAAAGATAGAATAAGTATTACATTTCTACGAGGTATTTATCCAGTCCCATCGATAGAGTTTCAGTTTCGCTTTGTCTGGGTTTTGTAGAAGAATTTCAGTTGTAATATCGGCCTCCTGCAGTGTCATTAGACAGTGCTTCTTCCATGATTGTATTGGGTTGTGTGATGTGGTTTGTAATAATGTTTTGAGTGCTGGCAATAGATTATGCGCAACATCTAGTGTAAGTATGCATTTTCTATAGGTTGCTAGCATGTGCCACGCTGCCACTGCTGAAAGTGAGATAAGCCCCAACTCAAATAAATCGAATTATTGCGACGGGCTTACTTTGAGGTATCGGAAGGATAGTTCTCCAATAAACCCCTTCCAGGATATCCCACTTAGGAATTTCATCGATAGATTTCGATGGGCTGCCATAGATGATAATGGGCACCACTTTTTGATTGTAAAAATATAGCTGGTAGTATGGTGAATTTGCCATATTTACTCTGTTTGGCTTTGCCCTGGATTGCTAACATCTTAATTTTGCTCTTTAGCTTTGTTTTATATGGCTGCTCCGTTGGGCTCAAGTTGAGATTCACCCCTAGATATTTATATTGCAGTATTTGAGTAAGTGGAGCTTTTATAAGGATCCAATTAAAATTGTATCCTGTCTTCGCCAAGTGATGATGAAACATCAATATATTTGATTTAGTAGTTTTAATAATGAGATGGTTTGCATCCGCATAACTGTCTAAAGCTGTTAGCATCTTCTGTAGGCCTATAGGTATCTTATCTAACAGTACTAAATCATCTGCATGCACTAGGTAGGGAATTTCCATCATGCCTAATCTTGGGGGGAACGAGCAAATGGTTTTAAATATTGCATAGATATCACTGATGTAAAAATTAAATAAGAAGGAAGCAAACAGGCATCCTTGCTTTAGTTCAACATTCATTGATATTGGTTGAGTTAAGAGTCCATCTGTCCTAAGTTTGACCTTAATTGACGTATTAGTGTAAAATGGTTTAATTAAATAAATAATATACGAGGGACAGGCACTAGGTAAAAGTTTGGACCATAAAATGTCTCGGGGAACAGAATCAAAAGCTTGTTTAAAATCAATTAGAGCAAGGAATACTGGTTGTTTACTAGTGCATGCTTGTTCTTTTATCACCGCTAAAATCATCATATTTAAGACTGTGCCTATATCTTTGTTCACCTCTTTGTTCAGCGGAGCGTGGGAGAGCAGTCGCCGGTAGCCCTGAGGGAACTGCAGGCCAAGGAAGCCCTGCCTGGCCCTTGCGGGCCTCCGTGAGTTGATTTGTGCATAAATAATTGTATATTTGCTTTCGCGCTCTGAGCGCGTTGTTGTGCCTGCTCCCCCCTCCCATTTCCTGGTCCTCCTCTCCCTTCCCGCCTCCCTGCCCGCCCACCCCCCCCTCTGATTGGCTGCCTGGCTGGTTCCCTTCTGGCCTACTCGACGGCCGCTACCCCTGCTCGCTTCTTTGTTCAGCGGAGCGTGGGAGAGCGGTCGCTGGTAGCCCTGAGGGAACTGAAAGCCAAGGAAGCCCTGCCTGGCCCTTGCGGGCCTCCGTGAGTTGATGTGTGCATAAATAATTGTATATTTGCTTTCGCGCTCTGAGCGCGTTGTTGTGCCTGCTCCCCCCTCCCATTTCCTGGTCCTCCTCTCCCTTCCCGCCTCCCTGCCCGCCCACATCCCCCTCCCCTTCCTCTCCTCCCTCTGCCTATAACCACCCCCTCCTGGGCAGCACCCTGCCCGGCAGCCCCCTGCGGCTAAGGGCCCCAAGGCCAAGGGCGACTCCTACAGTTGCGGCTCCCTGTGTGTCCGCAGGGGATGCTTGGGGCTGGTCCACCGTGGTTAGCTCCACCTGTTAACCTGTTAATCCTGTTACACTCACAAACTTAGGTGGCTTCTCCACTGGGTACCTGATATGTGTTACTGTGTTCACTGTGCTCTGAATCTGTGGTAAACTAGGGTTTTTTCTCCCCCCGCATGATTTTCAAACTTAGGTGGCCTCTCCACTGGGTACCTGATATGCGTTACCGTGTTCACTGTGCTCTGAATCTGTGGTAAACTAGGGTTTTTCTCCCCCTGCAGGATTTTCAAACTTAGGTGGCCTCTCTACTGGGTTCCTGATATGCGTTACTGTGTTCACTGTGCTCTGAATCTGTGGTAAACTAGGGGTTTTTCTCCCCCCACAGGATTTTCAAACTTAGGTGGCCTCTCCACTGGGTACCTGATATGCGTTACTGTGCTCACTGTGCTCTGAATTTGTGCTAAACTAGGGCCTGCTGCTCTCTCCCTGCCCGCTCTTGCTTGTCCTCCCCCCCACACTCCCTCCTATCCCATGGTGCTCTCTATCTCACCTTCTTTTCTAACTGCTTCTCCATTGACTATCCTGCTCTCCTCACTAAATCTGGTAGGAAAAAGTTTAAAAAGGACATCCTGGTCTCGAACCCAGGCCTGCCTATCGCTGACACCTACACCAGTGCCTCGTCTAAGGAAACTCTCACTGACATCCTCTTTTTCGTGCCTTCACCTGACCTATGGACCCTTCATATGGTCTCTGTGCTCTCTCCTTTCTCCTCTTCTCCCATTAATGGTGGCACCCGCTGGGACGTCCTCTTGGCCTCCTTCCACTCCTCTAAGGCCATCATTAATGTCTACGCTAATGGCACCGTCTTGGTCCAAGGCCCTCAGGCCAATCTTCACCTCTTTGATAGACGCTTCCCGCGCCTCATCAACTTCCTTTCCTCGCCTGCTGTCCCCCCTCCTCTGTCCTCGGCTACCTTGCCTCTACCCTCCCTCCCTGCCCCCTCCCATGCTCCTTCTTCTCCTCCGCAGGTTGTACCTCTGATCTGTACCCCTCCCCGGAAGTCCTTCAAAGATGGCAACCTTCTCCACATTGCCACACTTAACTCTTGCTCTGCTGTCAAACATTCCTCTGATATCTGCCGCCTTCTTGAGGAATTGGACCTTGACGTACTCGGTCTCACTGAGACATGGTTCATGGCCAGCTCTGCCACCAGCTTTGACACACTCCTACCTGACGGCTACAAGATCCTATCCGTGCCCAGGCCCAACCGTACTGGGGGGTGTGTGGCCCTTATCTTCCCTGAGTGGATTCCTGCCACTGCTATTCCCACGCAGACCTACTCCTCTTTTGAATGTCTAGTCTGCCGACTCTCTCTCTCTCCTAGCCATTCCCTTACCGTGGCTACTATCTATTGGCCACCCGGTCAAATTTCCTCCTTCCTCTCCGAGTGGGCGGACCTCTCCTCCTCACTCCTGTCCTCAACCACTCAACTCCTCTTTCTTGGAGACTTCAACATCCACTTGGATGCCTCCTGTCCCCCTTCTGGACTCTTTCGCGACCTCTGCGACTCTCTCTCACTCTCTATTCTCCCGTCTGGGCCAACCCATTCTGCTGGGCACACTCTTGATGCCCTGATCTCTTCTGACCTTCTCCTCTCTGTCCCTCTCTCCACCCCTCTCTCCTGGAGTGATCACTTTCTCCTCTCCTCTCACCTCACCCTCCCTACCCCTCAGGCAAAGCCACCCTCATCACTGCCATCTTCCTTCTCGGTCATCCGACCCATGAAGCGTGTGGCAGTTGAGGCTTTCGCTGCCACCTTCTCACCCCCTCTTCCTCCCTCGGCTGACTCCCACCCTGACACAGCCCTCTCCACTCTCTACTCTGCTATATCTGATACTCTTGATATCCTTGCCCCTGTTATGAGAATCCGCCTGAAGCCCAAAGCCAAATGTAACTCCTGGTATGACTCGGATCTCGTCACACTTAAACGCTTGTGCAGGGTGGCAGAGAGGAAATGACGTGCTTCATGTTCATCCTCTGACAAACTGGCCTGTCGCCTGCTCCAAAGGCAATACCGGCTCTCCGTTCTCACCAAGAAGAGAGCCCTTATCCAAGCCCGCATCACTGCGGCATCTAACAATTCGGCTGATCTCTTTCAAATCTGCAAGGAGTTGGCCAACCCTGCTGCAGTCTCTACCTCTCCTGTCCCCTCCCAGGCCCTCTGTACGGCACTGGCCTCTCACTTCATTTAAAAAACTTAGGACATCTTGTCCTCACTCTCCTCCCATCACCTGCCCCCCTCTATTCCCTGCCCATCCTCTGGCCCTTCAGCAGCCACCCCTCCTCTCTCCTTCTCTGCCTTTCCCCTTTTTTCTGCTGATGAGGTTTCGAGACAAGTCCGATCTATGAAAGTCTCGTCAACATAGGTCCACCCCTGCTCCTCCAAAACTATTAAGGAGCACATTGACTCCTTGGCTCCTGCCCTTGCAGACTTCTGCAATCACTCCTTCACCTCTGGAGTCTTCCCATCCCCTCTCAAGCACTCCCTTGTGCACCCCCTTCTTAAGAAACCCTCTTCAGACCCGTCCTGCCCGGCTAACTATCGCCCTATCTCTATCACTCCTTTCCTGGGCAAGCTCCTGGAGAAACTTGCCATCTCCCAGCTTAATCTCCATGCTGAATATGTCGGTAGCCTTCATGACCATCAGTCTGGCTTCAGAGCTTCCAGAAGCACGGAAACTGCTCTCCTGAACATCCGTGAGGACCTGCTTTCGAACCTTGACTCTAACATTCCATGTGTTCTCATTTTGCTTGATCCCTCTTCTGCCTTTGATACTGTCAACCATACCATCCTGCTTAACCGTCTCCGTGATAACCTGGGTATCACTGGTCAGGCTCTGGCTTGGCTGACCTCTTTCCTCTCAAATCGACCCTCCCAGGTCCAACTGGGGTCTTTCCTGTCTGACATCTTTTTCTCTGCCTGCGGTGTCCCCCAGGGTTCTAACCTCTCTCCCTGGCTTTTCAACCAGTATCTGGCACTTCTCGCACACCGCATCGCTGCTGTCTGCCCCAACTTTCAGTGCTATGCGGATGATACCCAGCTCATTTCAAGGCTACCCTCGGCCTCCTCTTCTCCTTCCCTCATCTCTGACTGTCTTTCTGCTATCCAGGAATGGTGTGCCGCCAACGACCTCTGCCTTAATGCCAGTAAGACCGAGATTCTACTCATCGGCACACCCACTCCCTCCTTCCCTGCAGCTCTCTGGCCGGCCTCTCTTGGCCCTCTTCCTGCTCCTACTTGCAAGGCAAAAAACCTCAGGTCATCTTCGACTCCACACTCTCCTTCTCTCCTCACATTTCTGACGTTTCTAAGAAGTCACACTACCAGCTGCACCTCCTCAGAGGTATCCTTCCTTTCCTCTCCTTCCCCCAGAAGCTCACTGTCTCCAGAGCCCTGGTTCTCTCGAAGCTGGACTACTGTAACAGCCTCTATATAAATCTGCCTGCCTCTACTCTCCGCCCTCTGCAACTCATCCAGAACAGGACTGCGAGACTTGTCCTTGGCCTCAAGCCCAGGGACCGTATCTCTCCAAGACTGAAATCGCTTCACTGGCTCCCTGTGGCTGCGAGGATTAAGTTCAAAACCCTCTGCATTGTCCACAAGGCCTTCTGGGGCCTGGGTCCAAATTACCTTCAACTCTCCCTTCCTAAATATCTTCCTTCTCGAGCACTTCGCTCTATCCGCCTCCAACTCCCTCAGGGCCAGCCGCTTCTCCAAGCAACGAGTTGGGGGGAGATCTCTCTCCGCAGCAGGGGCCTCCCTCTGGAACAGCCTTCCTGCCTCCCTGAAACTTGAGGAGAACCATCTCTGGTTCCGGAAGCACCTCAAAACCTTCCTCTTTGCTTCTGCTTTCTCTCTCCATCTCCCCTGCTAAATCACTGAAACTGTACTGAATCAGCAACTGGGCCACTCACCAATCTCGGTCCTTGGCCCAGCCACTCTCCCCTGCACTGCCTTCCTGGCAACCCCTGCACTGCGGGACTGTCTCTGTATCCCTACAGCCCCCCTTCCCAGCACTTGTCTGCACTTATCTTGCACTTGCCACCAGCTGGCCCTTATTATTTATCTTGTTCATTACTAACCCTGTACTGCACTTTCCCCTCTCCCTTTCCCCCTTGCACTTTTCCCGTCCCCCCTACCCATGCACTTACGCAATCTGAATGACACCTGGCCTAGTAGGATCGTTGTCTGTCTCCCCTTGTTCCCCCCTCCCTGCCTCGTCGCGTCTTGAAACACTTGTGTATAGGCGCGTTACAAATGCCATATCATATCATATCATATCATATCATATCATATCATATCATATCTGGTATGAAGCCAGACTGATGTTTGTCTAGTATTTTGCTAATTGTAGCCCACTTCGTGAAGTCTCGTAAAATCAGGGCAGCCATTATTTTACCAGGGGCGTCTAGCAGTGCTATCGGCCTATAGTCATTAGGATCATTTCTATTCCCTTTTTTGAAAATTGGTATAATTATTGCTTCCTGCCATGATTGTGGGATTTGTTTTGTATAAATGATCTGTTTGAAGATTAATTCCAGTGTAGAGGCCCATGCGTCTGGATGGGCTTTAAGAATAGCATTACTTAGATTGTCCGGTCCAGGGGCTCTAGACCGACTGAGTTTTTTAATTAGCAGTATGATATTAGCAGTGTGTATCAAACTCCAGGTAGCTGAGATCAGGAGGAATCTCAGCACAATTAATTGATGCTGCTTGTTCACTATAGAGAAGATTTTTTAAAGTGAACAGCCCATGTTGCTTCATTAATGGTGTTAAGTTGCAGGGTCTTCTGTGCATCATTCGGGGGATTGTTGATCAACTGTCAGATTTCGCCTGAAGATTTACCAACAATGGCGTATAGCATTTTCTCTGTATCAGTCTGCATTTGTTGTGCAAATAATGCTCTAGTCTTGTCTATGTAATGATTTTTCAATTTTCTCCTGTCCGCCGCTTGTGGTATTGGACACAGGGAGTGCATTGATTTTCAAAATGTTTTCTTAAGTTCGAATATAGGATAATTAAAAAAGCGCTTGTGTTTCATCGTTGGTCTAGAGTCTATTCTAGTTTGTATAACCATCTGAAAATGGTGAGTGTAATCTATGAGTCTCTGTATTCCACCAGGCAGTTGAGATGTTGAAATATGATTTTTTTAATGAATTTATCAATGATGGGTTCCATCTCAATCAATTTCTGGTATTGGTGATTTATACGGAGTGAGTATAAATGAAAGTGTTTTTTAGCGAATGAGGAACCCATCGCGTTATCAATATGTCCTGATCACTCGCAGTGGTGGGTAATACTTTAAAAGAGGCAATGAACTTGTTTGCCCTTGTTGAGACATAGACATAATCAAGGGTTGATTTAGATGATCCTCTAGACCATGTGGCCCCCGGGGGGTGGTCTTCAGTTGAAGAGCCATTTAACATAGTAACATTTCTCATTTCCATTAGAGCTAGCCAATCAGTGGTATGCTGTTTGGGTTGCTTAGTTTTAATTGGCAGACAGTTCATTTCCAGATCCCCCGCAATAATTGTATTTTGTATCTGAGGATCTAAAGCTATAAGATCAAGAATTGTCTCGATTTTTGAGCGGAATTGAGTTTCATTTGAATCAAGCGGGTTCCAATAAATGTTTATTATTACAGAAATTGGATATAAAGGGTGGTGAACATTTGAAGTTGAAATTTGGACTGCCTGTATGCCTGGATCAGGTGTGATCCAGAGGGTAAGTTGCAACTGTGAGTCTGTTCCTACTGCTATTAACAGTCCAGATTTAGGATGGCCTGCAGTTGGTTTTGTCACTGGAATTACAGCAATTTTATGGTCTGCCCATATTGGGACCAACGTCATCCACGTTTCCTGAAATAGATGTCGACCTTGTGTATGTTATGTGAGGTTTTATTTATCAGGTGCATAAACCCTCTCATGTTCCAACAGGCCATTGAGCACGAGTGGGTTGGAATAGATAGTTTTTGGTATACTTTAGAACTTTGGTGACTGCTGCTGGCATTGGAAATCCAAGTCCATTTGGAAGCCTTTTGTGGAGGGACTGCTTGTGGGATGTCAATATGAGTGCCTCTATTACAGTTGCAACAAGTTTGGCCACCTGTGTTAGATAGAGGTTGAGTGTTATTGCTTAGTGGCCATTGAGATTTAGTTGCTTTTTGCACCAGCTGTTCTGAGGGAAGGTGAGGTAGGGTTGCTTCTAGTAAGAGACCTTTAGCCTGAACTGCAGATGTTTCACTCCATATTAAAACTTTACTAGTTTTGAGGGATTAGGATTTCCACAGTGTCTTGAATAGCTAAGTTTGGATACCTTATGAAGTCAATGTCAATTGAATGGACATGTTGCAATGCTGGGATTGTATGTAATATGGTTAATATGGGTTTTCTATTGGGGTAAGGGTCGGCATACAATCTATCAAGCATTGTTGCAGTTAGTAGCTCATTTTCTAACTGGTTCGAGGAGAAGTTTTAGTGCTGTGTTTTTTTAGGGTCAATAGCAATGAGTGGGGGAGTTTCAGGCAGAATATCTACAGGATTAGTGCAATGATGATTATCAGTGGTAATAGGACAGGGATGAGGGGGTTCAGTTGGCACAACTGCATCAAATAGTACCAGGGTGTTTGCAACCTCATTAGTTTGTGAGTTAATCTGAGGACATAAAGTTTTCTGTTGAGATTCAGTTCGCTTTTGATCCAGTGTCCTGAAAATAGTAGCATCGACATTCAAGTTAACACAAAAGGTTTGTTTAGGTTCGACATGAGCTTCTTGGTTATGATGCAAACTATGATGCACAATCTCGGTAATCAGGATTGATTGTGTAGAATAAACCGATAAATTCATCAGGTCTTCATCTAGATTTTGCAAATCTTCAATACATTTGTCTTCAACAATTGTTTTTTTAGGAAAAAATAATTTGCTTTTGTACATGTTTATCAGTCTTACCTCATGGTGACACCCGATTTAACTCAGGAAGGATGGACTGGCAAGATGACATCTCTGGGGTGGTATCCCCTAGATCAGGAGTTGGTCTTGAACAGTCGAGTTGTGGATGATTAGGATTACTTGAATTATTAACCTTTGCTATGAAGGTTTTGGTTTTGGATTTGCAGGCAGCTTTGGCTGGGATCGCCATATTTTTTGTTTTTTTACTTTTTTTTGCTGTTTGTGTTGGAGGTTTCAGTTTGAATTATCGAGGTGCTTTACCTATTTTTGTTTCTTGGTTTTCTTTTATTAGCTCTATCTGGGCAGAAAACATTGAAGAGCGGGACTTCAACGAGGCTCTCATACGATGGAGCAGTTAGATCAAGATTGGGGTTTAAGACCTCACTCATCAGTTGTACTGAGGAGTCATTAGAGATGTCAGGTTCTTGCCATAGAGGTACTGGCTCTAGGTTCGCAGCCGTCCTAGTTTCAGGTGTCACTGGGAGGTTTTGGGTAGCAACAGGTGATTTACAAGATATCTTTGTTGCCTGAGAGTAAGTTGGATCAAGAAGTAACGGAAGATTCCACACCATCCAGTCAAGTTTGCTAATAAGAGCATTAAAGGGATGGTCTAGTAAAAAATTTTATTTCAAAAATAGATAGGCCACATTAAAAAACAAATACTAGCATCCTCCGTTTTAAAACTTCCTATGTAAAATTTTGAGCTATTCAAGCTCAAAATTCGAAAAAGCAAGCACAGGGGCGCCGCCATTTTGTGAAATGGAGGCCCTCCTGTGCTAGCTTTTGCTTTTGCGGCACTAATGAAGGCAAAGCCAGCCAGCTGTAGTAAACAAAGTCTACCGCTGGGTGGCTTTCCCTTCATTAGTGCCGGGACTCGGAGGAAGCGGACCGGAGACCAGAGCAGGAAAGCTGCAGCTGAATCTCGGTAAGTGCTATTTATTTTTTTTACAAAAAATAAGTACTAGCTGTGGTTTTTTTTCTAAGTTTTGCGGGCTGGAGGAGCCCGGAAAACTTAGAAATAAAACCGCAGCTTTAAAAACGTATTTATGTTTGCGGTCGCTTTTGAAGCGACCGCAAACATAAATACAACGTTATTGTGTTGGAAAACGCTGCGGTTTTTCATTCCAAGTTTCTCAGGCTCCTCCGGCTCGGAGGAGCCTGAGAAACCTGGAAAGAAAAACCGCAGCGTTTTCCAACACAACCGCGTGTGTTTCTGCCTGCTGTGGCTATCACGTGAAAGCCACAGCAGGCGGAAACACTACGCGGCATGTAAACACAACCGCGTAGTGTTTCTACCTGCAGCTGATTTCCCATTTGGGGCTCTCGGGCTCGTGGGGAGCCCGAGAGCCCCAAATGGGAAATCAGCTGCAGGTAGAAACACTACGCGGTTGTGTTTACATGCCGCGTAGTGTTTCTACCTGCAGCTGATTTCCACGGGGAGCCCGAGAGCCCCAAATGGGAAATGCTACGTTGTCTGCCTGAATCTGCTTTTCCATTTGGGGCGAGAGCCCCAAATGGAAAAGCAGATTCAGGCAGACACAACGCGGTTGTTTTCCGCAATGCCGCGTTGTGTCTGCCTGAATCTGCTTTACCATTTGGGGCTCCCGTGGGGAGCCCGAGAGCCCCAAATGGTAAAGCAGATTCAGGCAGACACAACACGGAAGTGTTGGAAAACGCTGCGGTTTAAAAACCGCAGCGTTTTCCAACACAATAACGTTGTATTTATGTTTGCGGTCGCTTCAAAAGCGACCGCAAACATAAATACAACGTTTTTAAAGCTGCGGTTTTATTTCTAAGTTTTCCGGGCTCCTCCAGCCCGGAAAACGTAGAAAAAAAAACGCAGCTAGTGCTTATTTTTTGTAAAAAAAATAAATAGCACTTACCGAGATTCAGCTGCAGCTTTCCTGCTCTGGTCTCCGGTCCGCGTCCTCCGAGTCCCGGCACTAATGAAGGGAAAGCCACCCAGCGGTAGACTTTGTTTACTACAGCTGGCTGGCTTTTCCTTCATTAGTGCCGCAAAAGCCAGCACAGGAGGGCCTCCATTTCACAAAATGGTGGCGCCCTTGTGCTTTCTTTTGAGCTTGAATATCTCAAAATTTTACATAGGAAGTTTTAAAACGGAGGATGCTAGTATTTTTTTTAATGTGGCCTATCTATTTTTGAAACAAATGTTTTTACTAGACCATGCCTTTAAGAAGGGTTGTCTGAGTGGTTGCTTTAACCTCAAGTCCTTCATATGACTTGGCCAGGGTGTAAATACTAGCATTCACAGCCGTAAGAGTGGTGTCAAGATTAGCAATATTGGTTGATGGAAATCCAAAAGAAGGCCGACGCGCTGGTTTAGAAAAAGAGGCTACCAGTGAAGAATCGGACTCCTAGGGGGACCCAATGTGGTTTGAATTTTCTGTTGAGAATAACGCCGGGGAGCCTGACAATCTTATTGATGCATCGCCAGGCTGGTCTTGGATTGTTACAGACCTATTTGTTTTCTGAGGTAAGGTGATATTTTCCATGGCTTTATTATGACCTGCCACGGGGGGGAGGAGTCGTCTTGTGTTCATGTTGCACAATTTGTGAAAATAAAGGAGGTATGGACATGGAATCTACCGCACGGACTGTAACCCTGTCGGGACAATTTAATCTATTGAAAGGGATAATGGAATGAGTGAAGAACGTTTCTAAAGTTTCGCCCCGTAAATGAGGAGTAGTACAGGCTAGCATCGTGGAGTCTGATAGATTGAAAGAAGAAACATTAGCAGAGGCTTCTTTAGATACTTTTTCAAAAGATACCATTATTCCGTCTAGAGGCAGTTGAAAGTGGGACCCTGGAGGTTTCATGGCTGACAGCACAGAACGGCCAGCATTTGGATTAACATAGTGTCTCACGTTTGATTTGTGGTTCCGTGTCAAAGCTGCGTCTGACTCGGCCATGATGGAATTTTGCACACTTTCTGTCAGCTGGGCGTTAGTTAGAAATGTGACTAGTCGGCACTGGGGCTGAGGCATACCAGAAGTCAGTCGATAGGTCGCCATGTCGATTACAGCTGTGAAATGGCACCTAAATAAAGCTCAGTCCTAATTGTTCCAGGACATAGGGCAATGAGACATGAAGTTAGTTAACTGGCTACTAGACTCATGGCAGGTAGTAAAAAAGGCAGAGTACAGAGTCGCAGAGTCATGGTGCTGTGTTCTGCAGTCTGTACTCTGCAGTACTCTTGCCGGTGCGCGCCACTCGTTCGCACGCTGATGATGTTAAGTAGCTGTTCACTTCCTTGTGGGCATGTCTGCTGTGGAATTAGAAGATTTTAAAGAAATATTAGCTACCAAGGGAGTAGTAAGTCCATAAGAGTATAACAATATTGATATACTTGTATCAGGCGAACCCGAAAGTAGTAGTCCAATGAAAACAGATTGGAATGAAAATCCAAAGTGGGCGGATTTCAGCGCAGGAGGACCGAACATCCTGCGACCATCCTGGATATTCGAGCTGCAGTCTGTACTCTCCGGTACTCTTGCCGGTGCACACGTGCTAGTGCACTTGCCGGTGCACACGTGCTAGTGCACGTGCTGATGATGTTAAGTAGCTGTTCACTTCCTTGTGGGCGTGTCTGAAAGTAGTAGTCCAATTAAAACAGATTAGAATGAAACAAAGTCCAAGGTGGGCGGATTTCAGCGCAAGAGGACCAAACCTCCTGCAGAGCTGTAGTCTGTACTCTGCGGTACTCTCGCTGGTGCAAAGATATTGAATATTACAAATACCAAGAGGCCGTAGAGAAGGACGGCATGAGGCATCAAGGTGGTCATACAGGGGTCAGGCCAAACCCCTTGGACAATCGAAAGTCCTTTACACATTGCAGATGTTTTGACAATTGTGATCCTGACTGAGGGACTTGTCGAACAGGTATTTGCGCCCGGCAGAGGGGAACGCCATGTGAACTGTGATTGTTCAAATAAACGCGCACTTGCCATAAATTAACAGAGTGACCCAGCGAGATGTGATCGCCCTTCGGAAGCCTTGGTTTTATATTGGCAAAATGCCGTGGAAGGTCTGAGCCCGGATGAGCGGGACCTAACTAAAAGCTAGGTGGTTGTTTAAAAAGACATTGAGACTTTTGAATATTACAAATAAGGAGATAGTGATTGAAAGGCACTAGTGAACCTGACTGAGGGTTACCAAGAGAAACGTTTTGAAGAAGATAAATGAACAACATTGTGATGACAGGTGTGAACCCAACTGAAGGATGTCCACAGTGAGTGGTTGGTCTGAGTCTGAGGCAGGCTAACGAGTGAGAGAAGGATCGGAGCCCGATTGAGGGGGATCCAAGGGTGAAGGGTAATCATCTGACATGAAGGTTAACAGAAATAACTTTTTGTTTTGTTGTTTTGGCATATCAGGCCCTCTGAAGCAAGAGACTTTGCATGAGAAGAGGCTTGGACACAGAAGGCCATGATATAGAGAAAAGGAATTGTAAGCTTGTGCCAGAGAAGCCCAGGAGTGTGCTGTGCTCAAGAGTCCCATCTTGACCCGTGCAAAAAAACATGGGGAAGGGAGACCCCAGCCATACGATATTGACTTATCATTTTGTGAACACTTCTTTCTTTTCTTGTGAACATTTTCCCACACTATTTTGTAGCATGGTAGTACGGTTTGGCAATAGGTTTCTTTCCTTTATATTTGACTAGACTCCACTACGACTGTATTATTATTATTTGATGGTTGTATCTTGCTCTAATCTTAGATTTAGGTTTAGATTAGGTGTTTATCTTACCCAATTTACAGTTTAATAAACACCCTTGAACTGGGTTCACTTGTGTCTGTCTTGCTTTGATACCATGCCTTCCTTATAGATACCATGCCACTGCAAACATTTTCCATCTAAATAATCTGTATGCGACATAGTTACATAATTAAAAAGAGAAGTTTAAAGACTGGTTGGGGTATCTGTACTACTACCCACTAAATGGTTGGGGTAAAGGCACAGGGGCACTCCAGGCAAGGCTCTCAAAGGGAACAATAGGCAAGCAGCCAAGGCTGAGACTCAAAGGAGGTGATGCAGGCTGGTTCTTACGTACAGTTAATAAAGTCCCCACAAATGAATATCCACACAATACGTTATGTGCTCAACAGGTTCTTTTATTAAATCGATTCCATTTAGATGTATACATACATATAAATAAGACTTACTTTGCACTTGGAAAACTCTGCTCCAACAGTTAACACAATACATACAGTGCCATGTGGAACCACAGTTATTCTTAGTTCATAAATTATGCACCAACTGCATTAAAATTACTAAAAAATGTTTAGTCCCACAGTCATGAATGTATAAATGCAGGTAATACTTTAGAACACTGGCAGAATACTTTTCAGGGTAGAAATACAATTCTGTATGATGATCCCACCACCTGGGCAACCTGCAATTAAAGGTAAGTAATACGTTGCTATCATGTTAAAGCCCAGTCCTTAAATGTCCAATAATTGTCTGCTTTGTTTCTACAGATCCCACCACCCCAAATTACCTGGGAATCAACAGGAGAGCCGACACACGATGAATCTGGGCCCCTTGGATGGACTCTGAGGGAGGTAGCCCCCCTCCCACATCACGGTATCTTGGGTACCTTGGAAAGGGAAGTGGTAGAGTCTCTCAGCTTTCCTCAATGATGCCTCATGAGGATGGACCTCTGTGGAAGAAGTCACTGGGCCATTGCTGTCAAGCAGGCAAAGGGAATCAAGCAGTGTCGGAAAGGCAGCAGTGAAAATCTGTCGCTGTGGTCTCCTTGGTCGGGTTGCTTCGCCGACTGTGGATGTCCCACAAAGCTGAAACTCACTTTGGACCTCCATAAGGCTTGGAAGGTGAGGAGGAGTCCTTTGGTTTCATTGATGACCTGCAGTGGCTAGGGGTGCAGTGGCAGAAGTAGGTGTCAGGTTTCATTGGTTTACGGTTTGTTGCAGTTTGATTGTTCAGTGCTGCAGCTGCAGTATCAATGACAGGATGGCTTCTGACAAGTTGGACTCAAATATTGGTCTTCTCTGTGGGCCACTGCAAGATTGGACCCTCAAGATGCTTTCTTCGATTTGTAATGGTGGGAATCCCACCGGCGGGCAATTCTCTGCAGGCAGTGAAACTGGAACTGCTGTGCCATGGAAAAGTGGACAGATGTCGTGGTTGTAGTGCCACTTGAAGATTTCTTTGGTTGGTTGGAACTTGGCAAGCTCTGGGCATTGAGTAGCACTATGCCAGAGTAGCCCCCTTCAGTGCAATACGCAGCAATCTGGCTTTCCTCTGGTCATGGACAGCCTCCAGACACAGGACGATGCTGATGGACCTTTTGGGTTCAAGATGTCCAGTCACTCTTCTTCTGGACCCACGAAGATACCTTGGTAGGACGGCAGGCACACAGGACTGGCTTCCAGGACACTTTGGGTAAAGTACAGCATTTGCACGATGTCCCCTCGTAGCTACGGAAAGAGGTCACCTGCACAGGCCCGCTCTTGATCAGTCCTTGACTCAGCACAGAAGCCTTTGGATCTTGTGAAGAGTTGCAGCAGCCAAACTTATTCCTCCAGCTGGATCCAGGATACACCTCCAGGAAACTCCAGGCTTCTAGCACAGGAGGATTCCAAGCTTCTGACACAGAAGTAAGGGATCTTCTGATATAAACAAATACCTCCATTCAGCTAGGCTCATTCAGCCAATCACACACTAGAGAATTCATCATGCAGCACTCATTCAGGCTCCCAGGCATTCAGGCCACCCACCGAAAACCAGATACTCAAAACAACAGATGTGTATTGGGGCAACTCCCAGCCTTTCAGAGCACACATTGCATTCACTTCAGTTTCAGACATGGCTGGCTCAGGTAGGCCACAGGCACTGTGCCACACAACCAAAACCAGGCACTGACAACACAGAATGTGAATTGACTCCCCTTTACCATTTATTCAGGACCCACCTCTAGGGTGTTCCCAAAACAAGCAGTCCATAGGAAAGCTCATACCACTTTAGAAGGGGCAGCCCCGGAGCCATATATGGTTGTTGCACCCAACATCCAATCAGGGGAAGGGAGACAGACCCAGGGCTTCTCGGGACCTTGAGAAACAGGAAGGGAAAGGCAGGAAGCCACAAGGCTTTCAGTGGCCATCTTGCCTTTGTTCAGGAATCCATGCATTAATTCCTATGGCAGGTCCTGGGTGTCCCAAGATGGGGGAGACTCAGAGGCAGTGCCAAGTCAGCTGGCACCTGCTCTGTGGGGCAACACCAGGTACCCAAAAACAAATACTAGGCGTAGCAATAGGTATTGTTCACCAAAAATAAAAATGAAGAGCTACACTGACAGAAGTCCAGACAGGACCTCTGTGGCAGAACAATACACATAAAACACCAACAGAGAAGTAGGGGGACAACAACGAGGAGGAGCATCAATGCAAAGAAATCTTAACCACACAGGGAGAAAAGAAGCAAACACCACTGAAAGACTAAATAAGGATCAGCGAACTAGAAAAGAACCTACCCAACAGAACACAATGTTCGTCACAAGAGAAGGGCAAGAAAACTCAGTTCAAATACACACAACCTACAGGAGCTCCCCAATGAAGAGCATGAAGCAATAAAGGTCCACACTACAACCCCCATATCAATGTAAATCGCTAGCTAAAGGCGAAGGAAAAGGATGAGGTGGCCTAGCCGTAGCATACACAGGTCACTAGAGAATCACAATGATACCATCATTAAAGATCCTAGGTTGTAGATGACTATTTCTTTGCTTAGCTCTGGACCATCAAACCAATCTGTCTTTCCCACTCAACTACAGACCACCCACATACAACCCAACCGTGGCAGAGAAATTGGTAGGCACCAGAACCAGCATTGCAATAGAACACAACCACGCAATCATAATAGGAGCTCTTAACATCTGTTTTTTTAAGGAGTGTGACAACTCCGCTAATTCACTGACCACACAATTATATACCATGCACCTACAACACATGGTGGTGGAGGGGGCAACCCATGCAGACGAGCACACTTTGGATGCAATCTTCTGCAAACGAAGTGTAACTACAATTGCACCCCAATCCGCATTCTCTGGAGCAACCACCTTATGATAGCATTTATGATTCTCACTGAAACCTGACTACGTGCCACGATCATGAATATAACTCCAATTGAGAAAGGAAACTGAAAATCCCTCAACACAGGACTGGAATCCACAAAAACCACCAATTGATCTACTGGACACACTTCCACAAGAAGAAAGAATTCAGACACTCCAAAAGTGGATCAAATAAGCTCTAGAAACTGCAGCACTAAAGAAAGCCATTGCACCCGGCCGAAAGAAAATGGGTTTCAGATGGTTTATGCCTCCGCTCAGAGACCTGAACAAAATAAATACTCAAACACGCTTCGAGGAATCATTACATCTAACAGGGCCAAATTTCATACCAAAAACAGATACAGCTCTATAAAGCAGAAATCATAAAAGGAAAGAAACTGCACTATGCCAAACACATCTCAAAACCAAGCATTGCACAGAAAGAGATTTTCAACATCCCAAATGAGATAAGAAATCCAACATCTTGCAATTTCATCCCTCCTCCCTCGCAGAAAATCTGGAATGACCTTGCAAACCACTTTAAAAACAAGGTCATAAGCATCCAACAAGTCATCAACACTATGCCCAAAGGCACAACCAACAGTATCACCAATGGCCCAACCCCAGAGGCAACCACTATCTGAACTACTTCATACCGATCTCACAGAAGACTTCACTAAACAAATGAAAGAAAGCAACAAAGTCAGCCTACCAGTAGACCCTTGCCGACCAGACATTTACCAGAAAATCTGCAGCACAGAGACACCTGCAGAATACGTCTGTAACCACATGAATCAGTTGCTGGAAACAGGAACCAAACCTATGAGTTTTAAAGTGGCCTACATTAAACTACTTCTAAAAGAGGACTCAGTGAACATAGACAGCTGTACCAACTTCTACCCTATATCAAATGTCCATTGCCTGGCCAAATGGTTCGAAATTTTCATATATGGACAAATCATGGCATATGTGGAAACCAACTACCTACTGGACCAAAAAGTTTTGGGAGCCCCTCTACCAAGAAATAACACAGCCAAATAATCTGTTCTATGGGAAGGTGCCCATTCGGGAGGGTCTACAACCACATTTTACCTCACTTTACCTTTCACAGAGGAGATATATCCATTTGCATATCAGTCTTTGTCCCACCCACAAGAGCAGTCCAGTACTGAAATGCTAGGCAATTCTTCTCTGAACAAGAGTATCAAAAGCAACTCCAGACACGTGTTTAAGCCTAGTCTGGCCTCATCAGGGAGGTGCAGCTGTGCCTCTCTAAGCACAGTGAGCAATGGATCCACCTCTGGATTACTCTGGGTAACTCATGGTGAAACCCAATGTTCCAAAAAATGCACAAAAAGGTCTGGGAGCTCCTGTACCAAGAACGAACCCCGCCAAATAGCCCATTCTATGGCAAGGTGCCCACAAGGGAGGGTCTACAACTACGTTTTAGCTCACTCTACCTTTCACAGAGGAGAAAATATCAGTCTTTGTTCCACCCACAAGGACAGTCCAGCACCGAAATGCTAGGCAATTCTCCTCTGAACAAGAATACCAACAGAAACCCCGGATACGTGTTTCAGCCTAGTCGGTCCTCATCAGTGAGGTCAAGCTGTGTATCTCTAAGCACAGTGAGGAAGGGGTCCACGTCTGGATTACCCTGGGTAACTTAGGGTAAAACACAAAGTTGATAAACATGTACAAAAAGGTCTGGGAGCCCGTCTACCAAGAATGAACATGGGCAAATAACCTGTTCTATAGGAAGGTGCCTTTCAGTGACGTTTGACACACCCAACTATGACACCCTCATGAAAAGGATACAAGAAGTATGAATAAGCAACACCACACCACAGTGGGTGAAATCATTCCTGACAGAAAGAATGAAAACCACCTGGCTCCACCCTTCAGCTCAACATTATGCCCACTCACCTGTGGGGTTCCAATAGGCTCATCACTCTCAACACCACTCTTCAACATTTACATGACCTCACTTATGAAACTCATCAAGGAACACAATCTCACATGCTGCAACTATGTGGATGATACTCAAATCACCTACATAATTGATACCAGCGAGGACATAGACCACACTCTTGTCAAACGCCTATCAGAAATCAACACATCAATGAGCAACAACAGCCTTAAACTGAAATCATGGTCACACCCAACAACCTCTATATACAACTGCATATACCATGGCTTATTGAAATGGGAACTAGACCGGAAACATCAAAGGTAGTTACAAATCCTACAATATTTAAGGAAAACACCATAAGCCTTAAACCTTAAGTAAACACAGTACTAAAGAAATGCTTATTCCATCTACATACTATCAAGCGGATATTACCCTTTCTCACCATCCCAACCATAACAATTGCCATCACTTGTGTATAGGCGCGTTGTAAATTACTTATCATATCATATCATCTATCATGTCATGGCAAGAATGGGCTATGCCAACATTATCTACCTTGGAATGCCTGACCTCACCAAAAAATTGCAACAGATACAGAATTCAGCAGCAAGCCTCCCCTTAAGACTTAGCAAAAGAGAACACATCACACCACTCTAAGATACCTACACTGTCTACACCCGAAGAAAAGGGTCTATTTCAAAGCACAGAGCAGTTCACAGCCATGAAGCAAAATTCCTGCAAGAAAAATTCTCCATCTACATAACAAAAGGAACCCTGCATTCTAGCAATGACATACGTCTTGAACCCAAACAATATTCGAAAATGAATATGGTGGATCAGCCTTTTCAAACATCTCAACAAAACTATGGACCCCATCCCCAAAGGGAATGTGCAAAATAGAGTAAATCCTGACCTTCAGGAAATCACTAAAAGATGGTTCTTTGATTTGGCGACCTAACTCGTTAAACCATGGTCCAAGGTAAAAGAAAAGGGTACAACTTTAATGCAAAGAGGCACAGCACAAAGTGCAAGGTCTTGGCTCCGGATTCCTGGGTCTTGGGATACAAGGAGATTGGCCCACCAGTTCTGTGGTGAGACGAGAGGAAGTCCATCAACATAGCCCTCTCAGGCAGCACCACTCACCATATACAGGTATGCAGTGGCTTCCGAGGAACGGGAGGCGTGCAGCAAGGTGAAAGGAAGAAGCCCCAGAGTGGGAAATAAGAAAGAGAAAATCCCCAGGCATAGAGAAACTGGGAGTCCCTCAGAGTGGGGAGAAAGATGGCAAAGTACCTAGAGTGGATAAAGAGAAAGCATACCCCAGAGAAGGGGAGTGAGGAGGGAACAAAGCCCAGAGCACAAGAGACTGAGAACACCCTGGAGAGGGGTGTAAGAAAAAGAAGAGCCCTGAAGGGGATAGAGACTAAGAACACCCAAGAGTGGGGAGGACAAAGGAGAAAAGCCCAGTGGGCAGTGAGGAGTAGAAGAAGCCCCAGAGTGGGCAGAGAAACCGAAATGAGAGCAGCCAATAGAAGCCCCAGAGTGGGAAGAGAAACCAAAAGAAGCCCTCCAGTGTCAGGGAGAAACAGAGAAGCCCTAGATTGGGGAGAGAGACTGAGACAAGCCCCAGTGGGAGGAGAAAGCCAAGAAACCCTGGAGTGGGGTGTAAGGGGTGCATGTAGACACTGACACAAGAGCTTCAAATTTCAAAACCTTTATTGATGGTTTAAAAGGGGTTGGAAAACTCCTATCTTGCCCTATAACTAAGATGGGAGTATTCTCGACCATCAAACAAAAGGAAAATACAGTCCTAGTCAGTCCTTAGTCAAAATAAAATGGCCTATACTAATAAACCTAATTCCTGCTGTAAGGCACTCATGGTGGCAACAGTAAAGATAGACACAAGTGATCATAGTTCAAGGGAGTTGATTAAACTGTATAGGTAGGATGGAAAAACTCCTAATCTAAACCTAAATCTAAGATGGGAGCATGCTACGACCATCAAATAATAATAAGGCAGTCCGGGTGGTGTCTTATCAAATAAAAGGGCCTATACTAAGAAAAACCTATTGCCAATCCTTACAACTAATATCATAAAGAGTGTGAGATAGTATTCACAAGAAAGAAAGAAAGAAGAGTGCACAAATATTAAGTCAGGATACGGTAGCCGGGGTCTCCCTTCCCCATGTTTTGAGCACGAGACAAAGCGGGACTCCAGAGCACATCACACGCTTGAGCTTTCCCAACAGGAGACTGCAGTTCTGCTCTGAGGTATCAGGACCTTCGGTGGTTAAGTCTCTTTTCTACAAAATGTCTCTTACTTCCGAGGCCCGGATATGTTCAAAATAACAAACCAAAAAGTTCCTTTCCGTATGTATATTGGGTGATGACTGTCACCCGTGGATCCCCTTTTTCCAGGCTCAGACCATTCTCGAATGTTGGCTTCCAAAATTTCACCTGTTGTATTCACAAGTCTTAATGTATTTTTAAACAAGCCACTGTGGACATCCATCTGTCAAGTTCACAATTTGTCAACACAATGTTCAGTGAGGCATCATGCTTCGCCCCGTTCGGCAGGCATCCCTCCATCGGGTTCACAGTGTGCAAGCCTCATAGTTCCTTGTACTTCCTTCTGTATTCTCACGGTGTCCAGTCAAAGGATCGAATACAAAAGGTTCAAATGCAAAAGGTGAAAGTCAATTGGATCGAAAACAAAAGGTTCAAATTTTTTAAAAAAATTATATATTTTTTTGGGGTTTCAGTTTAGGTAAAAAAAGTTTTTTTTAAACCACAAAAACAGCGGTTGGGGATGGACCCCCCCAAAAAAAAATGTAAAAAAAAACAAACATTTTGAACCTTTTGTTTTCGGTCCTTTTGACTCAAGCCTTTTGTCATTCGATCCTTTTGATTCAATACTTTGACCTATAACCCTTTCTCACTATGCGGGATTCACTTCCCTTAGTTTGACTGCCGAACGTTTCACTGTACAGGGGATTTTGTTAGACCCCTGTATGACCACTCTGACCATTTCCTGCCAGCTCTCCTAAGGCTTTCTGATATCGGTAGTTTCAATGAAAAGGGGAATCAACCAGAGTCTCTCGAGTAAGCACCCACGTGGCGCCGGACCCCTCTGAAGCTGGTCTGCCTGAAATTCTTTTAACAGTTCCCTTAATTTGTCATTTGCCACTTTGCGTTCAACACAGTTCGGTTTCTTATCGGTTCTTCCCTAATTCACAAGCTGTGATGAACCGCTTGGCTTTTCTAATCTCTGGAGTCATGGACGCTACCACGGTAGCAAGCATCTCTCCCTGTCCTGTTTATCTGTGTCAGAGGGCTCTTCGCACCGTTGACATCTGCTGCAACACACGCTGGCTATTGCTCGGGGTCTGGGTTGGAAAGGGCAAGGTTGCTTCTCTCCTTGTCGCCCCTTCGATTCTCGCCCCCTTTCTCCTCCTCTTGAACTGCTGTACTGGGATGGCCGTCTCGTTGTGCAGTCTGCCTTGCTCATAGTGTTCTCTCGTCCTCCAACCTTTATACCTTTGGGAAGGGAAAGGGCCGTCAGGTGTGTGTGATCATGGTCAATGGCCTGTCTTTGCCTGACACTTATGCTGGGACATGCCATGTGAACGGCTCTGGTATTAGTATGTTGTCTTTCATAGTGTTCAAAAGTGTTGGTGTCGGAAAAGGGGGCGGGGGTAGAGTTTTGGAGTATCCTACATGTTATAAGAAGGGGATACCACGACTCGCCTGTCGGTGTCCCAATTCCACTTCCCAAAGGCCCCCC
Organism: Ambystoma mexicanum; assembly: GCF_040938575.1. Taxonomy (NCBI): domain Eukaryota; kingdom Metazoa; phylum Chordata; class Amphibia; order Caudata; family Ambystomatidae; genus Ambystoma; species Ambystoma mexicanum. The sequence goes on from NC_090936.1 coordinate 540,409,960, forward strand.
CGTCCAGGTGATCCTCCTGCACTGGTACACCCCCGGGAGTTGGATCCAATAGCGATGGACATGTCCTGGCCACCTGGATGACAGATGCCCAGGGACTAGTCAGGGAGACACCTTCAGGTTTCTCACACTGCCCCCTTTCTAATACAATAAATGTGTAAAGGGAATGCGTAATGCAAAAAGGAAAAATCAGTGTTCAAATGAAATGTCAGTACGGCTGAGAAAACTCCCTTCCCCACATTTTATAGCACGGGGTAAGGTGGCACACTTGGACCTGGCAACACACTCTGGCTTCGGACACAAAGATGTAGTTCGTTTCGTGGACCATGGCCTACTTGGCCTTCCACGAAAAGTCACTAGTTTATCCGCTGAACTTCTCAGCTTTCTCTCACTCCAGCCCAGGTCACCAGTTAGCTTGTAATACAGTTCAACAAAAGTATGTTTTCTTCTGGTTACCACAATTCAGTAAAGGTTTCCCTCTGCAGGGCTCAAACCTTTCAATCACAATTTGTGGGGGTTCCCTTCCCCAAGCTCCAATCACACCTTCATAGGCTTCCCTCGGTCGGGCTCAAGCCTCTTTCACTTTCTTTCCACTGTCGAAGACTTTCGAAACTGCAAGGCTTTTGCTCTTACCTCGGCATGACCACTTCGACCTTCCATCCTCAAACATCACTTTTTCTTTCTTACACCAAGGCCTCTTGGCAAATACAGTTTCAAGCACAGTACTTATTTCAAAGTTCAAAGACTTCTCTCACATCCAAGGTTCCCTCTGCCGGGATCAAACCTAACAACAGTTAAAATCTTGCATCTCGGTTTCTTTTTCTTCCCGCCACTTCTATGGCATCAGACATTTCACAGAGACCTTTGATTGGGCAATCAACTTTCGCTGGACCACTCTGTTACTTTGTATCTTTAATTTCCAGTTCTTTACATGGCTTTGCTTTCTCTCGCGTCTTATCGGCACATGCGCAAATGTCATTCATGGAATACTGTTGACATCAAGTTTCATTTAACACAGACCGGACTTTCATTGATTTCATGAACTCACCAGCTGAGTTAATTCATTTTCGTCTTTTGCGGCTTTGATCCTGAAGTCAAGGCTGATACCACAACTGCCGCTACACCTCCTCAACTCTGCCATTCACCGTTGAGGGTGGCTGGTCTCCTTGAAACACAAAAGAGGTTTGTCTCTTCTCTCTGGCTGGGCTTCTTTGCGCAACCTTCGAGACCCTTCAGAGGTAACTATCTCTTGCCGGGGTGTCCAAGGTTTATCCATACCTCGGTTCCGTCCCTCGGCCTGTCACTTTGCTCCGCCTGGTTTACCGTCACCCTGGAAGAACTGCACCTTCTCATGCATCACCTTGCTCTGAGTTTAACCACAAGAAAATGTCTCTGGACTTTCATTCCCATAATGCAATGTTTTTATTTTGCTCCCACTTAGCCAGCTCCTCTAATCAGCATTCCAGGGTTTTTGGGAGCTGCAGGAGTTTAAGGGGATGATTGTTGAGGTCAGGGTCTTGCCACCTGCCCCTTAAAGGCCTGGGCTATCCTGTTTCACTCAGGGGAGGAGCTCTGGATTGGATTCTGCCAGGTAACCCCAGCTGCCCCTGGTTTGGCTCCCTGGAGTCAGAGCTCCCTTGCCATACTGCAGCCTCCCCTGTACTCACAGGCCCAGTAATTTGGCAGTCCCTCTTGCTCCAAGCCTTCCAGGGTCTGTCCAGCTCAGGTTTCTTCCTCTTGGCATCTGTGCTTCCTCCAGAATCCCCAGCTCGCTCAAAGCGTGCCTATGTGCTCCACCTTTTATACTGACTTGGTGAATTAACAGGAGTCAGGTGTGAGTGGTCCAGCCCTGCCTGACTCTGCCTTACCTGGTTAACAGGACAAGATGGAGACTGCCCATAGGAATACGTGGTACATTGGTTCCTATGGCTAATCTTCATAGCTCCAGTTTGCCTCTTCTTCATCCCAGTGTTTTTGGGGAAAACAGTGGAGAGGCATGATGGAAGTTGTAGTGTTTCCAAGTGGTGGTAGGAAAATATAAAAAATGCTGTTAGGGGAACAATCTTGGTGCTGTAAAACATGGGATGATGTATGTGTTCTTCTTTTCCTGGTTCTCCTTTGCCTCCCTTTTGTGTTGTTAACTGTTGGAAATGGGCAGGGGGCAATGGTATCACATTCAAAATGGTGTTTGGTAGAAGAGGGAATGTCGGGTAGGGAGGTGTTAAGGAAAGAGGGACACCATGTCTCACCTTGGGACTCCTCATCTCTACCTGGTCCAGACCCAACAGCAATAACCCCTCCCTAGTCACCCCCGAAGAGGATACCAAGGGGGTTGATAGGGAAAAGTCCTTTGGTTTTTCACAGGGGAAAGAAACAGTAAGAAGCCCAGAAGTGGGAAATGAGACTGAGAAAAGCATTGTGTGAGTGAAAGGACAGAGGAGCCCAGAGTGGGAAGTGAGCAAGAGTGAGCCCTAGAAGGGAAGAGAAAGAGACTGAAAGAACCAGAGACTGCAGGAAGAGAGAAATGCAAAAGTCTCCTAAAGGGAGGAGGACTATGAGACACTCAGTTTTCAAGGAGAACAAGAGAGACCAGTCTGGAACCTCGGGTCGCCACTTCAGCCGTACATGAACTATATGTTTTAGCCCTGTGAACAGAGGCAAGCATCTATGGTAAAGAGACACAAGGGTGGGGTTCAGAAGATAGCAGCCTTCCATTTGTCTTGGGAAGGGCCCAACAGTTTGTCTTTTTTTGTTTCTGTATTTTCTTTGGAGTGCTCGGGAGAGAAAATAGGTTAGAATAGGATTTCTGGACAGAGGACCTCATTTAGGTTTGACCATCTTGCCACACCGATAAGAACCCCCTTTTACTTTTTTTGTATAGAGCAGGGCTTAGTATCCCAAAGTTAGGGAAAGATTAGTTTTTTTGTAATCAGAAGAGGAAATAAATATTTTTGAAAATCATGCCTGCTTGTCCGTCTTCTGATTCTGACCTACCACATATAACAGAGATCTGATAGCATTGGGGATATATGCCCATTTTGGCCTGGCAAACCTTTTGGAAGCAATCATGCCTTACCATTTACCCCAGGACAACTGTATCAGCTGCTCTACTCAGGTCATGCTTCCATGTTTCACAATTAATAATAGATAATAATTTTAATACCTAAAACCCTCCACCTTGGCAAGGCACGTGTTGCGAAATGTAAAAATACTGTGTGCAGATCTATAGACAGACTTAATGATTGCTTGTTTCAGCATAACAGAATGTAATTCTTGTAGATTGCATCACATTTTATTTTTTCAGCTTCCAGTTGCCTTAAGAATTCTCTATGCATCCTCTAATTCTTTCTTTACCTTCTCTTGTGCCATTTCCACCCTGACCGGTAACACACTTCCCAGTGTGAGAAAGGGATAGCGAGATTAAGACAAGCAACAAAGAAAGAGAGACAGTGAGAAGAGAGAGAGAGAGACAGAATGAGGAAAAGCTATGCTTCAGAGTCTAACTGAGACTAAGGACTAGGATAAAGAAGAAGGACAAGGGCAAAGAACTAGAACGAAGGAGAATGGCTAGGATTGAGTAGATGGACTAGGACAAAGGAAAATAACTACAATGAAGAAGAATGGCAAAGGCCTAAGAAAAGTGACCAAGATGAAGGAAAAGGACTGGGTCAATGTTGGTGTAGAGCAGTGTAGGACAAGGAAGAAGAACTAGAGAGAATGGCTAGGGAGCACATTTAGGGTGAAAGATTAGGACACCAGACTAAGATGAAGGACAAGCACTAGAATGAAGGAATAAGATTAGCATGAAGAACTAGGATGAATCACTGGGATACAATAGAAGAGATAGTATGAAGGAGGACTAGAATGAAGACGGACTAGAATGAAGGATGAATTAGTAAAATGAAGGACTAGGACAAAGCCCAAAGGTTAAGGGCTAGGATTAAGGGAAAGTGCTTGTATGAAGGGGAAGAATTTGGATGAAGGGGAAGAACTAGGATGAAGAAGGACTACGATGAAGGACTAAGTTGAAGTAGAAGCAGAAAAACTAGGAAGAAGAATGAAATGCTAGGACAGAGGACTGACATGAAGGATGGAGGGAAAGGCTGTGGATGAAGGGGGACACGGATAAAGGTAAAAAGAAGGACTTGGGTGAATCGTTAGCTCAAAGAAGGAGGTCTAGCATTAAGTAGAAAGAGAAGGATGAACACAAATGAGAAGGTCTTTGATGAAGTAGAGAAATACTAGGATAATGGTCGAGGTGGCTGTAGAAGCTATAAGATGAAGGAAAAGGAATCGTTTGAAGATGAAGACAAAGGTGAAGGACAATGGTGAAAGAGAAAGCCTATGGGAAAGTACTATGCTGAAGGAGAAGAACTATGATGAAGGATTGTTTTGGATGAGACTAACTAGAACAGAACCCCATGATGAAGGAGCTGGACTACTATGAACAGCTGTTATAAAGGACTATGATGTAGGAGAGAGGCTATGATGAAGCACTATGATGAAGGGGAATTATTATGATTAAGTAAAAGGTCTATGATAAAGGATTGTGACACATAAGATTGACAACTGTGAATGACTATGGTGAAGGGTAAGGACTAGGATGAAGACCTATGATGAACACAACTGACTAATATTAAGGAGTTTGATAAAGGAGAAGGACAATGATTAAGGACTATTGTGATGAATTGCCATTTGGCAAAGGTGTGAAAGCCCTGGCCTTTATGATTTTTGTTAAATAATACAATAATGCAGGTAATTCCATCTTTGAAAGGGTAACCTGCTGATCAGATTCCCCTTTCATAAACTCATGCCAAAATCTTAGTGTGCATATGTGTCCTGCTGCATCAGTATCATGATTTGAAGCACCTGCTCTACCAGTCACACAGAGCAGGTTCAGAGGTCACAGTTGCCCATTTGACAGCTTCAGTGACAGCCAAGTATCTGCAGTGCAGGGCTGCATTTAATATATGTACCCCGGTACCAAAACTATGACGATCATAAGTATCCCACACTGGTGGCAAGGTACATTCTAAATATAAGCTATTCCTGAGTTAAGGCATGGTGCATGGCACAATTTATGTTCATTGCAGCCACATACAATTTGATATCACACATGTGTCAGCTCTTTCAAGCCAAGCTCAGCTATGGAAGGTTATGTGTATTCTGGCCGGACAGGTTGATCCTGCCAAATGACAGGACAGGAACCTTAAGGGCCATGCCTCTTCTTTGATCTCTTTGTGCGGACAAGGTAACTCTGTCAGAGACAGCCACACAACAAGCAGCTGCTGTGGGCTGAGGCATCAAAGGAGCATTCCCATTCAAAGGGAGCCCCTCAAACCAGGTCGCTGCATTTCAATAGGACTTTTATCATAGTAAGAAAGGAAGGGGGCAGGTTTGGAGTAGGCAGGAAGGCTATGTACAGTGGAGGAAGACTTCCACCATCTTGTTTCTCTCTGCCTCTCTCACTCTCCTTCCTGTCCCGTCCACTTCCTCTGGAGCAAAGCACTTTGGGTGTGATGACAGAAGGGCGAATCAAGAACAGGGATTGGACCACTTCGGTCAATCACCTGCAAACATTTACCTTTAAACGTCTATTAGTGGTATTCCTACTACAGATAAAACATGGACAGCTGGAGACCATGGTGTGGGAAGCAGGACAATTGTGTGATCCTTCTGATCTCTAGCCAAAAAGGGTCACCAATACCTCCTTTTGAACTTTGCCATTTCATCCAAAGCATCACCCTGGATGAAAGGACCATAATCAACAGCGTCTGTGACAATAACCAGAAGAAAAAAGGTACTCAGAGCAAGTGAGACACTGCTTGATCCTTTCTCCTTGATCGTAGTCCTTCATCCTAATACTTCTCCTTCATCATAGTCCTTCTCCCGGCCCTTTTGCATCATCATGACAAATTAAATGCCAAGTACTGTATTTGTACCACTGCAGAAAGAGGATACTAAGCCAAGAAAACAGCAGGTCACGGGGAAGTAGTACAGCAAGAACAGGGCTAATGAAGCAATTGGGATGGATAAGGAAGTTCCCAGAGGAAACAGGAGAAACTGGGAGCAGTGGGATAAACCAAAGCAATAGAGGAGTTGTGACAGGGGCCAACCAGAGATGGGAGATGCAGAGTTGGGAAGGTAGGACAGGGTGCCGGGCCCACACAAAGGTAAGAAACTAATCTGAATGTAAAGCAGAGTAACATGGCCAGAGTGGAGCATGTTAAGATGCCCTGGCTTTCACTGGATAGTGGAATTTATGCTCAAACAATAATGCAGAGGCGGGACTGACCACTGTTCTTTGGTTTATCATTCAGACACTGAGGATGCAAAAGATTGCGCCTGCACCAAGCTCAGACTGATGTTCCCTGAACATGCATGAAAATGCCAACATGGCAGTGCCCAGTAATCAGAGTGGCGTTCTCCTTTGTTGTGGTCATGGTTGAGCAGAAATATTTCCAACTCCCTTCCAAGCATCCCACTGAGCTTTCAATGCTCCAAGAGCCCATGTCTCATGACAGGGAAGGAGATCACAGGACCTCAGTATGAGCAGTCCAAAGAAGGTGGTAAAGGAAGGGCTATGATGAAGGATTATGACTGAGGTGAAGGACTATAACAAATGATACTAATGATGAATAAGGGCTAATATGAAGGACTATTATGAAAGAGTATAATGATGATGAACTATGAAAGAGGAGAAGGACTATGATGAAGTACTAGGAAGAAGGAAAAGGGCATGAGCTTTGATGACGGTCTATGATGGAGGCGAAGGACTATGATGAATGACTATGCCAAAGGACTATTATGAAGTAGAAGATCGAGGATGCAAGACTATGATGAAGGACTGTGGTCAATGGCAATGCTGGAAAACTATGACATAGAAGAAGAACCAGTGCAAATGGGAATGGCCATGACTAAGGATTATGAGGATAGAGAAGGACTAGGATGAATGAATATGATGGAGAAGGCATATAATCAAGGAGAAGAACTATAATGAAGGGTTATGACTAAGGGCTATTTTGAAGGACTATGATGGAGTAGAAGGACTATGGTAAAAGACTTTGAAAAAGGAGAAGGTTCTGGACTAAGGACAATGTCAAAGGACTAGATGAAGGGCCTGTGGTGAGGAGAATGACTGGGATGAAGGAATAGGATAAAGGAGAAAGTCTTTGATGAGGGAGATGGTCTAGCATTAGGAATGGGACAAAGGACTAGGATGAAGAATAATGACAAAGAGGGAAAAGTTTATCTTGGTGGCCAAGGAGGGTCCCCTTTATTATGAGAGATTTATGTTGCATGATGGGGAATAACAGCAAAACTGGGATAGTGTTGCAAATCCATATGAATCGCATACAAAGATATAATATTAAAACTATGAATGCAAACACAAATACATACCATGGGTGCCTTTTTCTATGGTTAGATATTACACAGACATTCTAAAACTAGCAGGAACATTCTTGATGGGAAACAGAATTAGTTACCTAGTAATAAGGTAGTACGAACAGGGCAAAGTTCACAGTCCTTGTAAGGCAACAGATGTTATCTAGCCTTTTGTATTAAAATCTTTAGAGGGGATTATTCATTTCTTTGGTGGTAGTAAGCATAAGGCACGAGGTCAGGGTCCAACAGTTAAGTATTTTTGCAGGTCATCAGAGGTTGTTGTGGCCACAAAAATTAGATTAAGGCACAAGGAGTCTATAGAATGGAGATGGCTATCTATAGTTCAAAGAAAATCCTGTTTAAGCAGACCTCTCTCTATTTGCCAACATATGTCAGCAGAGCCATGCGCAATCATACTTAAAGCTAAAGGTTTTAGACCAGTTATTGTTCGCAATGAAGTATGTTTTCAATACCAATGCTTAACCAAGTACTGACGTCAGGACCTACTACAACCAATAAAAAGAAGAGGTGTGTTTTTAATATGATCTGAAGATAATAATGAAGCTAAGCTAGACCAATGAAAATTGAAGAATTGGGGAATAATGGTATTTCTTTGAAAATGTTTTGTCCAATCATATTTGGGGGTGGAGGGCAATAAATGTATAAAGGAGTGTTTTAAATTCTTGCAAAAAGTATATAAACAAACCGCCAATGGATCTTGTATTGTTGAGACGTGGGTTAATTTGGTCCTACAAAACCATCTAACCGCTCTCTGGAGGTTTTGTACAATACGTTTGCTTTATTTACAACCATGTACTTGCTTCTTAAGTGGTAGGCCTGTTTTGGGTTAAGGTGATTAAAGGTCCACGTCCACATTTGGTGTGCCAAGGTAGGAGCCCAGGCATTCCGAGACGCTGGGGGTCTTCTCTCCACACCTCTGAGCTACGGCACCTCACGATAGGGACCAGTCTTCCGTGCACAGTGAAAAAGAGCTCTGTGGACACCATATTGGTTAAAGGTCTGTCTGCTCCCTGGAGATGTGGTGCTAAGGCTTAGCTGTGTGGAACGATTTGACAAAGCACCACATCGCAGCACCTCAGGTTCACAGTAGTACACAGTTGGGGATGTAAACTAAGGGGGAAATAGGGGTAAGAAATGGGTTGTTTCATTGATTTAAGGGGCTTTAATTATTTTTTGGGGGTAAGGTTAGAATTGGACTGTTTGTGTGAAAATTAAATGAGGTTTTGGGTTTGGAAAAATGCATGTCTTTTGATAGAGTGGTTGAACTGTTCTGTGTTGTTAGTCCTTTGTATATATTTTTTACCTAGTTTGTTATTTTAGAGGCGTGAGGGGGCACCTTACCCTGCAAGCCCAGTGTGAAGCGTGTCCTGATACCCTTTAGTTTGCTTGTCTGGTTGGTTGAAGAAATCACCTGTAGATAACTTTCTGAAGTTGGCCTTGACATTCTTTTTTATTTGCAATGCAGAGCCCTTCACCTCGATTTTCTTGGTTAGTCGAAGTAGTGAAGGGAAACTTCCTATAGTCAGGAAAAGATGGTTTTGTAGTACAGAAGGCAGTAGTAATGGTGAAGAGAGCAGCAGTGCTGTAGTGGAAATCATTGTGCCCCTCCTATGCTGGAGTGGTGGGAATATCTTGGAAATATTGGGCGGGGAGTGTTTTTAATAAGATGCTGTCTTCTGTGTATGTGTGAGAAGTAGAATTGTAGTAAATAGTGAAGTGCAATAACTGTGGAATAGGCAAGTATGGTGAATGAGTGTGAAGTGCGACTAAGGAATTGGGTAAGGGTAAAAAGGGACGTCTTGGGTGAAATTATTTTTCATGTCACAGGTTCGTTCTTAGTATCAGATCTTGTGTGAAACTATTTTTTGATGGCTTGGATTTGAGTATGGAGACTCTGTTGAATCATTTGTGCCATATGTTGCCCGGCTATAAGGAGAACATTTTAAAATATCATAGGGAATGGGTGCGGGAGAGTAAGGCGAAAATTATAAATTCTTGGCCTACTGAGGGATCCTATAATACAGGGATTTTGGAGAACCTGCATGCCTTTTTAACCCCTTAAGTGCTAAGGACAAGGTATCTCGTCCTCAGCACTATGTTTGCAGTGTGGAGGAAGAGATACCTCGTCCTTTTTAGCACTTGTGTTTGTGCAATCGCTGTGAGGAGGAGGTTCCTCCTCACGGCCAGGAGGTTGAACACCAGGGATCCTTTTTTGAAGTGGGGAGTGAGGGGGACGCTTGGTATATAAGCAGGTCCATCCTTCCTATACCCCTAAAGCATGGGGCAGAACATTTAGCCCACACTGGGGGCATTTGGGCACGGTAATGTGCCCATCTGCCCCTAGAAATGGGACAAACACTTTTTTTAATGCACTTTTTTTGTTGGGGTTGGTCTGGGGGTGGCTGCCCATTTGATCACAGGGATTCTTTTTTATATAAAGCGGGGTGGCCCTCTCCCACTACCGCAAATCAAATAGATGGGGGGCATGTCATGTAGCCCTCCCAAGGAGCAGATTGGCAGTGAAATCTGCCAATTTGCCCCTAGGAAGGGGTACATTTGTGTTTACTGGATTGGGGTGTCACTAGACCACCAGGGATGGTTTTTATAAAAGGGGGGGGAGTGGCCCTCTCACCTCCCTGCCCTAAATGGAGGGGGAATGTCATTTAGCCCTCCCTAGGGACAGATTGCTAGTGTAATCTGGCAATCTGCTCCTAGGAAGGGGCACATGCATATTTACTGGGGCTGGGGGGTCAGTAGACCACCAGGGATGTTTTTTTTCTTATAAAAGGGGGGAGTTGCCATCTTCCCTCCTGCCCCAAAAGAATGGGGCATGTAATTTAGCCCTCCCTGGGGGCAGATTGGCAGCGTAAGAAGGCAAATGTGTTTTACTGGGGGGTGAGGGTCAGAAGACCACCAGGGATGGCTTGCAAGAGGGGCAGTGATAGGAGCGTGATAGTTATGATTTGTTCATGCTGGGCTGACCACAGGTATTGAATGTTTTTTGTTTCATTTACAGGTTTTTTACACGAGAAGATTCTACTTGGTTATGTAAGTTGTTTTTTGTCAGTGGGGTGGGTGGGACTGGGGCTGGATTGTTGGTGGTGTGGGTGGTAGTGGGCAGTCTGGGAGATATTCTTGTGAGCTGGGACACAATTGCAGTGGCAGTCCCAGGGATCCCCGGCAGGATCCCCATCCCTCCATGTAGGGAAAAGCTGTAATGAAGCCCAGCCAAAGCTCCAGACTGGGCTTGAGGACTGTAGACCCACATTGAAGACAGATGCCAAAGCCCAGGGATATTACCTCCGACCATCCTGGAGCTCTGGCTGGCCAGCGTTACAGCTTCTCAATCTGGGAAAGGATGGGGACCCTGCCAAGCCTCCATGGAACCTCTGCTGGGCTTGGGGACGTTCAACCCACCTGGGAGACAGCCGCTCCAGGGCAGGGACATGACCCCCAACCATCCTCGTGCTCTGGCTGGGTTGTGTTACAGAATTTTCCTCTCGGAAAGGATGGAGACCCTGCCGGGCCTCCCTGGAACCACTGTTGGGCTTGAGGACATTCAACCCACATGGGAGACAGCCGCCCAATGCCAGATACATAAACCCCTACAACCCTGGACCTCCAGTTGGGTTGCATTACACCTTCTTCCTCTGGCAAAAGAACTGGGACCCTGCTGAGGCTCCCTGGAACCGCTGCTGGGATTGTGGAATAGTCAACCCACATGAGGGACAGCCCCCCAATGCCAGGGACATCACCCTGATAGTCCTGGAGCTCTGAATGGGCTGCATTGCAGAATTTCCCTCGGGGAAGAGATGGGGGCCCTGTTGGCTGGGGACATCAATCCACCCCCCACACTGCCCTCCCGACCATCCTGGAGCTCTGGCTGGCCTGTGTTACAGCTTCTCCCTCCGTGAAAGGATGGGGGCCCTGCTGGGGCTCCCTGGGACTGATGCTGTACTTGGATATGGTAGACCCACATTGGAGATGGATGCCCAAGCCCGGGGATATCACCTTCACCTGTCCTGGAGTTCTGGCTGGGCTGAGTTACAGCTTTTCCCTCCAGGGAGGTATTGGCACATTGCCTGGGCTTCCATGTTGGGAAAAGCTATTAAACAAGCCAGCCAGAGCTCCAAGATGATTGGGGGTGATGCCCCTGGCTTTGGGCAGCTGTCTCCCATGTGGGTTGATCGTCCCAAGTCCAGCGGCAGTTCCGGGTTCTTCCCCGGAGGGAAGAGCTGTAACGCAGCCCAGCCACAGTTTCATCCTGGACTTTGGGATGGTCGAACCACATCGGAGACGGGTTTCCAAGGCCTGGGACATCATGCATGACCATCATGGAGCTGCCGGCTAGGCTACGTTACAGAATTTCCCTCTAGGAATCGATGGGGACCCTGCCAGGGCTCCCTGGGACTGACATTGGACTTCTGGACGGTCAACACTTTTTATTTTCCGCCCAGGTAGGTGTACCCACACATGTGAGGTACCATTTGCATTGGGACACCTGTGGGAATGTGGGATGGTAGGACATGTGTTGTTGCCGGTGTGTTTCAGTGGTTTTGTGTTGGCAAATGTCTTAAAACTATGATTTCTTCCCTAAATTGTGGACTTTGCGGGGGACTCGTGGGTAATACATTCTAGAGCAATTTGCGCAAGTCAGACATCTGCGGTTTCCCACAGGTGTCTTCTTTTCAGAAATGCAAGGGCTTCTCTGTTTTCCTTGGTGGATGTGACACACCAGGCTCAAATCTGTAGGTTGTCCACAAGACCAAAAGCCTAAAAATGTCCTCTCCCCAAACCCTTTGGGATAGCAGTGGTTTAGCCTTTTTCCGTTGTGCCCAGGTAGGTGCACTCACACATGTGAGGTACCGTTTTTGTTGGGACACCTGTTGCAACGTGGGAAGGTCAGACATGTGTTGTTGCTGGTGTGTTTCAGTGGTTTCTTGGTAATGAATGTCTGCAAATTGTGTTTTTTCCTATAAATTTTGGACTTTGCTGAGCATTGTGGGTAATACATTCATGGGCGATTCGTGCAAATTAGACCTCCATGTGTGTATTCTTTTCCCAAAATGCATGGGGTTCCCTGTTTTCTTTGGTGGCTGCAACACCTCATGCCCAAATCTGTGGGTTGTCCATAAAGCCAAATACAGTGTTCCTCAGGGCATTTTATGTACCAGTGGTTTAGCATTCTCCCTTTGTGCCCAGGTAGGTGCACCCACACATGTGAGGTACCATTTTCGTCGGGAAACCTGTGGGAATGTGGGAAAATAGGACATTTGTTGTTTCCTTTTGGTTTTGATAAGTATTTCATAAATTTGCTACTGCACTTTGTTACACAACCCTTTAATTTCCCAAATGTAACCTACATTTAGTTGCTGCTTTATGCACTGTACTCCTTTAAAACCTGCACACGTCACCTATCCTTGAAAAGGTCTGCCTGTGCTCTTTCAACAAATGTATGCTTGCCATTCTTCACCACATTTGTTTTCCTTATGTTCACTTGCTAAGTACGTCTGTTTAGGCCGTCAGCATAAAAATCCTGTGTTCCATGGATCAATTTTTGGCTTGTGGTATTGCTTGTTTTGTGAAACATTATGAAAAATGTGTGATTTCCTAACTAGAAGAGTCGGGGGAATTTAGCGGTGCATTTCTTTTCTCAATATTACCAGAAGCTATTACCTTACAGGTCCAAACATGTCCATCACATACCTTTTCTTCTGTCATTTTTCCAATTTGTTCCCGAACTATGGGAATTTTACCCAGGTAGTTGTTGCCTGACCTGCGCAAATGACCCATTCCTAAACTTGGAATTTTGTCTACTTTTCAGAAATTTTCTGTCTTCCCATTCAGCTTTCTTACCCTGCTCTTCCATTCCGTCCATGCATCACCTATTGGAAAAAAAGGGAAACATCGCCTACCTCTCACAAAACTGAGGGTAACCTTACAAAAATATGTTTCATTTTGTTTCCATTCAACCTGTTGCAGAACGCCTGGAATATGTCAAATTCAGAACAGCAAACCATTTGTTTCTAGCCCTTACAAGGACAATTACACAGGCTAATTTGTACCTCAAAATATAGTCCATAAGCGCCCCTCAGGGAGAACGAACACAGCCTATTCACCTGTTCTTTGGGAAGGTACCAACCCAAGAGTCCGCAGCCACAGTTTATCTCACTGTACCTTTCACATATGGGAAATAGCCATTTGCATATCAGTGTTTGTCCCGCCCACCTGGGCAGTCCAGCACCTAAATGCTATGGCAATTCCCTTAATTTGTACATCATTTTATTGGCATTTTCTGAAAAGAACACAAAATGTGCTCTCTTTTTTGTTATTTTCTCTCACCTCCATACAGCAAACTAGGATTCCTTGGTGGCGTTAGGACCGCCTACATGTGGGGAGAAAAAGAAACAAATTTGGCGAAGATATCTCATGTAACAAAAAAGTTACAAGGGATTGAATGGCAACATGCCGTCATCTCCAAAAAAAAGGGCTCAGCACTGGGAGGGAAAACCCTTAGCAATTAGGGGTTAAGTACAAAGCACAAGTGCACGATGTTAGATCTTGGAATTATGGAGGATGTATGAAAAAAGCAGGAATGGCCATAGGGTTGAAATTGTGGGGGGAGAGCCGAAAAAAGAGGGTGCAAGAATTTCTTCTGCATCGCACCCATATGGGTACTTTCCTTTATCACCCGCATAGGGGTACACCGACCTGGAGTTTGTACTACCATTTTCCCCTGCAGCTCCAGTGGTTGCTAGACAGACACAAGTAATGCTCCATCAGTTATGATTTCTAAAAATTGGGATTTTGAGGAAAGTAGAAGGGTAACTCCTTCAGGTTGAAAACAGAGAGCGCTAAGGGGATAACTCCCCCAACTGCAGGGTTAGCAGGTAGATTAAGGGTGGAGGAGGAAGAAAAAGTAAGACTGATAGAAGAGCAGGAGAAGGATTGAAAATGAGAGAGAAAGAAGAGGTTAGTCCTCTTCTTGCGAGGATAGAGAATAGATTGCCAAGAGTGGTAGATGTGCAAGAATGGGAAAAGATGAAGGAAGCACTATGGCTAGCGGAGGAAGAGGTAATGCTGTTACGACAGCAGAGAGATGAAGAGCGGGAGGAAGTGAGAAGACAGGTAAGGGTCGTATACGGAGGAAAATTGAGACATACGCAGGTTCTTGTTAGGTTGGATAACTCAGTTATCAGAAGGGTTGAGGTGGACATGGAGAACAGGGATGGTGCCATGGGTTAAGAGACTGAGCAAGGAGGACGGGAGATGGCACCCTGTGGTAGTGCTGATTATGCTAGAATACAGGGATGTATTAGCAGGAGCAGACAATGAAGCAGGAGAGGAATGGAATGTCAAGCAAGGAGAGCAGGGTGTAGGCACCCTACCTCCCACTCCTGTAGCAGCGATAGGAAGCACACTATGGAACCATAGGACACACCAGGGTGTTCACATGGCTGTAGTAAGTGGTAGGGGAGAGATGGGGGAAGCCCCAGTAAAAACAGGTATAAGTCTGTTTCTGTCGCTCCGGAAGGGTCTAGGAAGTGGGTATTGTGACCTGTGGTCACACATGGACCAGAGTAGTTTGAGGAAGACACTCCCTTTGCTCATAGCAGGAGTGGGAAGTGGATTCATGTATTGGAGAAGCACACTGCCAGTGTCAGGTTGGCCATAGGGAACATGAAGAGCTTTTCCACAGCCCTATTGGGGGAAAGAAAGACGAGCTTTGGAAAAGATTGGGGTATCCGGGAATTCAGTTGGATAAAAATACCCATGATGGAGCAGCTTTCAATAATCTTAGGGCACAGGTATGGGGGGGGGTTGCAGATTATGTATCCAGATACACATGATATCAATTCGATTTTATCCAAGATGATGGAATTGGGCGATGATCATTCTGCACACATCCAGTTAATTCAGGAAATGTGGAGGGCAGAAAGGGGAGATGCATGGGACAAGAATGCTTCAATTTGTACCACAAGCTGAAGAAGGGACTTCCCAAACAATTCCAGCACGATTGAGATAAAGTAGTAGGGATGGAGGCCAAGATTTGGCCAAAAAAACAGACACACATTGTGCATATTTGCAAGAGAAGGCAGGAAAAAAATAGGGAGAATGTAGAGCAAGTACGAGAAGCAGAGGCTAAGCTCATTCAAAAGAAATTGGCAAAGATTTGTTAAGAAGTGGCAGTAATAACAAATTCTATCGAGGGACAGCAGGGGCAACTGAGACAACAGGGACACAGTGAATGGGGTATGACGCAGGGTTGGGTGTATGGGCATGTTTCTGGTCCAAGGCCAATGAGAGGTTTTCTGAGGGGCAGAGGAGGATTTCCCTTGGGAAGTGGGTCATTTGGCAGGTTCAAAGGAATGGGTCCCCAGGTTAGTGGGCCAACAGGAAATAATTATGGGGGATTTTATGGGGTTCAGTGTTGGTTGTATGAAAGGTTGTGGCAAGTGTCATGGTATTGTCATAAAGAGCCACAGTACTTTACCATGGGAGCTCAACAGATACAAGCCTTGACCCTGCCGTATGTCCCAGGTTCTTTACAATTGCAGCAGGCACGGGTTAAACAGAACCCAGCAATTGGGGCTGCACAGACCTTTGGGATCACACTTACCATGCCAGCACAAGCATCAGTGCAGACACGGGACAAGAACCCTTTACCCCAAGGAAAAGTTGCACTCACCGAAGCAAGTGTTTTCAGGGTAAATCCTTTTTCTCTCCCAGGTGCTAATATGTTCCTGGAGTAGGGCAGCCCACAGGGACCTCTGATGTGTCCAGTTCTATCCATTACCACTGATCTGGAAGAGGAGCCCCGGATAGGTGTGCAGGTAGATGACCAAAAGTTTTTATTCATGGTTGACACAGAAGCTAAAAGTCTTGTATTAAGGAAGGTGAGTTTCCTGTATCAGGCAAAACTATGTACACAGGAATTCTATCGGGCTGTCATTTCGGTTCCTTATACTGAACATTTTCATATCAAGGAGGGTAATCAACATTTATGAACCCCTTTGTATTGTATGGGTACCCCAGCAAATCTTTTGGTAAGGGACATCCAGAGCATTTGCCAATGGTGATTGCCTTCATCGAGGAAGGTATTGTATGCTCAACCTCAGGGTTGTATCCGGTACGGGAAGCAGTGCATTTTCAGACCTATTGTAGCAACAGTGTGATTAAGGGTATTCCTGTGCAAACATCATTGTTTCTTTGTGGGTTGATGGTTTTGTTGAGTTGGGTCCCAGGGATCAGAAATCAGGTCTGGTGAGTATCATTTGAGTACTTATTTTGGCCTGATGTGCCGCAGGAAGGAAGGAAATTCCAGAGAGAGCTACCACAGATAAAAATACACCTCAGCCAGTTACAGTAAATCTAAGGATATTGTTCACGATTGCACCACGTATGGGGGAGACGAAGAAGAGAGGGTGAGTACGAAAGAGGATGCCCTGGAGGGGGGTGAGGTGATTTTTGTTGATGAGTCTTTGATCATCAACCAAGAGATGGGAGAGAGGCATACGAGCGCAGCTGTCATGTGTCTTGTGAATGGGGAGTACCGGGTCACACTGAAGAAACTCTTTCCTTATCATTGCTCTGCTCAACTGGCGGAACTGGTGGCACTTATAGAGGACCTAGAAATGTTTTAGGGGGAAGGCAGTCACTGTTTATTTTGACTCTGGGTAGGTCACTTCAACCTTCCATTCTGGGTTATCAAGATGGCATAGAAGAGGGTTTAGGAGGTCTGGCGGGTTCCTTGTCCAGCATGCTGCACTGCTATTCTGGCTGATTGAACCACACTAATTCAATAGATTTCGGAAATGATGCTACAGACAAGGCAGCGAAGAAAGCAGCATAGTTTCCTGTCACAGATTCCAAGAAAAAGGATACCGTGTCCCAATGAGTACAGTTACTAGCCCTGGACACTGCAGTCCCGGTGCTCCAAATAATAGAAATACAAAGGAAAGCCGCCAAAGAAGAACACAAGCTCTGGAAAAAGAGAGGATGTGTTCCCTTACCGACAGATTTACTTTGGAGACAGAAAGTGATGGGGAAGATAGTAATTCCAGTAGAGCTGCTTCGTTTGGCCCTACAGCAGCTACATTACCTATCACATACTTCTCGACGAGGATTGGTTTATCTCAAAATTACATGAACAGGTAAGTAGATTCGTAGGGACTTTTTAGTGTGCAAGAAGTTCAATCCCAGAAATCCCATGAGGTTGGTGAGGGGGGTCTTGGACATGATAATGAGGTGCAGTAAATTCAGATACCTAAATTATTGTCATGGCTTGTTCATTCTCCTGTTTTCTTGAAGTTGGTCTCTGTGTACAAAGAGTGTTAAGATTATAACTTCTCAGGTTGTGTCTTCTCACCAACAGACAACAGGAGAAAACACGAGACTACCGACGATCAGTACAAGACACAGCTTCTCCCTGTGGACCGCATCTGTATCCACACCTTTGTGCATCGCTGGAACGAGCAGCGTTTCCATGGGCCACATGTGGTGATCTACGCAATTCCAACTGCCATGAAGGTGGAGGGCAATAATAGTTGGATCCACCTGAAAAACACCCAAAGGGATACTGGCAGCCCTCCACCTGCACGGGAGCAGGAGAAGGCATAGAAGTTAAGTATGCCCTAAGGATTCACTGTTTGTTTCAATGCAAAAGGGTGTGTGTATGGAGATCTGAATTTTAAATAATGGTTGTATAAGAAAAGGAATGTTTAAGATTGTAAATTGTGTAACAATGGATGTTTTTGTGTTTTTTTTGGTCCTTGGGTCATCATGTCTGAAGATGACAAACAGCATAAATGGAGGCCAATTAAAACTGTCTAATCTTATGAAGTCTGAGGAGAAAATGTTAAGAGGAAAAAGAAATGTTGATAATGATTTTTCCTATAATGATAAACGTTATGTTAAATACCATAATGAATGCACATGGTTTTGCAGCTGACATTGTATGGTACAGCCATATGAGTAAGGTGGGGAGAGAGAGACATCTCCCTCATCTCCCATGCTTTTGGCATACCTAGTGTGTTTATCCCAAGTAAGATAGAGGTAGCGAGTGCATTACGTCTAGTACACTTAGTGCTGTGCAGGGTCCGTCTGCAATTTAAAGGGCAGTCAATTACAGCATCAATTACACAAAGTGACAATAATTGCTTAATGGCTGAGCAGGCAGAGTGCAAAAATATTTGGTGTACTCAAAGAGTTCAATTGGTCTAGGAAAGAGCTATTTTTTCTAAAAATCGATGGGAGCAAGAGGAGAACAGTTGCAAAGCAGGAATGAGGAAATTCTCAGAAGAAGGGGAGACACACATAAACAAAGAGTGTGAGGCAGTATAGAGAAATCATTTGCAGTATCTGACGTGGTTCAAAGAACCAGAAAATCCTGTTAAGATACAGACACGTTCCCATTTTTCTCTATGTTTTAAGGGCGATGGCACAGTGCTCGTTATCCCAACTTCAGTAACACTCTATGCATTGTGGATTTGGCTGGAGCTACTGCTGCCTTCTTAACAACTTTTGGATCTGTGGACAGCGTACCTCCAGGTAGTTGCCCCCAGCCTGGCGATGTGTGTGCATTCACGCTTTACCCTTCATGTGCCTGCCCTTGTAATCCCTGAAGAGTACTTGATTTTGGGCCACCCAATGCCTGAAATGACATCTGTGTCCCCTTCATCCGCTGTGCCCCTTCCGTCCCCTTTGTAGTGGGGCAATTGTTGGCTAGAGAGCAGGTGCCTCCCTGCCTTCCCCAGTAAACAAAGAATTACAAAATCCGAAAGAACACATTTGAAACTGCACTTTAAACTCTCCTGGAAATGCAGCTGGCACAAAGAATAGTTAGTTTCGCTACACAAGTAGGGACAGAGGAGGCATTAGCTTGCACAATTAGTGTGTCTTTTTAAATAGAATAGAGTAGGTGACAGGAAAGCGTGTACCAAGGATGAGGGACTCACAACACTAGTACGACAGCATTTCTATCGGTAGGGAATGAGGTTGCAGCGCACGTATATGTAGAAATGTTATGTGCCATGCATGCACCAGGCTGCTAGGTAGCAAATAAATGCAGAGCAAATGTGTCATGCACAAGAAACATAATGTACCAGCAGAGAATTCAGCTTTGAAACTTTAAGAAAAGCCCAGTTGAGCATGGCTGAACAAATCAGGGAAAATGCTGTAGCTGGCTAGATGGTGGCTACCCAAAGGAATGTCATGGCTGAGCCTTTGCAGGAAGTGTGCATGGTGGAAGAAGATATTGTTGCGTTCAGTCAGCTGTCAGATAAATCAAGTTGTAAAGATACAGCAAACCGTTTCAAGTTTACAGCATTCCAGGAAATCAGAAGCAGTTGGCAGATTAATGTGTTCTGCAATCGGCTAGGTGTGACAGAAGAAGCAGCTAAAGAAAGAACAAATAAATGCTGCAATTAGATCTTAACAGGGTAAGAGCAGGATGACTCACAAAAATGATTCTTCATAAATATATCAAGAGCAGGATGGCGATCACGGATTGCGAACAAGGCTTTGAGCATGGCATGGGAGGTTATATGGGCTATTTGATTTAATTAAAATAAGGCGATTTGCTTGCCTCTTTCTCTCACGTACCTGTATAAACTTGTCATCATGCAGCCAGTTCATGGATAGTGTGACCACATTGTACCCAATTAGCACATGTCTTTTTTCACTGCAGAAGTAATTTAGGGCTTACAAATTAATTTCCAGATATGATGAGGTAGCACTTTTTAGGGGACGGTCCATGGGTGGGATCTTAGCTAATGCTTGTCTAATCCCTAGTTGTTGTGCACATTATAGGTTCCATATGTAGCTTAGTAGAGGCAGCCAATTACCGAGGAGCGATAGGTTTTCATAACTGTGACATCACGATGACTCATTTGTACTATATAAACTCCTGTTGTCTGTTCAAACATTGGAGAGTTCTGGAGTGAGAGCTTGGCTTTTAATCTTGATTTATTCCCCAATATATTGCAATAAACTGGTTACCTTGCATTTGCCATACCACAACCACTCTGTGTTGTCTCTTTTTTGACAAATACCAGTTAGAGGGCAATTTGGCTTTTGTGACCCTCTTATCACCTTCATCACTGTATAAGGACAAATCAGACACTATGGCTCTCATTACGGGTCTGTCAGTAACCATGCCGGTAAAACCGTCAGGTAGCCACTGGACCTGTAATGATTTACTTGCGCCTGACTTTCTGGAAACACTGGGGCAATACAACCCTGTTGATCCGGTAAGTCAAGCGCCGGTAATTGTAAATCCCCATTCCCATTTGAGTCTGATAGGACTCAATGGGAATGGGGACCACGGAAACAATGGCACTGTTAATAACAGTGCCAGTGTTTCTCTGAATGTCTGCGGGCGGGTGCCATTGTAATGAGCACCTATGTTTGATGGAGAAAATCCCAGACAATTATTACAAAGGAAAAGGTCCAACTTGCTCTCAGCAGCATCATCACAGGCCTTAGCAGACATTCCTGATCGATATCGGCGGTTTAGCCACACAGACCTTCGTCCTGGCACCTGGTGTCAAGTAGCGGCAAATGCCACATGGCTCCAGGTGACCAAGTATGAACTCTTGCTCTTTGTGAACACTTCTGAGTCAGCGTTTAGTGCCATGAAGGAAGAATTACAGGCACTAAGGCTCATAACCTTTCAAAACTCGTGCATACTCTACCTCGTGACAGCAATGGAGGGTGGAGTATGCTGGAAAATAGGGAGTGCCTGCTATACATTTGTGCCTCCAATGACACAGAGAATGGCACGCTCACCAGAACTATCGCTGCTCTGCGTAAACTGAAAGTGATCCTGGACGGTGAGGTTGGGATCACCAATGACTCATGGATAGACTCTTTATTTCCTGGATACCTCCTTGGCTGAGCCTTGGTGTAAAGATTTGGATGCCTATTTTTGTCCTTTTGCTTATTTTTTGTTGTTCCTGCCAAATCATTCTAAGTTGTTGCTCTGCCTAGGTTCCAACAGGTGCAGCCATGATCATCAGATTTGGGGTTGTTTTACCACGACTGAAATGTTTGTGACAGAAATGACCGAATGAGAAATGTACATAATGAAACATTGTTCGTACATTTCCCATGTGATTCAACCCCAAATATTTAGAAATCCTAGCTGCCATCCCACCCCAACCCACACCCACAGCCCCCTACTTACCTTTCCTTCTATCTCGCTGGTCCCTGAAATGGCAGTTCCCATTCACTTCTGTGAACGGTAACCAGCGCCGCAAGGTCCTTTTCTTTTTAAAAAAACAATTTTTGTTGGGTCAGCTGCAGGGGTGTTCCCCGCAACCCCCACTCACTATACTATACTTTGAGCGGTGTGTTGCGGGGGATGCCCCCGCAGACTTTTTCTTTTGGGGTCGGAACAGCAGTGGGGGTGTTCCCTGCAACCGCCACTCACTATACAGTATAGTATAGTATAGTGAGCGGGGCATTGCGGTGGATACCCTGCAGCTGCTCCGATAAAAAAAAATGACTTACACCATCAAATAGATATTTCTTAATGTCCTACGAACATTTAGTCAGTAGGATATTTAGTAGTATCTATTTTAGGTAATTTGGTGGAGTAGGTCATTTGGATTCGTTCATTTTGACCGAATCCGATGATCATAATCCTGTCCAGGACGAGGGCCACCACTACTTCATCCCATACGAGTACTCAAACTGAAGCAGTTTGTTTCCTCCACCAAATTGGCATGCTTGTGTGGAGCAGCAGGTAGATTGCGGCAATGGTGGGGGAACGGTTGGGTTTATTCAACAGAGGAGTATATCCATTTTGAGACTGGGGGAGAGATGGCTTTATAGATGTTCCCCAAGAGAATGATTATGATGTGTTAAAGTATTAACTAAAAGGAGGATCAAGGAGGGTCCCCTTTATTATGAGGGATTCATGTTGCGCACACCATATTGATGATGGGGGAGATGACAACAAAACTGGGATATTGTTGCAAATCAATATGCATCACGTAGAAAGATACAATATTAAAACTGTAAATGGAACACGAACACAATGGGTGCCTTTTTATGGTTAGTTGTTACACAGGCATTCTAAAAATAGCAGGAACATTCTTGACGGGAAAGAGAATTAGTTACCTAGAAATAAGGTTCTATGAAAAGGGCAATGTTCACAGTCCTTGCAAGGGAACAGATGTTATATAGCCATTTGTATTCAAATCTTTTGAGGGGATTAGTCATTGGTTTGGTGGCAGTAAACATATGGCCCTAGGCCAGGGTCTGATGGTTAAGTATTTTTCCAGGTCATCAGAGGTTGTATGTGCCCGCATAAATTAGATTAAGGCAAAAGGAGTCTGTGGAATGGAGATGGCTATCTATAGTTCAAATAAACTCCTGTTGAAGCAGACCTCTCTCTATTTGCCAAAATATGTCAGCAGAACCATGTGCAATTATACTTAAAGCTAAAGGTCTTATGCCAGTTATTGCTAGCAACAAATTATGTCTTCAATACCAATGTTTAACCGTGTACTAACGTCAGGACCTACTACAATGAATCCCAAGAAGAGGTGTGTTTGGAATATGATCTGAAGATAATAATGAAGATACGCCTGACCAATGAAAATGGAAGAATTGGGGAAAGATGGTATTTCTTTGAAGAGGTTTTGTCCAATCATATCTGGGGCGATGGAGGGTAATAAATGTATCTGAGAGTGTTTTAAATTGTTGCAAACAGTATATAAACTGCCAACTGATGTTGTATTGTTGAGACTTGGATTAGTTTGGTCCTGCAACACCATCTACCCACTCCCCAGAGCTTTTCCACAATAAACTGTAATGGTTTATTGAGAGTCCAGCCTCAAAATGGGACTTCCTTCCCTCCCCACTCAAGGTGTCATGCAACAATCTGTTTAATGGATTTTTTTATTCAACCCTATTTCCAATTTATCTTATACCCCTTGGATCCCTCCCCCTGAGCTATCAATGAGCCAGGAACCAGGCCCGTCTAAAGGAAACATTTTTATGTTAATTTGAATTAGATGTTAAGAAAAATCACACAAACTACACCCGCCACCTTCTTTGTGGCAACAATCTACTTCTTGTTACGCAAATAAATCACACACATTAATTGGGGAAATACACAAATCACAGTAATGTATTTCAATTTCAATTAACAAAATAATGAGTGCTGGTCAGTGAACACAAACAATGACACATGTTGTGCTGTGAAATTTGAATTTTCCTGTATGCTTAAAAGGCTAGCAGTTTAATTTTACAAATGTTGGCAAATGCATATGACAATTATTATTTGAGCCACACTTTTGCTTTAAAATAAACACAGGGTGATTTAGCAGTGTGTTTTTCAGACCCTTCCCCTTCTTTGGTCTGGGTTGGGGAAGTCTGACCGAAATATTAATATGATTGAAGAATTCTGGATTTCAGAGTGCCTCTCCACTGAAAGGCCTCTGCTGGGGAAAGTTGGACAAACATATTGGACTGGTTTAAGAACAAAGACACCCACCTTCCTTAGAGAAGGCTGGGTCAACAGGACAAAAAGGATTACCCAAGTCATTTATAGGCTACAGTTTTTCAGCACACACTGGGAAGTGAGCTTTGTTCATTTTGAATTTCAGCAAAAACCACCCTGTTGTTTTCTGCCAAAGGAAATTCATTACATTAATATTTTTAGTTAAATAGGCGAAGGATCTACATAGTTTTGCTCCTTTGCCCCCACCAGCAATAAGGGGAATGGATTTAAGACCTGCAGATCCCCCCACCTTTTTGGTAAAGAGGGTTCACTTCTACTTACAAAGAACACCTCTGTTCAATATTCAGGACAGCCAGCTGCATGCAAAGGCCCTCTGGAATGATATCTGGTCACTCCTCTCCCCAGGAAGGTCCCAGCTCTCCACCATAGGGCCCAGGCAGCTTTTTCTGCCTCTCCAGCAACAGACAGCTCCACTAGAAAGCTCCACCCAAATGCAATTTCTTCAATCTCTTCTGGTTTTTCTTTGTTGCTGTCAGATGGTAAGCTTTAGCAGCTCCCTTGATGGTAATTTAAGCAGCTCCCCCCGATGGTCATTTTTCAGCAGCTCTCTCCCTTCCTCATAGTGCATACTTTAATATAGCAGTGATGACACAATCAAGTTTACAATCCTCGGGAGTGCCCTGTAAAAGTACTCGCAAATAGGATTGGACAGTCACCCTTCTCTCTCCTCCCAACTCCTGTCTCTCTCTACACGGATTGGTTAAAGAGTCTGGAACAGACACATGGCAACTTCCATTTGCAATCCCCTTTTTTCATGTCAGATTTTGGCAAAAATCTAGTTATGTGTCTAAACTCTGTGATTTACTAGTAACTGCCATAATATATATATTTTCTGATTCAGCTAATCATGGGGAATTAACTAAAACAACAGCCAGGTCCGCACCATTTTGCATGACCGTTAAGCAATTTTCCATAATTTTCACAGAAATCATAACAGTTATGAACTTACAGTTTACTCTCCACATTCATAATTTCACCCTTCACCCTTCACCAGTTTGCAAACTCTTAAATTCGGGCCATTTTTAGATCAGCCAGGAACCTAGTTTAACTGGCCATTACTGTTTCCTAAGTCATAGATGGACGAATTTTATATCACCCAAATTGCCTGGAGAGGATCTAAAAAATGACACATACATAAAGAAAGTCTGACTTATTGTTGCTGGGGAAATGCCTTAATGATAATAGTACTTTTAAACAGGGGGAATCTTCATATGTGCAAATATGAGCTTCCATTCATCCAATCCATTTGTCTCTCTTGGCCAATGTTTGTATTAGTCTCTTTGAAGTGGGTTGCCTGTTTGAAGTTGGAGTTTCAGCCTCCCTTAATTGTAGCCCCTGTTTTCACACCTCCTTCTTACATTCTGGTCATTCATCAGCCAAAACATTTGGCCTGCATATAGCTGCCTTTAGAGACGGCCAGTCTAAAGGACACTTGGTTTCCACACCTTTCAGGCAAAACTACATTTTATTGTTGTTGCAAACCACTGGAATGCGAGCCAGGCTTTCCATTGGGGGAGTCCTTTGTGACATTTTCTCACGGCAAGCAAACAGGGTCTGCCTTGGGGCTAGCAGCTTTTTCATGGAAACAAAGTGGGCTTTTCTTTTCAAATGTTTTCTGGTATTTTCCCTTCAAAACATAATGTAAATTACCTTTTTTTTAATCAAAACGCACCGTGTCTTTTCCCTGACATTTTATGTTAGCAGGGATACATTTTTCCCATTTGAATGGCAAACACACTGGCAAAGCCGTTTTGGTGTGAGTATTTAAAAATCCTGTTTTTCATGTAAAAGGGACCTTTTCAATTTCTTCTGCCTTTGTGAATTAAAATGTTGTTTTTCCTTTGGTAATAGTAACATAAGGGACAGCCTAGGGTCGGACAGGACGAAAAGGCTGACATAATACTGTGTACGAGGGGGTAGTCCTGTCCTCAAATATTTACAGCTGCAATTATTTGTTGCAGTAATCATTTTAAACCTCCAGAAATCAACAGTTAGCCATTAAAGAATATGTATTTACTGGAAAATGAATGATCAAAACACTGGACTGTAACTACTGTTGCCTTTTTTAATTTGTAGGTTTTCAAAAGGAACGTTTAAACACAACACTGTAAATCAGGTGGGTCGCAAGGTTCTCAAGTGTTCTGTAGAAATCACTCCAAAGAAGTGCATAAACAATTGTGTCAAAAAGTACAGTGAACAGGACACTTTAAATCCGATAAATAAATCACAGAATGTCCTGTGGGGACAAATCTGAAAAACAAATAAACAGTTGTGTGGTATCAACTCACATATGCATAGTTTGGCTAAATATGACCTCATATTGGTCCACAAGCATGTTCAGAAAATACAACAAATGCAGCGAGTGTTTCAAATGTACCCGCTTTTCAGCCCAAACAATCCACAATGTATCTTTGGTGTTTAAGGTGTATCAGCAGAAAAGACACACATTTTTATGAGGCCAGCGGATCTGGGCCAGCCCTGATCGATGTAGGGAAGGGGCCATCTTGACATGTGGACCTGTTTGTTCAACTCCCTCAGGTCTGCACATAGTCTCCATTGGCCATTTGGTCTGAGTATCCTCAGTACAGGGTTGTTGAAGGTACCGTGGATTGGACTAATTATCCCATGAGATTCTAAGTTCTTAATAATCTCTGTAAGTGACTCTGTGGACATGAAAGGTAACCAGAATTGTTTCACAAACACTGGAGCCATTTTGGGTTCCGTGGGTATGGTGGTTGAATGAATGGATGTGCATCCACAGTCATATGAGTCCACTGAAAACATATCTTGATATTCCAGGGCAGCCTGTTTCAGCCTTTGTCTTTGCTCCTCAGTCTCAGAGGCATCAGCAAGATTGATCCTCCATTAGACCATCTGCTTGAAACCTGGGAAGACCTTGGGTTGGCAATTTCAGCATTATCCTCCAGTTGGGTGGAGAGATTGTTCTTGATGGGGTTGACCTGAACAGGAGGTTCCATCGAGTCAGGGTAGTGGTCCTTGACCTGTAACACTACCACCTCCCTCCTGACGTCACAGGTCACCTCTTTCACCCTATAGGGGCAGGAAGATTACACCAAGAAATTCCCCCCATGCCTAGTAAAGATCTTTTCTGGAGGAACACCATTGCTGATGTCGAAAAGGTAGTTTGGGATTGGTCCCATGATTTCATTACCTAATCAATAGAATAATATTGGGCATCAACCGCCATTCCAATAAAGGTGTCTGCGCCCAAAGTGATACTTCGAGGGCTGCTGTTATCCACAAATATTCAAATGGGGTAGTGTTCTAGGTCTGCTAGCGGTGTCAGATTTAAATACAAAAATTGTTGTTGGAGATGGGAATGTATATTTATATAGGCGTCCTGATGTTTGAGGTTCTGTCCTTTCTTAATTTTGACGGGGAGAGTAAATTGTTGCACCTGCCCTGGGATGGTAACCTCTTCTTGCACTTGAACTTCAACAGCATTAGGAAGCTATTCAGCTGACAGGAAAGCTTTTTCAGTGTTGTCCGAGCCCATGGGGTTACCCCCCAGTTGGGACCAGGCTTTATTATTAAAGTACAAATTGATTGCGAATCAGTTGAGAATGTCACTTCCAAGATAAAAGGCGGAAGGGACATCTCTCACGACCCAACAATTATGTTCTATGCTTTTCTCACCAATGGATATTTTTAGCATACACCTGCTAGGCAGGAGATGTTTGGAATTTGGGTTTTCCAGACCTACTTTCCATTTGTCAATCAATTTAAATGTGGAATGGTTTGATCTTTTGGGAGTTTCTTGAATAATCCTTTGCTGATGAAGCTCCTTCCATTATTCCGTTATTCAGGCATAATCTTGCGAGCACCAGCTCCTCCCACTCATTTAACTAAATGGGGAAAATCAACTGTTCACCCTTTTTCTGACTGTCCATCAGACTTTGAGTGGGTTCTACTGTGTCAGGTTTCACGGGACTCAATGTTTCTTCTGACTTTGGATTGGTGTACAATTTTAGGGTGTTCCCTTCAAGTGTGGATTGCCACTTAAAACTGGGAGGAAGGTTGATTTTCAAGAATGGAGAAGGGTTCCCATCACCAATTTGTTCTCCTATCGAGATGACAGTTAAGTCTGGGACTTGGTTATTCCTAAAATGGAACTCTACATTCTCAGAACGTTGATCAATTAAGTGACAGGTACCATTCAGGCTTACATAATTGGTACTTATTTTTAATTATAGGGTGGCTAGTCTGAGTCCAGAGGACCTTGTTTACACAGTTGATAAGAGGTGATAACCTCCTCAAGAGATTGTTCCCCAGTAAACAAGGTGTGCCATCTGGAGTCACAAATATCACCGGATGTTTCAGCTGATGCCTTCCAGTTTTTATTTCCAAATCTGCAGTCCCTTCGACAGAAATATCATTCCCATTTAAATGTTGGAGTTGTCCTGGAAATGGTGTATGGGGAATTTGGTGGCCCTAACCCTGACTTTAGTTGATCAAATGCCTTTTTGGACACGAGGGTGGCTTGGGATCCATTATCCACCATATCTGATGATTCACACTGAATCTGCACCTTGACCGATGCATAAAATCGGTCTTCTTTCTCCCCCAAAGTGCAAAGAAAGTGTGAGTTATTTGACAGCCCGGTGGTCATTTTCTTAAAAGTGAACTTCAACATTGTGTGATTGTGGCCAATTTTCTGTATCAGAGTTGGGGAACTGTAAAGAAAACTTTGCAACTTGCAATGGGAGTGGTTGGAGAATCCTCCTTTTTCCAAGCTCCTTGGCTGTCCACCTTTACCTGGCAACATTCTCAGAATCTGTTTGGAAAAAGGACCCCCCCTCTGTTTCAATTCTGTTTGGCTTGCCCTTTTGGGGTTGAAGTGTTTCTTGTTCTGGGTCAGCCTCCATTCTTACCCTGTCCTACTTATGGCCTTTTGGGGCCCATTTCTCTTTTGGAGGGATCACCCTGTTTTTGAGAGAGAAAGTCTGCTTACCTGAACCCTCCAGGGATTCTTCTCTTTCAAAGGGGATGATCCAAGGTTCCCCCACAAAGTGGGTTCTTCTTTGGCCTCTCCTACTTAACCTTTGTTTTTTGGGTTCTAACATTTTGGGGGTAGAAGAGACACTTTCAGGCTGAGAGGTTTTTAGGGGTTCTGTCTGGGTGAGAAAGGAAGCTTCCTCTAGGGCTTGGCATCTACCCTGCACCTGGGCCCCCTCCTCAGTAACCTGTGGTTTGTCGGAGGTTTCCTCCCATCATTTCCTCCCCTGGGGTATCAGACTTGGGTGTTGGGGAATAATGGGAAGCAAGGTTAGGTTGAGAGTTGTACTGAGCTTTCAGCATGCACCCTAGTTCATTGGTCAGTTGCTGGACCTGTTGCTCCGTTTGCAAGAACTTTTCTAGGTGGTATGGGGGTCTCAATTCATACCTCGGCTGCTCCCAAAAAGGGTAACTGTCCTTTCTCCTGGAGTAGCTCGGGTGCTGGAAATTTCCCCCCTAATTTTCCATCCGGAATCTCCCTTCTCTATTGTCCTGATACCGGGGAGAAAGACAAGAATTGTTTTGGAAGTCCTGAGAATATTTTAGGAAAAAGCTCAGATTGGGAGGTGGAGCGATACTCCTCTCCTGAGGGAAGTTTGGAGGGAAGTTTCCTGGGGCAGAACTTACCTGATTAGTCCCCCCCTTGAGATGGGGTAGTGTATACATACACCAGGATTGATTTGGTACCCTTGTACCTAGGGCGTACATACGTTGCAGTGTCACAGCCCCTGCCTGACTACCATTCGATTGGGCCGGGTTGAGAGGGGGTCCCTTCTGCCTTCCATCTTGCTTGTTGGCAGAAGGGTTACTTTTAGGCTCCCCATCTCCAGATCCAATAGGGGGTTGTTTTTACCTCTGCCACCTCCACAACAGCAGGGGTGTTAAATGGTTTGCGGGTTTTGGTGGTGTTTTTACTCTCAGCGGTCTTCTGAACCTCCTAGATCCAGGTGGCCTGTTCAATCACCTAATCCAGGGTCCTTGGCTCATGAAAATCACACACCAACTGAGTCATTATGTATTTGGGGAGTGCATGGAAATGAACTCCCTACTATTTGTGTTCACCCACGGAAAGTCTGAGCAAATGTGCGTTTTAGCTGGCGCCTGATCCTCCCCACATTGCAGATTATATGCAACCTTACGGGCCTCTTGTGGGTTCCTATGTGTGAAGAAATATTTTAAAATGGCTGCCTTATACGAGGACCATCCAGTCCTGCAAAGAAACAAATCAGGTAATAATGTCCCCATGCATAATGTCCCCCTGCATAATGTCACCGGGAAAGGCCGTTGCTGACATTATATATGGTGACATTGTGTATGGGGATGGGTTGTGGGGATGACCCCTGCTCCCCTTGTAATACAAAAATAATGTGGCGGTTGCAGGGTTGTCCCCCACATGTTCGATGTAATAATGTCTACGCAAAAAAACTGCGACTTTTCTGTCAGGAGTCATTTTTGCAGGGAAATTATTACATGGAACCAAAGAAACTGGAGTACCCCGGCGAGAAAGTCCATTTAGCAAATGCCATACAATTCGCATCATTTCTGATCGCGGAAGGATGCTCAGGGGCAACGTGCTCACCTTGGAAGCAAGACGACACGGAGCAACGTAGGTTCGATCCCTGGGTCCGCGCTTAGAAACCTCCGGTTATTAAGTGCATTATAAATAACCTATCATATTATATCATCACATCTGGAATGATGCCATCATCTGCTCTTAAAGTTACTGGTGCTCCCATACGGAATACTTGGCATTCTTATGGTATGGGGTCAGAAAGCCCTTTAAGGCCTTCATTTGTATTATTGGGTCTTTCACAAAACCTGTGCTCTGTTTCCCTGTCTTTTTCTTCTTCTGCACCGGAGTCCATTCACCTTCGGACTCCCTTCCCTGTCTTCTAGGTACTCCCTATCTCTATGAGACCGGGAATATCTCCCAGAACCACAGGGCCTGGACTCCTCTCACCTGGGCAAAAGTGAACTCTCAGGGTCACTCTCCCTGTAGTTACTTTTAGGCCCAGGATAGAATCCAGTTTCCTCATCCCTCTTTATAGGGAGTCTTGGGAATTCCCCCTTCCCCTGAATGTACAGCGGTTATTAGAATGCCCCTCTTGGACTGAAACCTTAAAAATTCTACTCCAGGGAGGCGAGCTAGGTGGTCTCATTGTATCCTCATCCTCTGCAAGTCTAACTCCCTGATCTTGTCACCATAAGAGTTTTCAGAGTCGGAATTACTCCAAAAATATTCCTTTTGGCCTCCCAGGACTCGCTGGTCCAGCCACCTTCCTGTCTGTGTGGTAGAGATGACTACCTATCAATATCAGACGAAGACTGGGCTTCTGGATCTGTGGGGCTAGGCCTGGGTAAGTCTAACTGCCTTATGTCACCCTATTCTTATTATGTGGCATACATGAAGTTGGTTCCCATTTATACATGGGAGGTTGTAAATGACTGGCATGAGGCTCCTGCTGGGAGGGGTACCTCACCTTGATCAGTGGGTCTTGTCCCATATCCTGTTTGGTCACAGTGCCTCAGGGCCTGTTTATACATTTCAATTTCCTTGGTGAGTCCCTCTCACCTGTGTCTCTCTTTTCTTATTTCCTGGTTGTAGTCAGAAAGCTGGCTTTTTAATTCTGACACTAAGGCCTGATTAGTGTAAAGCACCCCGATCTGAGTTACCAACCGATCTTTTGTTTGCTGCACCTCATGCTGAAGTGATTCATTCTCCTCTGTGAGCCTTGTATTCTGCATGCATTTTCATGGTGTTTTTCCTTCAGGAGAATAATCTATTTCTCTTGTTCGTCCATACAATTTGCTGCCTCTAATAGTTCAGCTTCTATTTGTCTTACATGCTCTACTAGCTCATTCCTTTCTTCTCTAATTCTGGTCAGTTCCTGAGGACCTGACTGTTCCTTCTCTGCATTCGCTTTCATCCTGAAAGCATCTTGGTCTTTGACGAGTTGTAAATTATGTGGTTTCAGAATATTTTCACGCTGCTGCATTTCATCAAATTCTTTTTGTGAGTACATCTCTTTAATGATGGAATGACTATTTTCCCTTTCCAATTCCCTAATTTGTTGTTTGAAGGCTACAATGTCATCTAACAACCCTCTAATGTGAATATTCTGATAATGTACCTTATGTTGTAATGTGATTTTCACACACTCTTTATGTGCCTCTTGCAGTACAGAAAACTGCATTTCACGATATTCACTCTCTTGCTGTTGGGTTTTTAACTCATTTTTTAGTTGCTCCAGGAGGCTTTCTTGTTTTAGCTTGAAAATACGTTTCTCCTGTAGTCGATCTTTTAACTGTTTAAGTTCTTTCTGGACCTAATTTAGATTCTCAGTCTGACTCTGCGCACAGACCTCACTCTTCTGCACTCGCTCTTCCACTAACTGCAAGGGAAAGTATAGATAAGCTGTGAGCTCAGCAGTTTGACTCAGTTCTTCTTGAGCATTTCGGGTCATATAAAATGCCTCCAATGTGCTGTGCTATTCCCCACCTGACACCAAACGTCAATTCTTTCTGATGTGACCTCTTGCATCATTTTAGCTTGCCAGCTCCCTTCACCCGCCTCTATCCACCCCCAGGAATAAACAGATCAGTAAGGAAGTGAATCATGGCATCATTTAATCCAATTGTATTCATTTTTAAAAAGGGGCTTTTGCACCTTTTGTAGAATTTCCTTTGCGAATGGGCAAAAATCACCCTGTTCCCACTTAATTTCCACTTGCAATGCCAAATCAAATCACATTTTACTCAGTCTTAATTTTTCACCTGTACCCCTCCCTGGAACTCAGGGATCAAGTGCTCACAACACTTTAACAAGGCAAAGATGACTTTCCCTCCACCTTAATGTAATTACATCAAAATGAATAGTCTGTCACAATGCACTTGTCATGAGTCAAAAATAGCTAGCTAAATCCCGGACGGGCCCCCAGTTTGTTACATTTTATTGAGGGGCCACCTTCAAAGCAGGGAGTTCCTTCCCTCCCCACTCAAGGTGTCACACAGCAAACTGTTTAGTGGATTCTTTTATTCAGCCCTATCTCCAATTCATCTAATACCCCTTGGATCCCCCCACCCCTGAGCTACCAATGAGCCAAGAACCAGGCCGGTGTACAGGAAATATGTTTATGTTTATTTGAATTAGATGTTAACAAAAATCACACCAACTACACCCGCCACCTTCTTTGTGGCTCACAATTAACATCTTGTTACACAAATAAATCACACAAATTAATTGGGGAACACAAAAATCACAGTACTTTATCTCAATTCGAATTCAAGAAATAATTAGCTCTTGTCAGTGAACAAAAACAATTTCCTGCAGGCTTAAAAGGCTAGCAGTTTAGTTTTACAAATTTCGGCAAATGCATATGGCAATTAATATTTCACCCACACTTTCGCTTTAAAATAAACACAGGTTTATTTAGCAGTTTGTTTTCCAGACCGCCCCTAATTTGGTCTGGGTTGGGGAAGAATTTAGGATTTCAGACCCTCCTCCACTGAAAGGCCTGTGTTGGGGAAGGTTGGACAAAAAGATTGGACTGGTTTAAGAACAAAGGCACACCTCTTCCTTAAAGAGGTCGGGGTCAACAGGACAAAACATGATTACCCAATTAAATTATAGGCTATAGTTTTTCAGCGCCCACTGGAAAGTGAGCTTTGTTAATTTCAAATTTTACAAAAATCACCCTGTAGCATTCTGCCAAAGGGAATTAATTAAATTAATATTTTTGTTAAATAGGCTAAGGGTCTACACAGTTTTGCCCCCCCCCCCACAGGTCCATTATAAAGGGAAATGATTTAAGGCCAGCTGATTCCCCCACCTTTTGATTACAAAGGGTTCAATTCTCCTTAAATAGAAACCCTCTGTTCAAAATTGAGAACATCTAGCTGCATGCCAGGGCCTTCTGGAAGGATAGGGCAGGATTCTGGTCACTCTGAAAGAACAAGGAAATATCGAGGCTGAGTACCACAAAGGAAATACACCAATCATGGGCTAAAAAGGTTCACAGATCTTTTATTACTGTACAGTTTACAAAGCAACACAGATAGCTATCTGACTCCCAACACCCCGCAATGTCAAGGAGTTCCCCCCTTCTCACCGGAGTTCGATCTTTGCTGGATTTTTTGGTCGATGCCTTCTTGCGAACTGATCGAGTCTTGAATAAGCTACACGAGTCTCTTCCGACTCCACTGTGCGTTCAAGGTTCCGGGATGCAGGGATGAAGGAGTCTTGGAAAGTGACAGGGTGCACAAGGAGCACACGAGTCCAGTAACCAAGAAAGGAAGGAAAGGGACTAGGATGGGGTAAGCTGGAAGAAGCAAAGGATACAATACCGCAAGCTACGGAGCACATGTCTGTTCGCTACTTCGCAATAGCATTGAGGCGCGCGGGGCCGCGGGGCCGTGGCACATTTATGGGATGTACAACGTCCACCGTGAAGGCTGGTGCGAGGCATGTCATGTGATACGGCTATGTTGGAAGAAACAATGAATACAAGCCCTGTTGCGATAAGGACCAGGAAGTCCAGAAGGGACGCGTTCTGTGGGTCATGACAGCATGCCTCCTCTGAAAACCAGTTCCACCAGGTTTGCCCGGGTGTATAAGGTGAAATCTTCTGAGTAGTCGAGGGGCCTTGAGATTAGAAAGTGGCTCCCAGGTTCTTTCACTAGGAGGATATCCTTTCCATTCAACCAGGTATTGAAGCTGACCCCGTTTATACCTGGAATCACATATTCGGGATACTTCATACTCCAATTGGTTGTCGACCAGTAGAGGAGGAGGTCGGCAGGATTTCCGGGAGGATTGGTTGTAGGGTTTTAATAAGGATGTGTGGAATACTGGGTGAATTCTCTTCCAAGAGTCTGGTAGTCCAATCCGGTATGAAACTGGATTGATAATTTCCTTGATGGGAAATGGACCATAGTACCGAGGGGCCAACTTGTTTGGCCGTAGATGCCGGGGTAGTAATTTCGAAGACAACCAGACTTGATCACCGATAGCCTAAGAAGGACCTGGTCTCCTTTTTAAATCTGCATACCTCTTAGTCTGTGTTCTGGCCCTGTCTAAGTTTTCTTTGGCCTCCTGGTGAACGTTGAGGAGGGTTTCTATCCAGGAGTCGACAGTAGGTACTGGTGTAGGATGAGGGAGAACAGAGGGTAGAACCGATGGATGGAAACCTTGGCTACAAAAAAAAGGACTGGTCTTAAGTGCTGAATGGTCAGAATTGTTGTAGGCGAATTCAGCCACAGGTATCAGGAGCGACCAGTCATCTTGAACTTTGGTGGCGAAACATTGAAGATACTGTTCCAGGGTCTGATTAGCACGTTCTGTGGCCCCATTGGTTTGGGGATGATAACCAGACGAAATGGCGCATTGGATTCCCAAAATGCGACAGAGATGTTTCCAGAATTGAGAGACGTATTGAGGTCCTCGATTAGATATGATCTTGGAAAGAAGTCCATGTAAACAAAATATGTTTTCCAGGAAGATTCCAGCAAGCTCGGTCGAGGATGGCAGCTTACACAGGGGTGTAAAATGAGCCATATGAGTGAACGAGTCTATGGTTGCCATGATGGTCGTGTATCCTCGGGAAGGTGGTAATTCCACAATGAGGTCTGTAGCAATGAATTCCCATTTTCTTGTTGGCAGCGATGGTTGCAGTAGAAGACCCGCCGGTCTCTTGTTATCATGTTTGTTTTGACTGCAGACAGCACAAGCTTTGATGTACTGTTGTAGGTCGGTCTTCATTCCAGGCCACCAAAACTGTCACTGTATAAGACGGAGGGTGTTAGTTATGCCACGATGTCCGGAGTGAAGGGTATCATGGCAGAGGTTTATCATTCTTTGTTGTAATTTCTGTGTAGGAATGACTAGTGCATTGTCCTTGAATAAATATCCTTCCTTAACTCTTAGGTTCCATGGATTCTTCCTTGAAATATCCTTCCAGAGGTCAGAGGACTGGGTTTGCACTCGGATTTCTTCGAGGAGGTTGACTGCTCGAGCTACAAAGATCGTGTGGGGAAACATCTTAGGATAGGCCTTGTCTTCAGTGGTTACATAGTCAGGACGTCGAGATTAGGCGTCAGCAATCATGCTTTGTGATCCGGGTACATGAGTGATTTGGAATTGGTACTGGGCAAAGAAGTAGGCCCAACGCGCCTGACGACTGTTCCTGCACTCCAACGACTGTAGAATTTTAAGATTCTGATGGTCCGTGTGGACCTCAACTGGATATCTAGCACCCAGAAGTAGATGTCGCCATTCAGTGAAGGCTTGGCGGATGGCTAACAGTTCCTTTTCCAGGAAAGAATAGTGTGTCTCACTGGGAGTCAGGGTTCATGAGAGGTAAGCAATGGGGTGTTCCAGTTTATCCTCAAGTACCTGTTTGAAGACCGCTCCTATGGCGTAGTTAGAGGCATCCTTTTCCACTAGGAATGGGCGATTTATGTCAGGTTGGGCCTGGATGGGGGCTTGCGTGAACTCTGTCTTCAATCATTGGAATGCTTTATCTTGCGGTGTAGACCAGATAAAGGGGGTGTCTTTCTTCAAGAGAGCAACGATTGGCTGAACGATCTCAGAAAAGGTAGAAATGAACTTCCGGTAGAATTTGGCAAGCCCCAGGAAGGATTGAACTTGTTTCACAGATGTGGGAGTGGGCCAAGCCAGTATGGCTTTTACCTTTGAAGGGTCCATACCAATTCCTTCTGGGCTAAGGATGAATCCTAGGTAGTGAACAGAAGTAACGTGAAACAAGCATTTTTCGGGTTTGGCTAAAAGTTTGTGTTCACGGAGTTGTTGTAATACTGCCTTTACATGTTCTTCATGCTTTAGAGGATCCTTGGAAAAGATCAACATGTCATCCAGATAGACAATGACGAAGAGGAATAACATGTCAGGAAACACCCTATCCATAAAACGTTAAAAAACTGTGGGGGCATTAGCTAGTCCAAAGGGCATGACTAGATATTCATAGTGACCAAAGGGTGTTCTAAAGGCTGTTTTCCATTTGTCTCCTTCTCGGACACGGATTAAATGGTAGATACCCCGGAGATCCAACTTCGTGAATATTACGGCACCTCTCACAGCTTCCAGGATATCCAAGATCGGGGGCAGTGGGTACCGATCTTTGAGGGTGCATTGATTTAAGCCACGATAGTCGAGGCAAGGTCTGAGTTCCTTGGTGTCCTTCTTGGGAACGAAGAACAACAAAGCACCCGCTCGAGATTTTGAGGGTTTTATGGTGCCGTTTTCAAGATTGGTGTCCAGGTATTCTCGGAGGGCCTTTTTCTCAGGTTCAGAAAGAATGAACATTCTGCCGAAGGGAATCACTGCTGAGGGATCTGTATCTATGGCACAGTCTTCAGGTCTGTGAGGGGGTAAGGCCTGGACTATGGCAGTTGAAAATACATCAGCATATCCCTGATAGGCCTCTGGGACTTGTATGATATTGGAAACCATGAGTGGTGTTTTCTGGTCTGTTAGTGGTTCTTTAGGAGGTGTCGAGGAGGGATCCAGAGATAGACAGTGGGACACACAAAACTCTGAGCCCAGGAATAGCGATCCTGCTGTCCAATTGATATACGGATTGTGCTTTTGTAACCAGGGCATACCCAATACCATGGGGTAATGGGCTGACTTATTGATGTCGAATGTAATCTGCTCTTGGTGATGGTTTATGAAAAGTTGGATCTCTTTTGTCTGCTGGCTTATGGGTCCTGAAGAGAGGGGTCTTCCGTCGATTGCTTCCACCGGCTGCATGGTGCTTCGTGTCTTGTACGGAATATGATGACTAACAACCCAGTCTTGATCAATGAAAATTCCCATAGCTCCGCAGTCCACCAAGGCCAGAATGGGATAGGTCTTATTCTTGGAGGGCGACAGGAAGGCCTGTAGTATCACCAAATTGTTTTGTCCAGGAGAGTTCAAGGATGGAATTGATGTGGAGCAAACATCTCTCTCCCGAAGCTCTGCTCCATCTAGGATCGGGAGCTGGCGTTTCCCAAATGCCGAGGAGGGGCTATAGGACAATCCCTAACCAAGTGTTTGTCTGAGGCACAATACATGCACAACCCCGTATGAATCCTTCTCATTCTTTCTTGCGGGGATATAGGTCCACGGAAGGCTCCTATCTGCATGGGTTCAGGTTCAGAGACTGAGCCTGGGTTTGTGTCCGTCTTGGTGGTATTCTCAAAAGACAGCTTCGGAGGATTAGCTCTGATTTCTTCTTATCTGCCTTCCTTTCCTGGATAAGGAAATCTGTTTGCAAGACAAGGTCCATTAGTGCCTGAAATGAGTTTGGGCGAGCCACTCTGGCCAACTCATCCTTAATCTCCTCATTCAGTCCTCTCCTGAAAAGGGTAAAACTAGCCTCCGGGGACCAATCAGCTTCCTTGACTAATTGCTTGAATCCGGTAACATAGGTGAGCATATCCTGGGATCCTTGCTGGAAGTCTAACAGGCGTTCCTGGGCACTATAGACCTGATCTGGACGGTCAAACATGGTCTTAAGGGCTTGTATGAAGCCATCATAGTCATCCAGAAGGGTATCGCCGGAATTAACGAGGGGCGTAGCCCAGGTCAAGGCATTTCCTGAAAGGTGGGAAATTATGAACCCCACCTTATCCCTGGGAGTTGAAAAGTAATAGGGCTTAAAAGTAAAGTGGACCAAACATGAATCCACAAAGGGTTTTTGCTGAGCCATCGTATTTGTCCACTATGCCGCCCAGCAATACACTTTCTTTTGTGGCAGAATCACGGGATAGAACTAACTGTTTGAGAGTGGCGTTTTCCGCCTTTAGATTCTGCACCTCGGTTGATAGCTCTTGCATGCCACGCATCAGGTCCTGGACATCCGCTTCCATGTCCATATCGAGTTCGGTCGGGTGGCGTCTCAAACTGTCAAGGAGTTCCCCCCTTCTCACCTGAGTTCGATCTTTGCTGGATTTCTTGGCCGATGCCTTCTTGCGAACTGATCGAGTCTTGAATAAGCTGCACAAGTCTCATCCGACTCCAACGTGCGTTCAAGGTTCCGGGATGCAGGGATCCAGGAGTCCGGGAAAGTAACAGGGTGCGCAAGGAGAACACGAGTCCAGTAACCAAGAAATTAAGGAAAGGGACTAGGATGGGGTAAGCTGGAAGAAGCAAAGGATACAATACCGTGAGCTGCGGAGCACACGTCTGGTCGCTACTTCGCAATAGAATTGAGATGCGTGGGGCCGCGGCGGCGTGGCACATTTATGGGACGTACAATGTCCGCCGTGAAGGCTGGTGCGAGGCGTGTCATGTGATACGGCCATGTTGGAAGAAACAATGAATACAAGCCCTGTCGCGATAAGGACCAGGAAGTCCAGAAGGGGCGCGTTCTGTGGGTCATGACATGCAATATGTGCCAGCCCGACAGAGAGAGGTGAGAGAGTGCTGGACGTCTAAACATTCGTGCTTTTATACAATTTCGAGTAATATTGAGCAGCCTCTCTTCACGTTACTAATTCGTGGTCCAGAGTTCGTGCCTAGTTCACATACAGATTATACAATATTATGCAAAGGATTACATAGGTTTGCATTTCCATGGAGGCACAATGGTGATGTATGTTCTCAAATCATACGGTAAGCTTCATACAACATCTCTTTACAATTCTATTTGGCCTATGTCTACACTCGAAGTTTATTCTACATTGTCCCAATGTGTATACAGCGATGAGTCTTCTGAGCACAGACAACACTTAAACAACAGTTCATATGCCGTACAAAGTCTTATTGCCTAGTCTAAACAGTCGGCTCTCGGACAGCCTAAACATTAACAGAACTCAAAGGTCGGGAAGCTTGGTTGCAAGTTGAAAACATAGTCCACCATTTTAGAACAAAGAACACACGAGTAGAAATCAAAATGGCGGATGAATGTTAAAATGGCGGCGAAGTCAACCCAAAATTGGAACTTTGCAACACGGTTTTCCCATGTAGCGCGACTTAGCTTAGGCCAATATAAATATGAAGGAGGCACTATACAATTACCATTTAACAACTCCTCTCCCCAGGATGGTCTCCGCTCTCCACCATAGGGTTGAGTCATCTTTTTAGGCCTCCCCCAGCAACAGACAGTTCCAATAGACAGCTCCACCCAAATGCAATTTCTACAATCTCTTCTGGTGTTTCCTTGTTGCTGTCAGATGGTGAGTTTTAGCAGCTATCTTAAAGGGAGTTTTAGCAGCTCTCCCCAATGGTAATGTTTCAACGGCTCCCTCCCTTGCTCATAGTGCATCCCCTTAATATAGCAGCGATGACAGCATCAAGTTTACAATCCTCAGGAGTACCCTGTAAGAGTTCTCGCAAATAGGATTGGACAGTCACACTTCTATCTCCTCCCAACTCCCACCTCCCACCTCGCTCTACGGATTGGTTTAAGAGTCTGAAACAGACATATGGCAAATTCCATTTGCAATCCCCTTTGTTTTCATGTCAAACTTTGGCAAACATTTAGTTGTGGGTCTAAACTTTGTGATTTACTAGTAACTGCCATAATATATATATATATATATATATATATATATATATATATATATATATATATATATATATATATATATTCAGATTCAGTTAATCATGGGCAATTAAATAAAACGACAGCCAGGCCGCACCATTTTGCACGACCGTTTGTCAGTTTTCTGCCGTTTTCACAGAAAGCATAACAGTTATGAACATATAATTTACTATCCCCATTCATAGTTTCACCCTTCACCAGTTCACCAACTCCTAAATTCAGGACATTTTCAGATCAGGTAGGAACCTAGTTTAACTGCCCATTACAGTACCCTATGTCGCAGAAGGATTAATTTTATATCACTGAAATCACCTGGAGATTATCTAAAAAATGACACATACATAAAG
This sequence comes from Ambystoma mexicanum, assembly GCF_040938575.1. Lineage (NCBI taxonomy): Eukaryota > Metazoa > Chordata > Amphibia > Caudata > Ambystomatidae > Ambystoma > Ambystoma mexicanum. The sequence goes on from NC_090936.1 coordinate 540,450,804, forward strand.
AAAATCTGATTCATGGTTGCTGTGAAAATGCCTAAATGATAATAGTCCTTTTAAACACAGAGAATCTTCATATGTGCAAATATAGGCTTACCTTCCTCCAAGCCATTTGTCTCTCTCGGCCAGTGTTTTTATTAGTCTCTGTGAAGTTGGTTGCCTGTTTGAAGCTGGAGTTACAGCCTCCCTTAATTGTTGCCCCAATGTTCACCCTCCTTCTTAAATTCTCGTCATGCATCAGCCAAAATAGTTGGTCTGCATGTAGCTGCCTTTAGATACAGGTCTAAAGGACACTTGGTTTCTACACCTTTCAGGCAAGCCACATTTTATTGCTGTTGTCAACCACAGGGTTGTAAGCCAGGCTTTCTGATGAGGGAGTCCTTTGTGACATTTGTCCCACAGTAAGCCAAGACGGTCGGCCTTGGGCCTATGGAATGTTTTCATGGAAACAAACTGGGCTTTTCTTTTCAAATCTTTGCTGGTATTTTGCATGCAAAACATAATATACATTACCTTTCTTTGTCAACCTGCACCATGTCTTTTCCCTGAAATGTTTATGTTAGCTGGGGTACATATTTCACATTTAAACTGCAAACACACAGGCAAAGCCTTTTTGGCGTCAGTGTTTAAAAATCCTGTTTTTCATGTGAAAGGTACCTTTGAATTTCTTTTAGTTGTGTGAATTAAAATGCTGCTTTTCTTTTGGTAATGACTGGTGGGCTCTTTTCACATGGCTCTTCCTTGTGTTACTTGCAGAAACCCCAGAGTGTGCTTAATAGGCTAATTTCTGGTGTGAACGTTTTGTTATAAAATGCTGGCAGGTCAGTATTCCAGTGGCCCCTTCAGTTCGGTTGGTTCGGGGCCTTTGATTACACCCCGCAAAACTTGCTTTATATACAACTGTGTCTTTGCTTCTTAAGTGGTGGGCCTGTTTTGGTTTAAGGTGATTAAAGGTCCACCCCAACAGTTTTTTAATGATGAAGGGCTGTGATGAAGGAGAAGAACTATGAAGAAGAAGAAAATAGATTAAGATGAAGCACTATGGTGAAGGAGAAGCACTAGGATGAACAACTATGACAAAGGAGAAAGACTAAGATGAAGGACTATGACAAAGGAGGACCAGGAAAAAGGAGCCCTGTGATAAAGAAGAAGGGCAAAGGAGAAAGACTATGATGGAGAGTCTATTAAGGACGATTAGGACAAAAGATTGTAGGCATAGGGACACAAAAAACAAAACATATGTGATGTAGTCAACGCATGATAATAGTATTGCTTGTTTCCTTGACAACCAAATAGTCTGCTTCCCAACAACCATTCTCTTTTCCATCCTTTATGTAGTAAACATGGCCTGAAGACAGTTCTGTTCCATTGAGGTCCTCCCTGCAGCCTGTGCCTCTACTGTTTAGTTTGACTGGTTTATGTTGTTTGTTTTGTTAGTGCTCCCATGCCTGCAAGCCTGTTCTCAGCGCCACATAAATCAATCAATTAAAAATGTTTTGGCGACAAGGAGGTACTAAAGCACCACCATCGATTCCAAGAAAGAGACAAAAATTTCTATTATATTAATGATATAAAACCCTTATTTTGGATCATCTAATAAATATCAATTTTCTTGCCATTATCCTTTACAGCAATCCTCTAATCTGGTTACTTTACTGGAGCTCAACTACTTCAGCATTTGAAAGGCAGTTGTCACAATCTTCAAGATGCAAGGGGCTGTGAGAGTTGTTCCTCTGTTTCAGGCATTCTACAAACTGTGAACATCTAAACACAAGATGAGTAATGCCACTGACATTAATATGAACCAGAGCCATCACCATAAGAGATCAATCAACACCAGACTGTCGCAACCCTCCATTACCAGCGAAGAACTTGGTAACTTGTGTGCACTCTTTTTAAAGTTATGTCTAACTTTCAGGACTTCCACCTAGGAACCCTAACTCTTCAATGGAGAGAGATTGTGGAGCAGTCAAAGCTTTAATATGAGGAGATGAGTAGTGTGGTAAAAAGGTACATTGGAGCATACAGTCTACAATAAGGGAGAGTTCATTACATATACTAGTATAAATGCAGCTTTCAGTATGCTTTGTGGGTGGTGAACCTATATTAACTGTTTTGAGTACCCAGAAGGATGGAGACATGGAAATCCCTTAGAAAAGAGGAACCATTGCTGGACTGTGAGTCTATGCTGCTAAATAATGGTAAAGTGATTAGGTCTGAGAATGATATGTATCAACAAGAAATGTGCATGTTTTGAATCGGTTTTACTCGAGGATCTAAAGCTGGTTAGGAAAATGTTGCCATACTATGCATTGGCATGTATTTATGTCCACAAATAAGATATACAAATATGTGTTTAATGTATAAAGTAATATGTGTTAGAAATGTACATGTGTTTATGCTGGCATGGTTTGTAGGATGTCTCCCTCTTAAAAGTGTGCAACACTGGACGATGTGGAGGCACTCGAGAATGTGGAACCTTACTTTGACAATGAGTGTGACGTTTGGAAGAGCTGAGGTGTAGGGTGTAATGTTGGATGTTTTTTAATCAATCATTACCACAGTCATTTTTAATTAATCATAACCATGGGCATTGCTCTAGATAATCCTCCAGACCATTGTTTTTCAGCCTGCCAACCCCCTATAGAAAGGAATAGACTATCTACAAATCAGGGTTGGTCCAACCCCAAAGGCGGCAGTACAGGCCAAACTGCTTCATCACAGTTCTACTGCAGGAGACCTCAGACATATTTCAGTCTCACTGGCCATCGTTAGTGAGGTGTAGCTTGGGTCTCTTGGCCCAGCATGCTTGAGACCCACGTCTGGGCATACGTGTCCCAGACCCACGTCTGGGTATACCCGTCCCACTCTGGCTAACTTTAGCGAAACAAAAGGAAGTGATGACTGGGAGGTTTTGATTTAATCTTAACTTTAGGCATTGCTCTGGGCAACTCTGCAAACCATTGTTTTTTAACCTGTCAAGCCTCTACAGAAGTGGACAGGCCATATGCAAATCAGACTTGGTGCCAACCCAAAAAGGGGAAGTCCAGCCCAAACAGCTAGGTCACATCCCTCCTGCATGTCTGATTTCCATATGGGTGTTCCCCTTTTTAGGACCACACGGCAGGCTGAAGAATTACTTTTGTTTTGTTAAGCAAAGGTGGGTGGGGACATGCCCACTCAGCAGTGTTGTGTGTGCATTTACAGGTGTTAATGTCACTGCAGTGGGCCCAACCACCTTAGATTCAGACCCCACCTGTTAGACAATCCTGACTATGCCTCTGGGTGGACGTAGAATACTAATCACTGGTATGCCCTACCATTTGGTCAGTTCATCACCAACCACAGGATTGGAAGGACTTTAGAGAGAATGTGGCAGTAATGATGCAGGGTCTGCAGCAACATGGCTGCTCCACGGCTTATGGGTAATTAGAATGTCAATGGGAACATCTCTGGCATGAGAGCAACGCTCTAATTAGGACGGTTGTACCTTTTCTTTTTAGACAAATCCGGTTATAGGTCAAAGATTCGAATGCAAAGGATTGAATGACAAAAGGGTCGAATCAGGATCGATTTTTTTTTAAATGTATTTATTTTTTAACATTTATTTTTTATTTTTTAGGGGGGGTCCCCCCAAATCCTCTTTTTTGTGGTAAAAAACACTTTTTTTCCAAAACGGAAATCCAAAAAAAGATATATTTAAAAAGAAAAAATGCGACCCTTTTGTTTTAGGTCAAATTGACTCGATCCTATGGCATTCGATCATTTTAGATTCGAATCTTTGACTGGACACCGTCAAATCCAATGTCATCAGTGGAGTGAATGTGAAATGTACTGCCCCAGCCCTGCAGAGCCCACTATTGTTTGCTAAATCAGAGGCTTACAACTGAATTAAAGTAATAATTACGTAAAGAACCTCTGCTACTCTGCTAAACCTGTATTCCAACCTCAAATGTAAAGCGAACAATTTTTTTTCAATTAAAACCCAACAATTGATTTTCATACTTACTCTATGTTTAGTTTCTTTGTGGCAATGTAGCCTGTATTAACATCATACATACCATAACACATACATGCCGACATGACCCATTCCATGTGCAAGATAAAAGTCCAGTCCTGGTTTTAACATTTGGCACTTGTTGTTCCAGATTTCCCCATTACAAACCCAGAGTTGAAACCAGGACTGCACTGTAATCTCCGAAATGGAATGCATGTTGGAATGTATGCATAACATGCAGACTGTATTAAATACAGCCACCCAGAAGAGACATTAAAGACATCTGGAATGACCCATGTCCAGTGTATGATGCTCAGCCAGCTCTGGCATTTAGGCTCCCATTGCATTGCATTCTGGTATTTGTAATAATAATAATTTAGCATTTATATAGCGCTACGAACCCTCAGGTATCTGAGCACTGCTTATTATTACCCACGGTGTGTGGTGCTCATTTATCAATTTCGGAAGGATGAAAGGCTGAGTTTGGCCCTGCCTGGATTCCAACCTGCGTTAGCAGGCTCTGCACAGATGTCACAAAGCAATGAGCAAATTAAGTTTGTAAACCAACAGGGTAATTCATAGAATTTCGCAGAAAAGTGTCGCAAGCGGCTGGCGCAGAGTGTCCGCGTGCGATTGTCTGCGCCAGGCGCGGGCGCTAAAACCGATTTCCGCGCACAGCATATTCATGGATTTCAGGCTCCCAAACCAGCCGTGGTGCAGAGTATCGCAGCGACCCTGCAGCAGCGCCAGTAACGCCCCCAAGAACGCCCTCGCGCAAGGAAAAGCCATCAAAATCGCTAAATCATCGCAAAGGGCTGCGCTAACCCTGAACCAATTTACAGGGCTGCCAAACAAGGAACGCAAAGCGAGTAACGTTTATATCAGGGGTACCCGGGAAGTTTTACATGCGATTAGCCAGGGTAAGTGTATTACAGGGGTACGCGGGAAGTTTTACACGCGATTAGCCAGGGTACGTGTATTACAGGGGTACGCGTGAAGTTTTACACGTGATTAGCCAGGTTACGTGTGTTACAGGGGTACGCGTGAAGTTTTACACGCGATTAGCCAGGGTAGGTGTATTACAGGGGTGCCCGGGAATTATCACACGTGATTTGGCAGGGTACGTATATTACAGGGGTACGCGTGAAGTTTTACACGCGATTAGCCAGGGTACGTGTATTACAGGGGTACGCATGAAGTTTTACACGCGATTAGCCAGGGTACGTGTATTACAGGGGTACGCGGGAATCATCACACGCGATTTGGCTGGGTACGTGTATTACAGGGGTGCGCGGGAATTATCACATGTGATTTGGCTGGGTACGTGTATTACAGGGGTGCGCGGGAATTATCACACGCGATTTCGCTGGGTACGTGTATTACAGGGGTGCGCGGGAAGTTACACATGCGATTAGGCTGGGTGGGTCCTCACAGGTGTTCCCTGTACACCCTCCACGACCCCTGCAGGCAGCCCACAAAACAGGGGAATACCCTGCACACCTGCTCATGTCTCCCACCCCCCACCCCCCCTCAGCAGTGTGGGGCACCCTCCACCAGGCCCCCACTCATGTCCCCTATCACCCCCACCCCCAGCAGTGCAGGGGCAGCCTCCACCAGGCCCCCACTCATGTCTCCCACCCACCCCACCCCCCAGGACTGTGGGGCACCCTCCACCAGGCTCCCACCCATGTCTATCACCACCCCCACCCCCCAGCAGTGCGGGGGCAGCCTCCACCAGGCTCCCACCCATGTCTACCACCACCCCCACCCCCCAGCAGTGCAGGAGCAGCCTCCACCAGGCACCCACTCATGTCTCCCACCCCCACCCCCCAGCCACTAGGGGCAGCCTCCACCAGGCCCCCACTCATGTCTACCACCCCTCACCCCCCAGCCACCAGGGGCAGCCTCCACCAGGCCCCCACTCATGTCCCCTATTACCCCCACCACCCACCAGTGCAGGGGCAGCCTCCACCAGGCCCCCACTCATGTCTCCCACCCACCCCCACCCCCCAGCAGTGCAGGGGCAGCCTCCACCAGGCCCCCACTCATGTCAGCCACCACCCCCACCCCCCAGCCACCATGGGCAGCCCCCACCAGGCTCCCACCCATGTCTACCACCACCCCCACCCCCAGCAGTGCAGGGGCAGCCTCCACCAGGCCCCCACTCATGTCTACCACCACCCCCACCCCCCAGCCACCATGGGCAGCCTCCACCAGGGCCCCACCCATGTCTACCACAACCCCCACCCCCCAGCAGTGCAGGGGCAGCCTCCACCAGGCTCCCACCCATGTCTACCACCACCCCCACCCCCCAGCAGTGCAGGGGCAGCCTCCACCAGGCCCCCACTCATGTCACCCACCCACCCCACCCACCAGCAGTGCAGGGGCAGCCTCCACCAGGCCCCCACTCATGTCTCCCACCACCCCCACCCCCCAGCAGTGCAGGGGCAGCCTCCACCAGGTCCCCACTCATGTCTCCCACCACCCCCACCCCCCAGCAGTGCAGGGGCAGCCTCCACCAGGCTCCCACCCATGTCTATCACCACCCCCACCCCCCAGCAGTGCAGGGGCAGCCTCCACCAGGCCCCCACTCATGTCTCCCACCCACTCCACCCCCCAGCACTGTGGGGCAGCCTCCACCAGGCCCCCACTCATTTCTCCCACCACCCCCACCCCCCAGCCACCATGGGCAGCCCCCACCAGGCTCCCACCCATGTCTACCACCACCCCCACCCCCCAGCAGTGCAGGGGCAGCCTCAACCAGGCCCCCACTCATGTCTCCCACCACCCCCACCCCCCAGCCACCATGGGCAGCCTCCAACAGGGCCCCACCCATGTCTACCACCACCCCCACCCCCCAGCAGTGCAGGGGCAGCCTCCACCAGGCTCCCACCCATGTCTACCACCACCCCCACCCCCCAGCAGTGCAGGGGCAGCCTCCACCAGGCCCCCACTCATGTCACCCACCCACCCCACCCACCAGCAGTGCAGGGGCAGCCTCCACCAGGCCCCCACTCATGTCTCCCACCACCCCCACCCCCAGCCACCATGGGCAGCCCCCACCAGGCTCCCACCCATGTCTACCACCACCCCCACCCCCAGCAGTGCAGGGGCAGCCTCCACCAGGACCCCACTCATGTCTCCCACCACCCCACCCCCCAGCCACCATGGGCAGCCTCCACCAGGGCCCCACCCATGTCTACCACCACCCCCACACCCCAGCAGTGCAGGGGCAGCCTCCACCAGGCTCCCACCCATGTCTACCACCACCCCCACCCCCCAGCAGTGCAGGGGCAGCCTCCACCAGCCCCCCACTCAAGTCTCCTACCCACCCCACCCCTCAGCACTGTGGGGCAGCCTCCACCAGGCCCCCACTCATGTCTCCCACCACCCCCACCCCGCAGCCACCATGGGCAGCCCCCACCAGGCTCCCACCCATGTCTACCACCACCCCCACCCCCCAGCAGTGCAGGGGCAGCCTCCACCAGGCTCCCACCCATGTCAACCACCACCCCACCCCCCAGCAGTGCAGGGGCAGCCTCCACCAGGCCCCCAGTCATGTCTCCCACCCACCCTACCCCCCAGCACTGTGGGGCAGCCTCCACCAGGCCCCAACTCATGTCTCCCACCACCCCCACCCCCCAGCCACCATGGGCAGCCCCCACCAGGCTCCCACCCATGTCTACCACCACCCCCACCCCCCAACAGTGCAGGGGCAGCTTCCACCAGGCCCCCACTCATGTCTCCCACCCATCCCACCCCCCAGCACTGTGGGGCAGCCTCCACCAGGCCCCCACTCATGTCTCCCACCACCCCCACCCCCCAGCCACCATGGGCAGCCCCCACCAGGCTCCCACCCATGTCTACCACCATCCCCACCCCCACCGCCAGCAGTGCAGGGGCAGCCTCCACCAGGTCCCCACTCATGTCCCCCTGCCCACAGGCCCTCACAATCCTCAAGCATGGGCCTCATGGCCAGCCACCACAGCCCAAAGACACAACCAAGTATTACATGCGCCCATGATACTACTCCAATGGAAACAATGTAAATGAACACATGTGTCTCACACACACACAATGGTTGCAAGTGAACCTGAAAACCCATATCATGACATGCATGAAAACAATGAGATGAAACCACACATTGAACAATGAAAAAATCAAAATAATGTATTAAAAACAACAGTAATGGCAATCAAAATTAAACAAAATACACAAGTAAAAAAAAACAAAATTAAGCTGGCTGTCCCTTTTCAAATTAAAATCAATAAATGATAATCCAAAAAAATGTCTTCCAAAGTTCAAGTCCATAAAAAGGAAATGAAGGGAAAAAAGAAATACAAAACCATTGCTCCATGGAAAAAAATATTCATAGTAAAAAAAATATCCAAATGCAAAGTCCAACTATGTACAAAGTATTCAGGGTCCATCATCCCAACAGAAGAAATGAAACCTACCAAAAAACCTATCTAAAATGGAACTATATACAAAAGGTGGAGCAGTGTCAGTCGACTCCAAATAAAAATAAACTATAAAGGAAACCTATCACTAAATAACTAGATACAATGGTGGCGGGCCAGTCCAGCGGCTCACTCAGTGGTGTTCCGGGCCAGGGCATCATCGAACTCCTCGTCTATGTCCCGGAGGCGGTCCTGTTCCATGGCCCTGAGTATCCGCAGGGACGCCGACATGTTCACCTCCAACTCCCTGCGGATTCCCTCGAGGCACTCGGCCCGCCTCAGGGCCCTCCGCATGGAGTTCTCCGCCCTGACCATCGTGAGCCACGCCTGTTCCGCCCGCCGCCGCTCCGCATCTATGGCGTGGCCCAACCGCTGCCACACTGAAGACACTTCCCGTCCAGGGTCCTCCTGCCCTCCGGCCGATGCCTGCCCCTCCGATGTTGAAGGCCCCGAGCTATCGTGGCTCCCACCTACAGCCTCCTGCTGCTGCAGCTGTTGCTGTCCATGTGCCCTGTCCGATGGTGCCTGCACATCCTCCTCCAGCTGGGGTGCAGTCGTTGATGTGGCCACCCCTGCTGGATGTCCGCCTCCTGACTGTGGCAGGGATCTGTTGTCCAACAGCCTGGCCGCACGGTCGGAGGCAGCTCCACAGGGCACCAAGGTAACACATGGGTGGGAAGATGGCATGGAGGACGACTGGGGCATAGGGGGTTCTGTGGAGGAGGGGGTCGGAACAAGGTCCAGGAAACGGAGGAATCCAGCCCTGGTGAGCTGTCCCAGTGGGTCAACGCGGTCAACGAGCCATGCGAGAAGACGTGCAGACTCATCATGAAAAGACTGCAGGTCAGCTCGCATGGCCCGTTGACGCAACGCCACCCCACCCCGGATAGGCTCAACCTGGTGCAGGATAGCCACATCCGCAGGGAGAGGAAGTGCAGGTGTTGTAAGCCAATCCCCTCCCTGAGAACGGGTCTGGAGGTAGGCATCCCCGCTGGTGCAAGATGATGCAGTGACAGGAGCAGGGACAGGATTGCACACAGGCACCTCCGCGGCGGCCTGTGCTGCCTCCTGTCCCTGATCCTGCACTGCACCACTAGCACCAGTGGAATCCCCACCTCCAGACCCTGCCTCTGTCGCTTGCACGGCCTCCACCTCCTCCAAACCCCCCACCAACCTGGATGACTCCGTGCCATCTTCCTCCGTTGGGCCCTGTGGGGTCCCAGCTGCCCCTTCTGCTGCCGAGGAGTCCAACTCCAACCTCCGCCTCTTGGACCTCCCCTCGGCAGTTGCGGCCTGGGACACGGCACCGGACTCCTCACTCCCTGACGAGATCAGAACCTGGGAGGGGATCCGGGCCTTGCGTCTCCGGCTGGTGGTGCGACCCCTGCCGCTGTGCTCCACAGCACCTTCTCCGCCCTCTTCATCAGTTGACGCTGCAGACAGGGAGAAAGAAAACACAGGCATCAGGGCACTGTACAATGGACTCATACACACATGACAGTTATACATGAGTGGCATTGGTAAACCTCAGACATGGCATCACAATCCCCAACACACATGTCATTTCAACTTGCACACATGAGCCATACCACAGCCATATTGCAACAGCCAGCACCATCCATTCACATACAACAGCATGAGCAGCCAAAGGTCATCCACACATCACATGCAACATAGGGAGTACACTACACATGCACACACACCACCAAACTTGCATGCATGTGTACACCTCCGCCAACTGTCGCAGTGTTCCGATCGACAAACATGTCACAACCTGACATTCATTCCTCCACATCCTTTGCCATGCAAGCCCACACACACAAGCACCATCCATGTGTCACACATGAGACCCCTCGCATGTGTCACCCTCACGGCCCTGTACACCCCCCCCCTACTTGCCCACATAAAAATACATGTTCAACCTGCACACTCCTGGCACACCACACGCACAGCTTACAATCAGTATGCATGTACACTTACCGCTCGACTCCAGACGGGTCTGCCTCTCAAGGACCTGGACGTGGAGCGCTGGGGATATGCGTTCCAGGACCCTCATCTGATCTTCCGACAAGTGGCCCCGGCGCCCCTTAGCATCCGCTGCCTTCAGGAGGTGCCAGGCCTTGTTGAGGGTCCTGGACCTGAAGTCCTCCCAGCGCTTCCTGACACGTTCGTAGTCGCGGACTGCCACCTCCTCCGCGTTGATGGCAGTCACAATGTCCATCCAGATCCGAGTCTGTCCTTCCTTGTCGGCGCGCAACCTTCCGAAGAGTGCATCATACTGCCCCAGGACATGTTCCACCAGGACACCAACTTCAGTGGCAGTGAAGCTGGTGCCCCTCTGCTTCCTTGGCCGGGGGTTGCCACTAGTGCGAGATGTTGCAGTGCCCGACATGGCAACCCCAGAGGCAGGAGTGGGTGGGCAACTGGGTCCTGGGGCTGGGCTGTGGGGCGATGGAAAAGCAGTCGGGAGTCTTCGGTTCCAGCAGGGGTGGTCACAGCAACAGCACCCCTGGCTGATGTGCAGGCAGCAAATGTCAGGGCACGTGGGCAGCAGGCAGTCAGGCAGCAGCAGATGGCAGGTGGGAGCGTGCTCAGGGCTCTGGGGGGCAGTTATTCGGCCTTCTGGGCAGGAGCGTGGTCTTCCGTGTGTGAACGCGTGGCCAGCTTGATACGGAGTGATTTTGCACGTGAAAATCCAGCAGGTCTGCGTGTAATTCGAGGAAAGGCCCTTAGCGCGTAAGCGCGTCAGCACACGTCTGTACATTCATTGGCCCAAAGGCCACCAGCGTACGCGCGTCTATGAAGTCACGTGCATGTTGAATATGGCACACGTTTGAAATGTTGCGTGTTAAAAAAATGAAAGACACGTCCGAGTGTCAAAGCGTGCAATTGGTGGAAATGGCCTTAGTGCGTACACGCGGAAGTGACAAAGCGTGTAATTGGTGGAAATGGACCTAGCGCGTACACGCAGAAGTGACAAAGCGTGTAATTGGTGGAAATGGCCCTAGCGCGTACACGCAGAAGTGACGCTGGACGTGTGGGCCTGCATAAAAGGTACGTGTAGAACACAATTTCCTTGTACGTGCTTTTTGTGGAGAGCGAGTGGGTGAAATCTGTACTTCTTGTCGTTTCACACGCGATTTACTTCACAGCGTTTCAAGTTGGTACTCCCTGTTACCTCTGACAGCTTTTTCTCTTTTTTCTCTTTTTCTGGTTTTCCTGGGCCTGTTCCCTCAAACAGCGTTCCCTTCTACTGTTGTCCTGTCTCCTCAGACAGCGTACAATTCTTCTTTTGGCGGGGGTGTTGCCAACGCGCACACGCGCTTCTTTTTCACACTCTTTTTCCTGGCAGACGGTGAGTCACGCATGTATCTAACATCTGTGCTTGCCCCGTGTGTAGCCTACCCCTTCAGAGGTCATTCTAGGCTGCGTGTGACACGCATACGTTCATTCTTGTGTTACTGGGTGCCACAGCGTAGTGCAGGTTTATTTTTCCGCACACGTGGTCTAGGAGGGGTTGCGTGCACGTTATCTCCCTTTTTTGGGCTTCGTGTGCGTTGCGTGACCCGTCATCTTTCCCCAGGGGTCACATTCAGCCTTGCTAGAGCACTAGGGTACGATTACCATCTGGTACCCAACCCCTTTGACCCCCAATTGCCCAGGACAATAGTTTACAGCCACTCCCATACGCACATTAACATCAGTGCCATGGTTGGGAGGCGAGGAATCCGTAAGGTTGGCAAAGGTGGACGAGCCACAAGTGGTGGCCGTGGTGGATCCGGTAGGGGACGTGGTCGTTACTTGCAGGGTGACCCTGTCCCCCCATGTGTGGAGGACCAGTCAAGGGCACCCATAATCCCCCCGCCGCCCCCCATGGTTGAGGGTGATGTGGCTGACACCATCCATGCTCAGCCATTGTTGGACCAGCCCATTGTGGCACAAGACCTGGATGACTCCTGGCTGACTTCCAGGTTAGCAGGCCTATGACACATGCGCTGGTGCACGTTGATGTCATCAGGCCACGTGGATCAGGGCAAGCAAGGTCATCTGCTGCCCCAAGTAGGCAGGGTGGAGAGGCTGCAGGGGCAGCTGCGGCTCCATCCACCCCAGCTCTCACACAGCCAGCCAGGACAGTGTTGGTCCTAGTCCATCCTGCTGACATTCCCCCTGACACATTACACTTGAGCCAATGCCTGCACCAACTCCCATGCTGAGTGTGCAATCACACACTCCTGATACAGAGTCCACCAGGGCTCCTGCCCCTAGTGTCCAGAGCGGCGTAGGACACTCAGGATCAACACCACCTTCCAAGCGGAAGAGGAAGAGTGCTCGTCCGGCCCAGGCTGATGCCCCAGACACGGCTACACAGTCCGGCCCGTCGAGGAAGCCCAGCTTCACGGATGCCGAACTGAATGCACTTGTCGAGTACATGTCCGCACATGATAACGAAATGGTCATTGTTGCAGGATCCAAGACCACACCTGCACAACGCCAGCCACACTGGCAGACCATTGCGGACATTGTAAGTGCCCTTGGAATCGTGAGGCGCACAGCCAATGATTGCTATAAGCGCTGGAATGACCTAAAGCGCAGGGCAAAGAATAAGCTGGCCTCAAGTCATGCCGCAACTCTAGTGACTAGAGGTGGGTCACCAGTAGAAGACATGGAACTCACTCCACTGTCATGATCTCTGCTTCCAAAAGATCAGGACTTGCCCGACTCCCTTGGAAGCAGACCCATAACCACGGTTCCGAGTGCCAGCCAGTCCCAATTGGGACCTTTTGGACCCTGTCCTGGCGCCAGTGGCACCAGGCTCATAAAGATGCCCAGTCCCAGCGCTGGAAGCGCCGGGCTCATAATGCTTGGGTGGACTTACCTGCAGCAGACCATGCTGCTTACTTACCTGCCAGTTGAACCCCTGATCCTCTTCTGTTTGGGACTACTTTTCCTGTTGGGTGGGGCAGGAGCCACTCCCTAGGTTCAGAACACTGGAACTCTTCTGGAAAGCAGGAACTCTTTTCTTACCTAGGCGTGGCTGTGGAAGGAGAGACCTAACCACTACAGGAGGCTATTTAAACCACACCCGATGGATGAATCTTGCTTTGCGTTATTCTGCATTCTCTGCAGCAGAACGCTCATCGTGTCTTCTGCTTCTGATCCTGGGCCTAAGGGAACAAAGGCTTACCATCCTGGAATCCAGTCTTCAGCAGCACCTGTAAAGACAAAGAAAGAACAGTTTAGCACTACGGTCTTCAGTGGCAGCGCATCTCTTACCTGGTCCATCGGCTGTCACCAACGCCTCGCGCTGCATTCAGGCATCTGAAAGACAAAAGCTTACCAGCTCTTCGCACGCTCTGGAGGCCTTCGGCGCTGCATCCCGCATCTGAAAGACAAAAGAAGGTGCGTTTAAAGACATTGGGCAACTTTATTACTCACGTGCCATTACTCCTTCCCACGCCGAATCCAGTGGGTATTCCAGCACCCTTCAGCTTCTCTAAAGCTCCGAACTTGTACCTGCAAGATAAAAGGGACAGTTAGTGCGCATCGTGAAGCAGGCTACAAGCGCTTACTTACGTGCTTCCAGGCGCTTCTATTCCTCACGCGGGTTCGATCCTCAACTCTCATCAGCCCGCCATCCGCCATCGCCGGAACCCTGCAAAACAAGAGATATCATTACAAAAGACTTTTAAGACATTTGAGTGCCCAGAACTTACCGTTCGTGCAGTTAACGACGGACAGCAGTCCTCTGAGGTCAAGAGGCCTGCACCCTTATCCAGTGAAGAAACTGGTTACGGCACCCTGCCCCGAGGCAGATGGAGAGCTCGGCGTTCACTTACCTAAGGTGAGGGTGTTAACCTTTGGGGTTCTACAGGAGAAGAGAAAGGGAAGAGGAGAGAGGCACCCAATAACCCCAGTTCATTAATCCCATATTTTCTATCTGCAGACATCTTACTCTTCGAGTCAGACATAGAGTGCACAGAGGTCCAGCCCAAAGAGCCAACCGTGTGTTACACATCACCTTTGAAGATACAGCATTCACCCAGTCATTACCGGCGCCTCTGCGGGAATCAGGTGAGCGTTACAGAACGCAAAGCCTATCGCAAAACTCCCACCCAGGCGCTATGGAAACCTCGGATACCGACCAGCTAGCCCAGTTACTTGGGGAACTAAGAGCAGAAGTGCATGCAGCCCGTCAGGAAACGAATGCTCTAAGAAGGGAACTGATTATTTCCAAGGAGCGAACAGACGATCTCGCTAGACAATTGCTACAGTCACAAGCCGGACAAACTCTGTTACCCGCATCAGGGGCAAATCTTCCTTCAACATCCTCTACGAACCCAGCGCAGATCAACCTACCTGGGAATGTACCTCTGGCTCCGCCCGAACGATTTTCTGGTGACCCAAAGAGGTTTGCAGTATTTATTAATCAGTGCCGGTTGCACTTCTTATGCCGGCCAGCAGCCTTTCCAACTGATCAAGCTAAGGTAGCTTTCATGCTTTCGTACCTTAGTGGCAATGCGGCAGACTGGTCGATCCCTCTAGTTAATCAAGATGATCCGGTTCTCCATGATTTTCAAGCTTTTCAGCTCAGTATGGAAAAACTGTTTGCAAGACATTCACAGGGGCAGGCCTTGGACAATGAGCTCCGTTCATTGCGACAGGGTAATCAAGACCTTTTGGCTTATATTGCGTCTTTCAACAGACTGATAGTGGAAACTTGATGGCCTGAGGACAAAAGGATTATGCTGTTTTATAGAGGTCTACGTGGAGAGCTCAAAGATGTGTTAGCCCAAGTAGTAAATCCCCCGCAAGACTGTTCGGACTATATTGACTTAGTCGTTCAAATTGACCACAGACTGCAGAACAGGAAGGCCGATCGTTCCAAGTTTGATGCTCGAGTATTTTCCAAACCACCAACTCCTACCAAAGGAGTAGACTCCGGGGAACCCATGCAAATAGGGGGCCTGAAAGGACCACTAACACAAAAGGAGCGGGAAAGGAGAAAACAGCTGCAATTATGCCTCTATTGCGGAAACTCGGGGCACTTTCTTCGAGACTGTCCGGTGAAACCAGCCAAGAAGGCAGTAGCAGCTGCAGTTACCAGGGTCACAAACTCTGAGCAGGGAAACAACCTCGCCCGACAAGAATAGAGGTCCTCTTGCCGAGCGTTAAAACCAGTTCCGTGACCTCGCATTTCGTGATACCTATGGTCCTCATTAGCCCTGAACATCCGGATCGATTACATGCGATTGAAGCTTACGTCGACAGCGGTGCCATCGGCAATTATGTGGATCATGAAATGATTTTGAGGATGAATCTGACTCTTTGTCCAAAGGCTGTAAAGGACGTCATTACTACGGTGGATGGTACGGAGATAGCCTCCGGACCAGTAACGCATACCACCCAAGAAGTGACGCTAGTAAGTCAAGATGGACACCATGAGAAGATCGTGTTCGATGTGATCAAGGCCCCTCAGTTCCAGATTATTCTAGGAATTCCTTGGTTAGAGAAGCACAATCCTCAGATCGATTGGCGAGCAAGAACGGTTCAGTTTCCAGAATGTGTCTCTACTTGTCACCCTCGACCTGGTGTTGCACTGGCAGCAATTTCCTCGGAGGCTCCTCAGTTACCTCCTGAATACCTAGAATTCCAAGATGTTTTCCGGAAGGATCAGGCTAACTCTCTACCTCCTCAGAGGTCTTATGACTGCCAGATAGACCTGATACCTGGATCTACTCCTCCTTGTAGTAGAATTTATGCCCTCACCGAGCCTGAGAATCTTCACCTCCGACAATACCTGGATCAATACCTAGCGAATGGGTTTATTCGTCCTTCCAAGTCCCCTGCTTCCTCAGCTTTGTTCTTCGTTCCAAAAAAAGAAGGAGACCTTAGAACTTGTATAGATTATCGCGCCCTGAACCAGATCACCGTTAAGAATAGATATACGTTACCTTTGATCCCTGAACTCCTGGACCAAGTCAGAAAAGCATGCATATATACAAAGCTGGATCTTAGAGGAGCCTACCACTTGGTACGAGTAAAAGAGGGCGATGAATGGAAGACGGCCTTCCGCACCAAGTATGGGCTATTTGAATATCAGGTCATGCCCTTCGGACTTTGCAATGCCCCGGCCGCCTTTCAATATTTTATGAACGATGTCCTCAGAGAGCTCATAGATGTGTGCGTTGTTGTTTACATTGACGACATCCTCGTTTATTCTTCATCGGAAAATGAACATCGGAAACACGTGAAAATGGTCCTCGAGAGATTGCGTCAACACAAACTTTTCGTTAAGTTGGAAAAATGTGTTTTCAACGTGACTGAAGTTGAATTCTTGGGATTCATATTATCACCTAGCGGAGTGCGTATGGATTCAAAGAAGGTTGATGCAATTCTCAAATGGCCATCGGCATCCTCTGTAAAAGGTGTTCAAAGCATGTTAGGCTTCGCTAACTTTTACCGCAGGTTTATCCCCGAATTCTCTCGAATAGTCCAGCCCATCACCGCCTTGTTAAAGAAAAACAAACGTTTTGAATGGTCTACCGAGGCGGAACAAGCTTTCCAGAATTTGAAGACTAGATTTATCTCTGCACCGATCTTAAAACATCCTCACCCAGAACTCCCCTACATCGTTGAAACTGATGCTTCGAGCCTTGCCATGGGGGTAGTTCTATCACAAAAGGACCCAGTAACCAATCAGTTGCATCCCGTGGCATTTTGGTCCCGCAAGTTCTCGCCTCCTGAAATCAATTACACTATTACTGATAAGGAACTTCTAGCTATCAAGTCCGCCTTTAAGGCTTGGCGGCATTATCTTCTGGGGGCCCGACACACCGTTACTGTGATTACAGATCACCGAAACCTGCAATATTTGAAAACCGCAAAAGCTCAATCCTCTAGGCAACTCCGTTGGGCACTATTCTTTGCCGAGTTTGACTTCATAATTACCTATCGACCTGGTACAAAAAACGGTAAAGCTGATGCCCTTTCTCGGATGGGAGTGGAAGAACATTTGATCAATCCTAAACCTGTACCTATCATTCCCGAACAAAGAATTCTAGGTGTAATCGCCACACAATCCATAGAGGAAGTTAAGGATAAAGCCAGGCTACTGGTAACTCCAGCAGACATACAGAATTGGCATCTGCAGGGAAAGGACTTTACCGTGAAGGACAACCTATTATATTTCCAAGAACGGTTATACCTGCCCAGCACAGATTTACAGAAAAAGGTAATCTCTTGTTATCACGATTCCTTAATGGAAGGACATCCCGGTATGACCAAGACCTCGGAAAAGATCAAGCGCTACTTCTGGTGGGCGTCTTGGAAAAAAGATATCAGAGACTTTATAATGTCCTGCGGAGTATGCGCCCAAAACAAGAGTCAAAAAGAAAAACCAGCCGGCCTCTTACGCCCTATTGACATCCCGCCTCGACCTTGGCATACGCTTTCTATGGACTTCATCACCGATCTACCTCCATGCTCCGGATACAATACGATCCTAGTAATCATGGACCTATTCTCCAAGATGGCGCATTTCATTCCACTCAAAGGCTTACCAACAGCAGCAACTCTGGCCCGAGAATTTCTCGAAAACATCGTCCGACTGCACGGTTTTCCTTCAGTTCTAATTTCGGATCGAGGTAGTCAATTTATTTCTCATTTTTGGCAAAGTTGCTGTCGGTCGGCTCAAATTGATGTGAGACTTTCGACCAGCCATCACCCTCAAACCGACGGACAAACCGAGAGGACCAATCAAACTCTGGAACAGTATTTGCGCTGCATGCTACAACAAACTGAAAAAACTTGGAAAGATATCCTTTGGATAGCCGAATATGCCTACAATAACTCTGTCCACTCGGGAACTGGGAAGACCCCGTTTTTTCTTTTATACGGTAGTCACCCTCGAACCTCGGAGTTGGATCCACTCCAAGATCTTGGAACACCAGCAGTAGACCACCTGCATTCTACAATCACCCAAGCCTTTAAGGAAGCCGTTTCTCACCTTCAAAGGGCTAAAGAACAATACAAGAAAGGAGCAGACCAACATCGGAAGGAAGCCCCCCAATATCAAGTAGGAGATCAAGTCTGGTTATCCACCAAATATCTACCTCTAAAAGGACCACGCACATTCAACCCAAGATACCTTGGTCCCTATTCCATCACTACCATAGTAAATCCAGTAGCGGTCAAGTTGGACTTGCCCCCTCACATGAAGATACATCCGGTCTTCCACGTCTCTCTATTAAAACCCGTGCAACCTCAAACCCGACTAACTACATCTCCAAAACCTATTCTAGTTGATGGAGAACTCGAGTTTGAAGTCAAAAGCATCCTGGATTCCAAGATCTCCAAATCTAACCTATTTTACCTGATTGACTGGAAAGGCTACGGTCCCCAAGAAAGATCCTGGGAACCTGCAGAATATGTCCACGCGCCTCGTCTAATCAAAAGATTTCATCGAACATTTCCTAACAAGCCCAAACCCCCGGAGAAGCCCGGTTTGGGAGGGGCCTTGAGGGGGTTGCTGTCATGATCTCTGCTTCCAAAAGATCAGGACTTGCCCGACTCCCTTGGAAGCAGACCCATAACCCCGGTTCTGAGTACCAGCCAGTCCCAATTGGGACCTTTTGGACCCTGTCCTGGCGCCAGTGGCACCAGGCTCATAAAGATGCCCAGTCCCAGCGCTGGAAGCGCCGGGCTCATAATGCTTGGGTGGACTTACCTGCAGCAGACCATGCTGCTTACTTACCTGCCAGTTGAACCCCTGATCCTCTTCTGTTTGGGACTACTTTTCCTGTTGGGTGTGGCAGGAGCCACTCCCTAGGTTCAGAACACTGGAACTCTTCTGTAAAGCAGGAACTCTTTTCTTACCTAGGCGTGGCTGTGGAAGGAGACACCTAAGCACTACAGGAGGCTATTTAAACCAAACCCGATGGATGAATCTTGCTTTGCGTTATTCTGCATTCTCTGCAGCAGAACGCTCATCGTGTCTTCTGCTTCTGATCCTGGGCCTAAGGGAACAAAGGCTTACCATCCTGGAATCCAGTCTTCAGCAGCACCTGTAAAGACAAAGAAAGAACAGGTTAGCACTACGGTCTTCAGTGGCAGCGCATCTCTTACCTGGTCCATCGGCTGTCACCAACGCCTCGCGCTGCATTCCGGCATCTGAAAGACAAAAGCTTACCAGCTCTTCGCACGCTCCGGAGGCCTTCGGCGCTGCATCCCGCATCTGAAAGACAAAAGAAGGTGCGTTTAAAGACATTGGGCAACTTTATTACTCACGTGCCATTACTCCTTCCCACGCCGAATCCAGTGGGTATTCCAGCACCCTTCAGCTTCTCTAAAGCTCTGAACTTGTACCTGCAAGATAAAAGGGACAGTTAGTGCGCATCGTGAAGCAGGCTACAAGCGCTTACTTACGTGCTTCCAGGCGCTTCTATTCCTCACGCGGGTTCGATCCTCAACTCTCATCAGCACGCCATCCGCCATCGCCGGAACCCTGCAAAACAAGAGATATCATTACAAAAGACTTTTAAGACATTTGAGTGCCCAGAACTTACCTTTCGTGCAGTTAACGACGGACAGCAGTCCTCTGAGGTCAAGAGGCCTGCACCCTTATCCAGTGAAGAAACTGGTTACGGCACCCTGCCCCGAGGCAGATGGAGAGCTCGGCGTTCACTTACCTAAGGTGAGGGTGTTAACCTTTGGGGTTCTACAGAAGAAGAGAAAGGGAAGAGGAGAGAGGCACCCAATAACCCCAGTTCATTAATCCCATATTTTCTATCTGCAGACATCTTACTCTTCGAGTCAGACATACAGTGCACAGAGGTCCAGCCCAAAGAGCCAACCGTGTGTTACACATCACCTTTGAAGATACAGCATTCACCCAGTCAAGACCGGCGCCTCTGCGGGAATCAGGTGAGCGTTACATCCACATAAGTCAGTCGCTGGGACCTACATCACGGAGGAACAGATCCAAGGCGTGGGAGATATGCCAGATTATGAGGCATTGTCCGGTGAGTGCACATGCATGTGTGTGTCATCCATGTGCATGGTGTGTGTGTGAGGGCTTCTGTTTGTGTGCCAGGTGAGGGTGTGTGCGCCTGATTTGTCAGGGTCACCCATGTGCTTCATGCAATACATTCTGCGCAGCAGCATTTGGCCATAGCAGTATCCCTTCTGCCAATAGTAGACATCTAGCCCAACAGCACGCCAGTTGCCCTTGAAGTGTCACCTTGCCACAACATTGTTGCTTATTTTTCTCTGTTCATTCAGGCAGATTGTTTGCATTCCACCACTTTTACTAGGTATTTCTCAGTCCTCTAGTCACATGTCTGACATGGCTATGGTAAAGTGGAGTGACTTTGTTACCTGGATATCATTTGTTTAGACATGTCCCTGTGCAATCGGACCATTTTGGACTGGCAGCTCCAGGTGAAAAATCAGACCTGTTTGAATTAAAAAAGCTATTACATGAGGGCACTGGACTGAATGAATAAGTGCTGCCCTCCTCTCCATCTTCACTCAATAGCAATGGTACATGCCATCTGTGTGATGGCATGTGTATTTCACCTGGCAATCACAGGCCAATGTGTGATGCCACTGCTAGGCAGCATGCAGCAAATGTGTTCATCTTCCATCTTGGTGTCATCAATGTGTGCCATTTGCCTCCCCTTCATACACAGTGAGGGTGCATACATGGGAGGGTTTTAGTCATGTGGGACATGTGTCAATCAAGTACTGGTTCTGTTGCTTCTCAGCCCTCATTGTGTGCCATGGTGCTAATGCCTGTTTCCATTTGTTTTCTTTTATGTCTTTGCAGGGGAAGACCCACCTGATACTGTTGGGGTTGTGGAGATGGTGCAGACCCAGGAGGGATCTGAGGGCCGACCGACCACCAGTGAGGGACGTGGTGTGGTGGTGGGTGAGAACCCACAACTGCTGCAGGTCGTGCTCTCAAGGGGTGTCTCTAGCTGCACCTCCCCCGAGCTGTACTCAGGTGTTGATTCGGATGATGAGACCTACGTGCCGTCGCAGGTGAGTGTTCCTGGGAGGGATTCTGTTCTGTCCGACCCACCTGCACCAGGGTTAGAACCCTCAATGGGGATGTCAGTGTTGGCAGGTACGCCTTTGGTGGTTACGGATGCAGGGTCACACTCTGCGACATCTGATCCTGTTCCTGGGCCAGAAGATCAGAGGGGGAATGCAGTCCTGCAGCCTCAGGCAGTGCCGGCACAGCAAGGCGCAGTTCGCCTTGCCCCAGAGAGGTGTGGTGCCCGCCGACGTGGTGGCCGTACGCCACCTGGCAATACCGCATGGCAGCAATCCATTTACTGTATGGCAACCCAACAGGCAGCATCATCAGAGATGATGGCTCAGGCCATGGATAGGGTGGCCACTTCCATTGTCCCCCCCGAAAGGCTGATGGAGCGACTACAGCAGGCAACCGACTCCATCTGCCAGTCACACAGGGAGGACATGTTGGCGTCCAACAGGGACAGGCGGGCGGCACTGGCGACTCTGCAGGAAGCCATCTCCATAGAGTCCCAGGGCCACAGGGAAGCCCTGAGGCTGGAACTCCTTCACCTCAGGACGACTCTTGTTGAGCTTGAGGCTTCAACAAACCGAAGGACAGAACAGCAGCTGGAGCGTCTCACCCGTACGCTCTCAGCTGAGATGCAGGCAACTAGGGCGGAGGTCCAGGCATCCCGTGAGTTGTTGCATGGGGACCTCTGCACACTCATCCTCCAGAACGAGACCTACCACACCCGCATGCTTGCAGCCATGGAGGAACAGACTAGGGCCTTGCGTGGGCTGCCTCCCATAGTGCCACCACCTCCGGATGCAGCTGCACAGGGTGAGAATAGCGACAGCAGTGATACTCCCACAATAGGGTAGCCGTGTGGGCCATGAACCCATGGAGGTGTTTTTTTTTCGCAAGATCCACACAGGTGGGTTTTGGTGTGCACCCTGTCCTCGGACCTCCTGGGTGGCCTCCCCAAACCCCCCGGGCCCATTAATGGCCATTTTTGTTTTTTTTTGTTTTTTTTTTGGGACAGTGTGTTGCCTTGTGTGGCTCCCATGGGCATACGCTGCATTGTGGCTGGGCACATGTAGGCTTGTCATGTATTTGGTTCAGATGCTTGGGTTTTTGTCACAAACACCCCTCCTGCTTCCCGTTTCCATGGGCTTGCAAAGGATGTGCCCAAGTGACATTGACGTACATGGTGATATTGGACTCCCACTACATGTGTGGGTAGTCTAGTCAATACTGTGTATACATTCCTAGTGCATATTGCTGTTGTGTTGTACACTGCATGTTGCATAGATGTGTAACTCATCATCCATCTCTACCTCCTAATTTGCAGGTCCTTTCCTCATGTCTACACAAGGCCCTCTACTTTGGAGATGGAGTCCATGTTGGCAGCAGTGCACCTACAACTCTACATGGCGGCAACACTGTACAGTTGGAAGTGGTGGGAGTGCAGGCATTTCCAGGTGGTGAGACTACTAATTTCTTACATTCGTAATGTCATGTTAATGGTAGTTTTGAGGGTCAGTAGCTGATAAGTGTTATTGCTAAATACCTGCTAAAGTGTGCTGTTGGTCCTGCATTACTGTGAGCATTTCAGGTGTCGCGAGTTTCAATTAGGGACACTGTACTTTGTGACACTTGTGTCGTGTTGTGGGGATTACTTTGTTTACCCGCACATAGCCTGACATGGCATGGTGTGTCGTGTGGCGGTGCTGGGGATGGGTTGTGTGACATGGCACTGTCCTCATGTTGCATTTTGCAAGTGGGTATTCATTTTAGCTGCATGAATGTGTTTTTTCACGAAACTGCATTGGTGGTGTCTGTGTAGGTAGGGATGCACACATTGTAACACTTCCAGGTGAACAATCTCAGGCTGATATGGTTTTGACGGTTGATTCTCCAGACATTCAGGATCATTGTCAGGTTGAGTCATCATTGATTGTCAGATGGTATGTGCCAGGGCAGTGTGCACTCCACAGGGGTGTGATTTCTATGTGAAGTAATTAGCCACTAGCTATGTACGGGCTGCCTCCCCCCGTGCCCTTTCCCCTCCCATGCGCAGCGGGCGTGCATGTCGTTGGGGATGTGGGGGCACCACCATGTCCAAGGCCAGGCCCTGGCGTGTTGCAACGTTGTGCAGGACACATGCTGCCACTATGATCCTGCACACTACTGGGGGAGCGTATAACAGCTGCCCGCCAGAACGGTCAAGGGAGCGAAAGCATGACTTAAGCCCTCCGAATGTGCGCTCCACTATGCCCTGGGTTGCAATGTGGGCTGTGTTATATCTTACCTCGGGTGGCGTGGTGGGGTTCCCGAATTGGCGTTATCATGTGGGGGCTGAGACAGTAGGCACTGTCCCCTGTGGAGGTGGTGATGGGTATCATTGGTGGGGTTGTGACCTTGCTCAGTATCTGACATGCATGCATGTGCAGTGGCATTCATACTCACCAAGCAGCCATGTATCGCCATACCGCCCAGCTTCTAGGTCCCGGCTTAGGGTGGACAGTGGGTAAATGAAGCTGTCGTGGGTGGACCCGGGATAGTTGGCATATACTGAGGTGATGATTCCCTTGGCATTACATACTACCTGCACGTTGATGGAATGCCAGTGCTTGCGGTTCCTATAGATGTGCTCAGATGCCCTGGGGGGACGTAGAGCCACATGGGTGCAGTCGATGGCACCTAGCACTTTGGGGAATCGTGCCACACCGTAAAAATCCAGGGCGGCAGCATGCCTTTCTGCAGGTGTTCTGGGCAGGTATATGTGCCTGCGGACTGATGGTCGTGCAGTGATGATATTCAAGACCTGGTGTAGGCAGCGTGACTGCGTGGCCTGTGACACCCCACCCACTATGGCACTTGTCCGCTAAAATGATCCAGTGGCTAAGAAGTGCAGTACATTGAGGACCTTCTCCAGGGGGCTGAGTGCTTGGGAGCACAGGGTGGGTGATGTGAGGTCATTCTCCCACTCACTCACCAGGTCCAGTATTATGTGTGGTGGAAACCTGTACCTCCCATACACCTGGTCATTAGGCATCCCAAAAAGGCTGGTTCTGGGTGTGAAAATTCTGGCCCTGACTATCCTCCTCCTCCTCCTTTGGTAGCCCATGGCCGCTGCTGCTAGGAACGGTATATTCATCCTGGCGTCTGAGCTTATTAGTTTTTTGCGCGCAAATTTATGCGTCGCGGGTCGACGTATGCCTGCTTCCTACTGGCGTACGTGTTTCTTTGCGCGTGTTGTAGGCGAGCGTGTGAAACTTCCCGTGCACCCCTGAAATCCACGTACCCAGGCCAATAGCATGTGGAAATTCCCACGCACCCCGGAATACACGTGCGTTGATGTACTCGCGTGTGTAAGTGCCCGTGCACCCCTGAAATACACGTACATAGGCCAATCGCGTGTACGCGCACTTTTGTCCTATTACACGCGATGACACTCTGATGTGCAGTCTTTCCACGTGTGCTCCGTCATCACGTGCTATAAGGGAAACACCCGTGCGGGTCACGTCACAGACGCGCTTACGCGCTGAGGGCCTTTGGTCCAATAGAATCGCGTATGCGTGCTGACGTGCTTACGCGCTAAGGGCCTTTCCTCGAATTTCGCGCTGACGTGCAGGATTTTCACGTGCCAAATCACTCCGTATCAAGCTGGTGACGCGAAAACACACGCAAGACCACGCTCCTGCCCAGTAGGCCGAATTACTGCCCCCCAGTGCCCCGAGCAGCCTCCCACGTGCCATCTGCTGCTGCCAGCCTGCCTGCCTGCTGCCACCGTGCCCTGCCATTTGGTGCCTGCACATCATCCATCTGCAGGGGTCCAGTTGCTGTGTCCACCCCTGCTGGAACAGAAGACTCCTGACTGGGATAACATCGCTCCACAGCCCAGCCCCAGGACCCTGTTGCCCACCCACTCCTGCCTCTGGGGTTGCTATGTCGGGCACTTCGACATCTGGCACCAGTGGCAACCCCAGGCCAGAGGGGCAGAGGGGCAGAGGGGCACCAGCTTCACTGCCACCTAAGTTGGTGTCCTGGTGGAGCATGTCCTGGGGCAGTATGATGCCCTCTTTGGATCGCCCCGCGCCAGCAAGGAAGGACAGGAGAGGATCTGGGCCGACTGTGTGGTTGCCATCAACGCAGAGGGGGTGGCAACCCGCAACGTCCAGAAGATCAAGAAGCGCTGGGAGGACTTGAGGTCCAGGACCCTCGTGAAGGCCCGGCGCCTCATGGAGGGGGGCCGGGGCCGCATGAGTTCCATCCAGATGAGGGTCCTGGAACGCGTACGCCCAGCGCTCCACGCCCAGATCCTTGAGAGGGAGACCCTTCTGGAGTTGAGCGGTAAGTGGCCAAGCATTGCTGTGTGAGACAGGGCATGTTGCGGTGTGCTGGTTGTCTGATTCTTGCCTGTATGTGTGACATAGGCCATGCACGCATGTATGTGTGTAGGGACATCATGGTAATGCATGTGCGACCAGTGATGTGTGAACCTCATGGTCGTTGCATGTGTTTAAATGCGACATGGGGAACCCTATGCAGATTTTACACATGAGAGCATGCCAGTCTCTGTTCCTGGTCATGGGTGGGGGTGACGGATGGGTGCTGATGCCAGGTACATATATGGTAGCCATGTCTGTGTGCCTGACCTGCGTGTCTGTGACTTGTGAATGCCATGGATGCATGACACATGTCTGTGACAATGCACAGATTCACTGATGCAGCCTATTTATCCTTGTATCCGCTGTGTTTGGGATGTATGAGGCCAGATGGATGTGACTGAGGTGAAGTGTGTGCATCTGATAGGCATGACCCATGATGCATGTGAGTTCCATATCATTGTATGTTTCAAGAGTCCATTGGACATGTATGGAAATGTCCATGGCATGCACCATGCCTGTTACTGTGTGTGTTTTGCCTGGACTGACCCATGTGTTGTGGAGGGACATGATGGAAGTGTACTTTGACAGTGGTACTCATCTACTATTGCTTCCTGTCTAGGGGACCATTGTACAGTACCCTGATGCTTGTGTTCTATGTCTCCCTCTACGCAGCGGCTAGTGAAGAAGAGGGCGGAGACGGCGCTGTGGAGCAAGGCGGCGGGGATGCCCCCACAGCTGCAGCGGAAGGGGTGGGTGAGCCCCCACAGGGGCCTGCTATGGCGGAAGACGGTGAGGAGCCATCCAGGTTGGTGGTTTCCACAGAGGAGGAGGAGGCCGCCACTGAGGCACACATGGGGCCTGGTGGGGGCATCCCTGCTGGTGCAAGTGGTGCAGTCCAGGGGCAGGAGGCAGCACAGGTCACCGTGGAGGGGCCTGTGCATGTCGCTGTCCCTGACCCTGTGAGTGCACCACCATGCACCAGCAGGGATGCCCCGTCCCAGGCCCGTCCGCAGGTAGAGGGGATGTCCATGTCACCTGACTCCCCTCCACCTGTGGACGAGGGGACCCGTGGCCGTATGGAGAAGGTCCTGATTGGGGTCGCGATGCGCGCGGGTGCAATTCGTGATGACGTGCGTGCTTCCCGGGAGGAGCACGCACATCATCACGAAGAGCACCGTGCCGACGTGGCCCAATTGGGATCTTCCATGTTCGGGGGTTTCCTGCATGTGTCGGCCAATCTGGCGGCACTCCCCTCCTCTGTGGAGGCTATACGCCGGTCGTTCTCCTTGCCGTCTTCTGGCCCAGATGCCACCAGGGCCCCCTTTGGACCTGCCCTGACCAATGCAGCCAGCTTGGTGGGGATCCCATCCCTGCCACAGTCGGGAGTCGGAGGTCCAGCAGGGGTGGACACCACAGCAACTGTACCCCAGCAGATGGAGGATGTGCCGGCATCATCAGGCAGGGCACGTGCACAACGGCGTCGGTGGATTCCATCAGCCAGGATGCCGTCGTGCTGGCAGAGGCGGTTGCGTCGGAGGCAGCAGCAGAGTCAACGTGGGAGGCATCATGGCTCGGGGCCATCAACATCGGAGGGGCAGGCATCGGCCGGAGGGCAGGAGGACCCAGGACGGGAAGTGTCTTCGTGTGGCTGTGGTTTGGCCAGCAGATAGGTGCGGAGCGGCGGCGGGCAGAAGAGGCGCGGCTCACGATGGTCAGGGCTGAGAACTCCATGCGGAGGGCCCTGAGGCGGGCCGAGTGCCTCGAGGCAATCCGCAGTGGGTTGGAGGAGCAGATGGCATCGTCCCTGCGGACCCTCGGGGCCATGGAACAGGACCGCCTCCGGGACATCGAAGAGGAGTTTGATGATGCCCTGGCCCGGAACACCACGGAGTGAGCTGCTGGACTTGCCCGCCGCCTTTGTATATAGTTCTTTAGTTTTAGGTTTCCTTTGTTTCTTCTTATGATTTGGAGTCGACGGACAATGCTCCACTTTTTGTATATAGTTGCATTTTAGCTAGGGTTTTTTGTAGGTTTCCTTTGTTCAGTTGGGCTCATGGACCCTTGGATGTTTTGTACATAGTTCTTCATTGGATTGTTTTATTTTTTTTGTTTTTATTTATTCACCATGGAGCAATGGTCTTTGCATTTATTTTTCTCTCTTGGATTGATTTTATTTTTAATGTGACTTTGGACAACATTTTTTTGAATTTGGATTTGTAGTTTGAATTTTTTTTGACGGACATGCAGCTTATCTTTTTATTATTGCCATTGTAGTTTGTTTCATTTCATTTGCATTCAATTTTTTTTAATACAATTTTGTTTTCATACTTCACTGTGTGGTATCATCTCATTGGTTTCATGCATGTCATGTTGGGTGTTTTCCCATTCAATTGCAACCATTGTGTGTGACGGACATGGGTTCATTTGCTTTATGAACATTGGGGGTGTAACATGTAATTTCCATTTCCATGTGGGTGAATGGGTTACTTGGTAGGGCCTTTTGGCTGTGGAGGCTGACCATAACGCACATGATTGGGGATTGTGAGGACCTGGGTGCAGGGGGACATGAGTGGGGGCCTGGTGGAGGGTGCCCCTCAGTGCTGGGGGGTGGGGGTACAGGGAGACATGAGTGGGGGCCTGCTGGCAGGTGCCCTTCAGTGCTGGGGGGTGGGGTGCAGGGAGACATGAGTGGGGGCCTGGTGGAGGCTGCCCCTGGTGGCTGGGGGTGGGGGTGGTGGTAGACATGAGTGGGGGCCTGGTGGAGGCTGCCCCTGCACTGCTGGGGGTGGGGGTGATAGGGGACATGAGTGGGTGCCTGGTGGAGGCTGCCCCTGGTGGCTGAGGGGTGGGGGTGGTGGTAGACATGAGTGGGGGCCTGGTGGAGGCTGCCCCTGCACTGCTGGGGGGTGGGGGTGATAGGGGACATGAGTGGGTGCCTGGCGGAGGCTGGCCCTGGTGGCTGGGGGGTGGGGGTGGTGGGAGACATGAGTGGGGGCCTGGTGGAGGCAGCCCATGGTGGCTGGGGGGTGGGTGTGATAGGGGACATGAGTGGGGGCCTGGTGGAGGCTGCCCCTGCACTGCTGGGGGGTGGGGGTGGTGAGACATGGGTGGGACCCTGGTGGAAGCTGCCCATGGTTGCTGGGGGGGTGGGGGTTGTTGGATTGACATGAGTGGGAGCCTGGTGGAGGCTGACCCTGGTGGATGGGGGTGGGGGTGATAGGGGACATGAGTGGGGGCCTGGTGGAGGCTGCCCCTGCACTGCTGGGGGGTGGGGGTGGGAGACATGTGTGGGGGCCTGCTGGCAGGTGCCCCACAGTGCTGGGGGGTGGGGTGCAGGGAGACATGAGTGGGGGCCTGCTGGCAGGTGCCCCACAGTGCTGGGGGGTGGGGTGCAGGGAGACATGAGTGGGGGCCTGGTGGAGGCTGCCCTGGTGGCTGGGGGGTGGGGGTGATAGGGGACATGAGTGGGGGCCTGGTGGAGGCTGCCCCTGCACTGCTGGGGGGGTGGGAGACATGAGTGGGGGCCTGGTGGTGGCTGGGGGGTGGGGGTGATAGGGGACATGAGTGGGGGCCTGGTGGAGGCTGCCCCTGCACTGCTGGGGGGGTTGGGGTGGGAGACATGAGTGGGGCTTGCTGGCAGGTGCCCCACAGTGCTGGGGGTGGGGGTGCAGGGAGACATGCATGGGGGCCTGCTGGCAGGTGCCCCACAGTGCTGGGGGGTGGGGTGCAGGGAGACATGAGTGGGGGCCTGGTGGAGGCTGCCCCTGATGGCTGAGGGTGGTGGTAGACATGAGTGGGGGCCTGGTGGAGGCTGCCCCTGCACTGCTGGGGGGTGGGGGTGATAGGGGACATGAGTGGGTGCCTGGTGGAGGCTGCCCCTGGTGGCTGGGGGGTGGGGGTGGTGGGAGACATGAGTGGGGGCCTGGTGGAGGTTGCCCATGGTGGCTGGGGGGTGGGGGTGATAGGGGACATGAATGGGGGCCTGGTGGAGGCTGCCCCTGGTGGCTGGGGGGTGGGGGTAATAGGGGACATGAGTGGGGGCCTGGTGGAGGCTGCCCCTGCACTGCTGGGTGGGTGGGGGGTGGGAGACATGAGTGGGGGCCTGCTGGCAGGTGCCCCACAGTGCTGGGGGGTGGGGGTGCAGGGAGACATGAGTGGGGGCCTGCTGACAGGTGCCCCACAGTGCTGGGGGGGTGCAGGGAGACATGAGTGGGAGCCTGGTGGAGGCTGCCCCTGGTGGCTGGGGGGTGGGGGTGGTGGTAGACATGAGTGGGGGCCTGGTGGAGGCTGCCCCTGCACTGCTGGGGGGTGGGGGTGATAGGGGACATGAGTGGGTGCCTGGTGGAGGCTGCCCCTGGTGGCTGGGGCGTGGGGGTGGTGGGAGACATGAGTGGGGGCCTGGTGGAGGCTGCCCATGGTGGCTGGGGGGTGGGGGTGATAGGGGACATGAGTGGGGGCCTGGTGGAGGCTGCCCCTGGTGGCTGGGGGGTGGGGGTGATAGGGGACATGAGTGGGGGCCTGGTGGAGGCTGCCCCATCACTGCTGGGGGGGTGGGGGTGATAGGGGACATGAGTGGGTGTCTGGTGGAGGCTGCCCCTGGTGGCTGGGGCGTGGGGGTGGTGGGAGATATGAGTGGGGGCTTGTGGAGGCTGCCCATGGTGGCTGGGGGGTGGGGGTGATAGGGGACATGAGTGGGGGCCTGGTGGAGGCTGCCCCTGGTGGCTGGGGGGTGGGGGTGAAAGGGGACATGAGTGGGGGCCTGGTGGAGGCTGCCCCTGGTGGCTGGGGGGTGGGGGTGATAGGGGACATGAGTGGGGGCCTGGTGGAGGCTGCCCCTGCACTGCTGGGGGGGTGGGGGGTGGGAGACATGAGTGGGGGCCTGCTGGCAGGTGCCCCACAGTGCTGGGGGGGTGGGGGTGCAGGGAGACATGACTGGGGGCCTGCTGGCAGGTGCCCTACAATGCTGGGGGGTGGGGTGCAGGGAGACATGAGTGGGGGCCTGGTGGAGGCTGCCCCTGGTGGCTGGGGGGTGGGGGTGGTGGTAGACATGAGTGGGGGCCTGGTGGAGGCTGCCCCTGCACTGCTGGGGGCGTGGGGGTGGGAGACATGAGTGGGGGCCTGGCGGAGGCTGCCCCTGGTGGCTGGGGGGTGGGGGTGATAGGGGACATGAGTGGGGGCCTGGTGGAGGCTGCCCCTGCATTGCTGAGGGGGTGGGGGGTGGGAGACATGAGTGGGGGCCTGCTGGCAGGTGCCCCACAGTGCTGGGGGTGGGGGTGCAGGGAGACATGAGTGGGGGCCTGCTGGCAGGTGCCCCACAGTGCTGGGGGGTGTGGTGCAGGGAGACATGAGTGGGGGCCTGGTGGAGGCTGCCCCTGGTGGCTGGGGGGTGGGGGTGGTGGTAGACATGAGTGGGGGCCTGGTGGAGGCTGCCCCTGCACTGCTGGGGGGTGGGGGTGATAGGGGACATGAGTGGGTGCCTGGTGGAGGCTGCCCCTGGTGGCTGGGGGGTGGGGGGGAATGGGGAACATGAGTGGGGGCCTGGTGGAGGCTGACCCTGGTGGCTGGGGGGTGGGGGTGATAGGGGACATGAGTGGGGGCCTGGTGGAGGCTGCCCCTGCACTGCTGGGGGGGTGGGGGTGGGAGACATGAGTGGGGGCCTGCTGGCAGGTGCCCCACAGTGCTGGGGGGTGGGGGTGCAGGGAGACATGAGTGGGGGCTTGCTGGCCGGTGCCCCACAGTGCTGGGGGTGGGGTGCAGGGAGACATGAGTGGGGGCCTGGTGGAGGCTGCCCCTGGTGGCTGGTGGGTGGGGGTGGTGGTAGACATGAGTGGGGGCCTGGTGGAGGCTGCCCCTGCACTGCTGGGGGGTGGGGGTGATAGGGGACAGGAGTGGGTGCCTGGTGGAGGCTGCCCCTGGTGGCTGGGGGGTGGGGGTGATAGGGGACATGAGTGGGGGCCTGGTGGAGGCTGCCCCTCAGTGCTGGGGGGGTGGGGGGTGGGAGACATGAGTGGGGGCCTGCTGGCAGGTGCCCCACAGTGCTGGGGGGTGGGGGTGCAGGGAGACATGAGTGGGGGCCTGGTGGAGGGTGCCCCTGCACTGCTGAGGGGTGGGGATGCAGGGAGACATGGGTGTGGGCCTGCTGGCAGGTGCCCCACAGTGCTGGGGGGTCGGGGTGCAGGGAGACATGAGTGGGGGCCTGGTGGAGGGTGCCCCTCAGTGCTGGGGGGTGGGGGTGCAGGGAGACATGAGTGGGGACCTGGTGGAGGCTGCCCATGGTGGCTGGGGGGTGGGGGTGATAGGGGACATGAGTGGGGGCCTGGTGGAGGCTGACCCTGCACTGCTGGGGGGTGGGGGTGCAGGGAGACATGAGTGGGGGCCTGGTGGAGGGTGCCCCACAGTGCTGGGGGGTGGGGGTGCTGGGTGACATGAGCAGGTGTGCAGGGTAGTCCCCTGTGGTGTCAGCTGCCTGCAGGGGTCGTGGAGGGTTTACAGGGAATACCTGGGAGCACTCAGCCAAATCGCATGTAGAATTTCCCGCGTACCCCTGAAATACACATACCCTGCCAAATCGCGTGTGGAAATTCCCGCGCACCCCTGAAATCCACGTACCCTGCCAAATCGCGTGTGAAACTTCCCGCGCACCCCTGAAATCCACGTACCCAGCCAAATCGCGTGTGGAAATTCCCGTGCACGTACCCGGCCAAATCGCGTGTGGAACTTCCCGCGCACCCCTGAAATCCACGTACCCTGCCAAATCGCGTGTGAAACTTCCCACGCATCCCTGTAATCCACGTACCCAGCCAAATCGCGTGTGAAACTTCCCACGCACCCCTGAAATCCACGTACCCAGCCAAATCGCGTGTGGAAATTCCCGTGCACGTACCCGGCCAAATCGCGTGTGGAAATTCCCGCGCACCCCTGAAATCCACGTACCCTGCCAAATCGCGTGTTAAAGTTCCCGCGCACCCCGAAATACACGCACATGTTATTTTTCAGTCAGTGGGTGTCCGTGTTTGTGGGTACCCCTTTGCACGTCATTTGTCCTGGAGGGCCACAGTATAGGACATTCATCATAGCTGTATATAGGTGCTATTTGTTGGCGCACCTTTTGGCGCACATTTATTACAGGCGCAGAGACGCTACCGCCTGCTTTCTTGTGGCGGTCGTGTTTGTGCCTGTGCACTGGTTTGACCGTGCGCTGTTTTGCCCTATTCGATTCCATGAATACCTGTTGTAAGCGAGCGTGTGTGCGTTCCACGCACTTGCACCTGTACTTCCCCCGTGACGTCCACATTTTGGCAAGTTGTTCCCCATTCCGAGTGTTACGCCCCGTGTTCCGCCTACTTTTGTTGTGTGCGCCGCGCTATGTGCGATTTTCGCTGTGGCCTCTGCGATTTTCGCTGTGACCAGGCGCACGCCGTTAGATGGCCTGTGCGCCAACGTGCGCCGCGCACTTTTTTAGCGCACATCCAATGGTTTTCTCGCGCAAGGCCTTCCATGAATCGATGTGCGCTGCTTTTCGTGCGAATTTCGCACTTGCACGGCGATTTTCGCTATTCCACTGCGAATCGCATGTTTTTGGCCACTTGCGCCACGCTAATTATTCCATGAATCGGCCTGCAAATGTCAAGAGTAGCTCTGCCACTCCTTAGCCCCTCGCCCACCACTCTCCCCTCTGTTCTCGCCCCTTGCTCCTTCCTTTTAGTATGCAGCGTAGTGCCACTGGTTCATGTTTGCCACTTCAGCCACTGTGCTAAAGTAATATCGAGGGGGACAGGTGTGCCCAGACTTGGGACTCGATCTTGCTGTACCTTGAGACTCAAGCTACGCCTCACTGCTGATGAAAAGTAGATCCGAAACATGTGCAGGGTTTCCTGTGAGGCTGATGTCTACAGGTTCAACTACCTTCAGGAGTTCAGTAAAAAGCTCCCCAATAGACTCATGAATATTGCGCTCCTCGGTC
Organism: Ambystoma mexicanum; assembly: GCF_040938575.1. NCBI lineage: Eukaryota > Metazoa > Chordata > Amphibia > Caudata > Ambystomatidae > Ambystoma > Ambystoma mexicanum. The sequence goes on from NC_090936.1 coordinate 540,484,633, forward strand.
CCTTCTGTTACATTGTTTAATGTTCTCCCTACAGGGGGCCTGATTCACAGAACCCTTTTATAATGGTGCAATCCCATTGAAAAATGCTCTTTCAAACAGGCCCATGGTCTGTGATCCAGCGCTTCATATTTGTGCAAAGATGCTTTGCCAGTCTCTGCATGGATTCACCATCTGCAAAAAGGGGGGCTTGGCCTACATGCAAGTTCGTCTCATCATTTTCACACCAATCAGCCTGGAGTCTGGGGACTCTTTCTCCTAATTATTCTCATTTAAAGCCTGTGTGAGGCACCAGTTCTTGATTGCAAGAGTGGCTTGTGATCCTCTTTAAAGGATTTAAGTGCATTCTCAAAAACGCACTGTGGAAGTGTGTCAGCAGTGTGCACGGGCATATCACTCTCAGCCATGGCGTCTCTTGCACTGGGATGTTTCATTCATAACTTCGAGGATGTACGACCAAGCACCCTGAGATCTTCAGCTGCATATCAGAATGTGGCCACATAGCTTGTGTTTTATCTCAATGGTATTCTTTCTCTTTGCCTATGTATCCACCATTCTGTGCCAGCTCACCTTATAATGATAGTGGGAACGCTTCTAATCTGTACTCCACCCACATGTCCTGCCGTGTGCCTGAACCACTCGCCTCCCAGACAGAGATCCAGGCTCAGGCTCCACTTATTTCAAAAAGTTGCCCCACCCTTGTCAGTCGACTCACTCCGCCCCTGAGGTTATGTGACAGATCGTGTAGCATCATCTTGAGGGTTTCCACCAAAGCTGCACCATTCACAATGGTCCCTGGGGTCACTGCTCTGTGTCCCCCACTGTGGGCTTCTCCCAACATTCTGCCAATTAACTGCTTACTTCAGTGGTACAGTCAGGCTCTTAGCAGGTCCGCTGGGCTTTAAGTTTGAGAGTGATTGCAGTCTGCCATTTTAGCTTTGCCTCCTGAGGGGAATTTTAACAGTTTTATATCTCCAGGAAACATGTGACCTCTCCCTTGGGCACTATCCCACTGCCCTGCTGGCTCACCCTCAATGATTGCTTGTGACCTAACATGGAGGAACAGAAACAGCGGGCACATTGGCCTTGTATTTTCAGAAACTCGTAAGACACTGGACAGAGAGCGCCTCTGAACAGCCTTTCATTGAACATAACGCCTGTGTGGTCTATCACTATAATCTCCATCAAACCAAAAGCCTGAAGGCTTGGGCAAGCGCCCAGTTCATACAGCAACACTACACTCAAAACAGGAAGCACACGGTGATGTGAGAGGCACATGCAGAATCCCTATGGGGTCCATATCTTGACACATACCCACACACCACTGTGCAGGTGAGATAGGCAATCCACCCTCTAAAAGACATGTGAATATACAATTAATTAGCCAGCCAACCGTTTTTGGCAGCCTGAAGCAGCAATGAGAGAGTGTTCCTTATATTGCCCAGTTGAAAAGTTAATTCTTTTGTAATATCTGCTTTTAATAACTTGAGATGCCCGGGGCAGCAGTTTGCCAAAAGACCTTTCAGGAGTATATATAACTTGTAATCAATAGAGTTGGGTGACAATGCAAGTAGTTGTGATCAACAGTGTCTTTAAATGCTTACTTGTCACTTGGAATGTAAATAACACATTTTATGCTACACTGCTTCATGTGGGAGGGGGTGTTAAAATGCAGTACAATGTTTTCTAAAACGACAGCCATGCTCCATTCGTTCTCACTCTAAGTGACATTGCAAATGCTATCAATGTTATTGTACATATTAACACTACTCAAAAGTGTCTGGGCGGTTTTATGTTGTTTTAGATCCCCACACGATTCACTCTCATATGATTGTGGAGTATTTTTATCCACGCCACTGTGCCACACTGCACCCCTTTGCCAATGGGGAAAGAAAATTGCCAAGAATGGAGGCAATAACCCCGGTGCACACTAAGGGCCTCATCACGAGTTGGCCGGTAATGCCGGCGCTAAAAGCACTGGCGTTATTGGCCTTACCGCCAAACCCACTGGCGCTATAAGCGCCGGATCATGGGTTTGGCGGAACAGGTATTGCCCATTCCCCATTGAGCCCATTCAGGAATTCCCCATTGGGCTCAATGGGGAAATTTCACACTTTTACCGCCGGCGGATTTCCCGCCGGCGGTAAAAGTGCTGAAAATCGGCAAATTCACAGCAGATCCCCCCCCAGCTCAAATCAGCCAAAGCCGTGATTTGGCAGACCCTTAAATGCAGCGGTAACAGCGCTACTGCCACATTTAAGGGCTGCCGCCAAACTCATGATGAAGCCCTAAGTCTGCAACATTGTGGAGAGTTCATAACCCACCAAAAGAGCTGCACGCCCTGCCACATACACCGGCAAAGTGGTGTAAAAGCAGGAATCACTGCTGACATCTGTCATCTGTCATCACTGCTGTCATCTGTCACTGGAAATAAGCCCACAGAATGGCTAAAATCCGAAAATACCCTTGAATACAGTTTCCTAATCAGTGGCAATCTTCAAAGTGCTTTTTTGGCTCTAAATTCAGTTATTTTCCCCAGTGAATTATTGAAAGGAAAGTGTGCTGGAATCATGGATCCCCCAGGCAGTCAGAGGAATCCAGGCATCACAGCCTGACAGCTGCCTAAAGAAATTGGCTGTAAAACTCAGCTTACATGTATTTTCTTTGTCCTGAATAATTGCAAAATCCACTATTTTAAGCATGTTGGTGAAGGGCTAATTCTTTTAAGATGTTTAAATCCTTCATACACAGTGCCTTATATTGTATATTTGAAATGAAAATACTTTAATGTCCAAGAGCCCAGTGTGGGGCCAATCCACATGTGAATTCTGATCTGACGGTGCCTGGCCTGGGAAAACTGACATCTCCGTTTGACACTCCCTTGAGAACAGGAAGGCTAATGGCTGTTAATGGTTCATGCATAATCCCAGCAAGCCACTCAATGGGGCTGCATTAGACATTCGTCTGCTGGCTGACCAAAGAACAAAGGACATGTTGAGAATTGGCCTCTGCAAGGCGGAGCAGGATGTGGGGGAGGTTTCTCAGTGAACTTGAAAGGACTGGCCATCTGCTCACTTTGGAAGTAAGAAAAAAAAAACTGGACTAGATTTTGAATGGAAATTACTTGTTTTGGCCTCAGAACTTTATGGCATTTAACATGACAGCCAAAATAAGTAGACAAGTTAAAAATACAAACTTATAAATCTGAACTCATGCTAGACAGTTGAAGATGTGGTAGGAGTTCTTACTACATAAGGAACCAAAGATACACTAAAACACTGATTGTGGCAAAACTATTAATGTTGCAAGCTTAAAATTGTATGTACACGATCCACTGATCAGCGCCCAGAGGTGTATCAAATTAGAAATGATTAATCCAAAGTGTTAGGGGTAAAATTGATAAAAAAATCCATAGAATGACCAATACAGCTCTCACAAAGATGGAAATTGAATGTAAATGTAGACTATCAAATGTGAAAAATATGTGTCTAATTTTATGAGGGTACATAATGGTAGAAATGTAAATTTGTGCTAAAGTATGTTTTGGGTAAAAATCCAGGTGGGAGTTCTTAAATCCTGTCATAACATGACAGCTCTGTTTAGGCTGCCAACCAAAACAAAGCGCACGCCTGTAGCCACTCACAGACATGGGGGTGTGTTTTGAAGTTCTGCCCACGCCATAAAATGTGTAATGCATAAATATAGGAAGGGCACTACACATAAGGAGACTGCTTCCAGAACACAATGCTTCCAGAACACACTGCTTCCAGAACAGACTGCTTCCAGAACACACTGCTTCCAGAACCCATCCAGATGTCTGCGCAGCACCTTTTTGCAGAACTTTTCACTTTGTAGCTGACTCCAGAATTCTTTGAAAGATCCAGATTTCTTTGCAGAATCCAGATTCTAGCATTGCAAAATTATTGCTAGCCAGACCCCATTGCCAAAATCCCAAACTTGAAGGGACTTAATTTTAATTCAGCTTGGCTGGCTACCATTAGGGTTGCCCACTGAAAACTTGCATCCGGCTATCTACCGTGTCCAGTAACCAGAAGGGGCCTTTCCAAATCCAGTCTGAGGTGCAGTCCAAACTTGACCAGAATTGCGCTGCCGATCCAAATCCCTCCAGAGGTGCCTGTTTGCCGGTAGACCTGCCCAATCCAATGACCGCAACTGACGGTCCAATTTAATTACAAACAACTGTAAGTATGAATAGGAAGAACAGTGACCCATAATATATCTGCATTGTATGATCCCAATCTCAAACCCATCCCATCTTTAATTCAGAACCAGAGTATTGTTATAACTATCCTTGCATTGACTTTTCTCTCATCTGTGTTACTAAACCATAACTCCTTATTGATTTGATTAAGAAAAGTAATTTCCAAACCAAACGGAAACTAGAGTATCACACATGAAGAGTTATGATCGTCCGTGAGTAACAGATTCCTGTGCGGCATTCTCTTTTTCTTAGTCCTTAATATAGTATAAGAAAACCTATCTGTCATTTTTAAACTCGAATTTCTGTTTTTCATTTTCGTGCCTATTTTGCAAAAACACCTCTCACAAAACCTCTATAACGCCTTCAGTTTTAAAGATAGAAATGGAAGTTCACCTCTCACTGATACCTAACCTCCTTAGCTATCTCTAGAACCCAAAACCGCAGTGCGAAGCAGTGCGATTGACCCATTATATCAAAAATTGCATAAGGAAAAGTTTGCCACGAATTGACATTTTGAAAAGTTTACTCGTGTGAATAGCTTTAAATTATTTCCCACTTTGACTTTGAGATTCCTATTGTTTCCTTTTGATTAAATCATTGCTTTTGTTTGCTTGCATCTGTTCAAAGCGGCTCCCATAGACATGTATAATAATTTAAGCAGTTTTGACGACATTTGGTGTTTTGCTCAGCAAATTTCAAAGCCATCCTGACAGTTGAAAAGTCAATTCCGTTTTTCTCTTGTGTTTAAAGGGGGAAGGTGTGAGTGATATTCTGTTTGATCTGTGTTATTCCTGAGTACCTGCTCTCTCCTCACATCTATTTGAATTGCCTATTGGTGGGTTGAGGGGTGTTGCAGGGGGAACCCCTAACCATAGTGCTATCTGTTCCAAACTGACCGAAAAGTATCCTTTTCTTTGCAGCATTTGTTTTTGTGCTCATTACTTGATTCCTAGTGCATTAAATATATTATTCAGTGTTCTATCACCCCATTGGTGATTGTTGTTACCTATTAAAATATATTGTGATTTAAATTCTAAATACATAAATAAATATTTAACTTTGCAAATTACCCTGATTCCTGGTTCAGTGTGACTGGGGGGGGGGGGTCTGAGGAGAAGGGTGTGATATGAGTGGCATATCATTCAGAATATTGAACTTATAGATACAAATAAATAAGGGTTTCATTTGCGCACTACATGCTGGGCGAGACTTGGGTGTGTGCCAGATTGAAATCACTTACATGATTCCTCTTTTAAGGAGAAATTAGCAGACCTGGAGCACATACATTAACAAGATCTGAACATACTGTTGAATCAGTGTTTTATGAAAAACAGTTAAATTCTTTCAATAAATAATTTCCACAGTACAATTCATATATGTATCATATTCTGAGGATTAAGTGGATTTACGATCTGTAGTGCACATCAAAATTGTTCTCCATTTAAAAAAAAAAAAGTCTGTTATTCTATGGAAACAATCTACAGTTATCATGACTGTTTCGTTTCTGCTATCATTTCATGTATTAAAACTTATTGCATTCTCTCCATTCTACCCAACATGTTTCATTCCTACCATCCGTTCTCTAATAATTCATTTAACAGAAAATGTTTCAGGGGAGCACTATCCGCCTCTCCACAATCCCGTCTCTTCAAACTTTTTAATCAATAGATTTAACTAAATGTTGTATAGGTTTTTTTCAGAAGTTTGTTTCTTTTGTATGGCTTTCCATTGGTCGGATATTCTATGCTTCTATTTTTCAATTGTTTGCATTCTTCAATACAGTTTGGTCAAACTGTGTTATCTGTAATGACATATTTTAGTGGTTTAGAATAACCGTTCAGAAGGTATTTAGTATTCCTACCACTCACAACGTTAATTTGATTTTTGGGAGATTATTTCCTGTTTCTTTTTAGGCTTAGTAAGGAAAAAAATGGACTCTCACTAGCCAACTACTTTCGGCAACTGCATATGGGTCAATTTCTCTGGCGGCTTTTTAGTGCTTTGGCTTTCTTTTATTTGTTTTAATCGTTCTGCACGACCCCAGTATTCAGTAATTTGTATAATGATGAGAGATTCTCATTTTCACAGACTCTTACTTCCCATATCTCTACAGGAGCAATGGGATAGGAAACACAAGGAAAAGGGGCATCCCACATACTAGTTTATCAACATTTATGGTTCTAATCGGCTAACAAGGTAAATGGCATCTTGCTACATCCTGATTCTACCTTGAAACTCACTGTTTCTGCGACGGTCATTAAAGAACTGGCTAGTCTGCTTAATCATTGCTAGCAGTCCAGAGTCTTATCCCAGCGTTTTCATATCTGTGTTGTGTCAGGTCTGAGCCATTAGATAAATACAAGAGGCACGCACAGACATAGGTTCGGGCGTTTGTGCTTTCCAAACCGTATTCACTCAAGTAAATTCCTCTAACTTCTTCTCTTCAGGCTCGGCAATGCGGTTTCCCGCTATGGCAAACTGTTACTATTGTTACCGCATGAGATTTGCATGTTTAAGGGTGCTTTTCTCTAGTGGTCTTGGTCTCACGTGCGTTGTTTATATGCAATGCCATTGAAAAAATGTCTTCCTTTTAGGGTATTCAGCTCATACTTCTCTCCCTTGTATCTCAGAGATCGTATACTGGCCTGTATACTTAAATGCTACACTCTGCATTCCTATTCTGCAGCACTAACGTTGGGTATTTCCTTCATAGGAAGTATATACTCCGTAGGCCTTCTCTTCATCCTGCCTCTTCTAAATCAGGTACGGCATCATGTGTTTTTCTCTTTTCAGGACTTTTGTTAATCCATTAGTTGAGTCCCTTCTCAACGCTTTGTGTTAGGAAAATCAATTCCTTCGCTTTTTGTATTAGTTTCCTTTTATCTGTGTTTATATCACTTTCTGATTTTATCTGGTAAATTATCAACCATTTAAGGTCCTCTGCTCTATGTATGAACTCAATGAAATGACTCACTAGCGGTGCTGTGTATACTTTTTAATGCAGTTCTTGTGTTCGGTAATTCTCATTTTTCTTTTTCTTTCTGTTTTTCCTATATACAGTTTTCCACACGGACCACCAGATGGCATATACTACCATGTTAGAGTTGAATTTCGTAAGTGTATGTTGTTTCCAAGGTCTCTATAGAGCAAAGTCTATTTCTACACTTTTGCTCGTTTGACTACAGCTGGTACAAATCCCACAAGGAGTATGCCCGTTAGGGAGCTGAAGACCCCAGTTTTCAGTAAGGGTTGTCTGTCTCTTTGTTTGAAAACTGATGTTGTTTCACGTTACCTGATCTATGATGTTTTTACTCCTTTTGAACGCTATTAGAGGTTTTTTCAACAGGCATTTCTCCTCTATTTTCCAATTTTTATGAATGATATTTTAATCTGATTTGAGATTGTTGAATGTATTTACAAACACAAGTGTGTCTTCATTTCCACTCTTTGTTTTTACAGTGTGCTCTAGTAGTGCTTCACGGTTGTTATAGTTTGCCTGTTTCATTGCTTTAGCTGTTCATTTGGATGGATATCCTCTTTCATGCAGTCTCTCTCTTAGTTTTGCTGCTTCTTTTTTATAATCATTCTGATTGGTACTGTTCCTCTTTCGTAGTAGGAATTGACCCAGTGGTAGATTGTCCTATACATGTTGTGGGTGAAAGCTGGTATAGTCTAGTAAAGCATTTTTATCTGTCGGTTTATGAAATGGTTTGACAAATAATTGCTCTCTCTCTACATCTACTTTGATATTAAGATCAAGACAATTTATTGAATTTCTGTCTATAGTGTATGTAAACTTTAACTGTCTGTCCTGTTTGTTTATCCATTCAAAAAAGCATCTGCCTCTCCTTCATTCCCTGTCCATAAAATAAAAACATCATCTATGTAGCGCCGCCATAAGCGAAGATGTTCTTTAAATGGGTTGGTTTTCGCATTTATTAGAGGTTTTTCAAAAAAACTTCATATATAAATTAGCTATGCTCGGGGCTAGTGTAGCCCCTGTGGCAGTGCCTTGAATTTGCTTATAGTAGTTCCTGTTGAAGTGGAAATAATTTTCTGTTAGTGCAATTTCAGCGCACCATAGAATGAGCGATGGTGAAGTTCTTGTATCTGTTTGTTCCTGCAACAGGCGTTCCTCTAGAATGTTCAATGATACTCCTTGTGGTATGCTCGTGTCTAATGCTACAACATCTAGACACATTAGTATTTCCTTGCTTTGATCAAATGCTATACCTTCAATTTCTTTGATTATCTGCGTTGTGTCTTTGATATACAAGGTCATTTTCCTAACAATGGGTTGTAGGTGGGCGTCTGCAAATTTTGCCAAAGGTTCTAGCACGGAGTCTAGACCTGAGACTGTAGGTTGTCTGGGTGGGTTGGTCATGGTTTTGTGTATTTTTGGGCGAGTATAGAATCGAGGGATTCTCGCTCTATCTATTACTAGAAATTCTGCTTCTTTTTTGGAGATCCGGGCTCTTTCGTGGGCTTTTTCTATTTTCTGGCTAATCAGCTTTTCATGTCTGCAAGTTGGATCTTCTTCCAGTTTTTGATAACTGTCTTTATCTTCTAGTTGTCTATTGCATTCTTGAATGTAGTCCGTTCTGTCTTGAACTACTATAGATCCACCCTTATCTGTTCTTCGGATGATAATGTTATTGTTCTGTAAGAGAGATTTAAGCGTGGCTTTTGCAATTTTGCTGATGTTTTGAAAACCTCTTGCTTGCTTGTTTGCGCTTTCTAATTGCCCAAAAACTCCTGTTTCAGCACTTTGCTTTTGCACAGGAGGTATAAATCTTGATTTATTATGTAGACCGCTTATTTCATCTTCATTTTCAAACTCTTTTTCAGTGAAAAAGTACTTCAAGTGGATCATCCGAATGAAGTCAGATAATTCCTGCATAAAGTCAAACCGACTATGTTTATTACTGGTTACAAAACCTAGGCCTTCCTCTAGTGTTGTTGATTCGTTTTGGGTCAGAGCGTGTGTGGATAGATTTACCACAATGTTCTCATGCTGCAAGTGATCCTCGGTTCCATGTCCCAGTCCTGTGGGACCCTTTCTAAAAAAATGTGTCCATTGCATCCTTGTCTATTACTTCCGCGCCTGTTCCTCCCTTGTCTGCCTCTGGAGTTTCTCCTACCTGATGGATGATCCATGTTGTTACCTCTCATATTTGGACCTGTTTCTTCGCTGTTACTTCCTTCGCTCGAGCTTATACGAGGTTCCTCTAAACCTGACTCTGCGTTTCTCATTTCTTTGCCTATAATTGTGTGGGGTTTGTTTTTGTTCCTTTGGATTTTAGGCTTTTTGAGTTTATCTGAAGGTGTTTTCAGGGGTAAAATTCTGGACATGTTTCTTCATCCTCCTTATCCTCTCTTTGGTTAAATCTTCTTTGAATTTTTTCATTTCTGCCAGTAATTCATCCACCTCCAGAAGCTCATGGTATCCCAGGCTCCGGATCTCTCTAGGCTGGACTATTGTAACAGCCTCTTTCTAAATCTACCTGCCACTACTCTCCGCCCTTTGCAACTAATACAGAACAGGACTATGAGACTTGTCCTTGGCCTCAAGCCCTGGGATCGTATCTCTCCAGCTCTGAAATCTCTCCATTGGCTCCCAGTGGATGCAAGGATTAAATTCAAAACCCTGTGCATTGTCCACGAGGCTTTCTGGGGCCTGGGTCCAAAATACCTTCAGCTATCTCTCCGCAAATACCTCCCTCTCAAGCTCTTCGCTCCGCTACCTCTTACTCCCTCCAGGGCAGTCGTTTTTCAAAGAAACGAGCTGGGGGTAGATCTTTGTCTTCTGCTGGGGCCTCCCTCTGGAACAGCCTCCCTGCCACTCTGAAACTTGAGGAGAACCATCCCTGGTTCCAGACGCACCTCAAGACCTTCCTCTTTGCTTCTGCATTCGCCCACCCTCTCCCCTGCTGATCTGTGCTCTCTTGGCACCGTGCACCTGGCTACTCTCTGTCCTCCGGGCCCAGGTACCTGCTCACCCTGCTATCCTCCCGCACTACCTCCGGGCCACCCCTTGCACCGGGGTCTGTATCTGTACCCATACAGCCCCCCCTTTTTCTTCCTGCACTTATCAGACCTACCCTGTTTGCTGCTTATTTATTATTTCTCTGTTTCTCCTTTGCTCCACACTTTCCACTTCTCCCCCCTTCCATGCACTTTTCCTCTGCCCCTCTCCCATGCACTTAAGCTTTCTCAATGTCACTGGGCCTAGTAAGATCGTTGTTTTGTTTTCCCATGTTCCCCACCCTTGCCACACTCTGAAACACTTGTGTATGAGTGCAATAGAAATACAATATCAATATCAATATAGTTCTATTGGAACTATTTTCTTGATTCCCTCCTCTAATGTCTGTAAATCAATGGTTATCTTCTTGTACGTAGTAACCCATTTTGTTCCGCAGGTTTTTCTGAGAAGCCATTACACCTCAGGTGAAGGCACAAGCATCAGAGTTAAATTCAGTGCACTAAAGGTGACTTTATAGTTGTCAAACCCTTTTGTCCAACAGTGAATGCCTAGGCCCTAAACTGTTAGCACCACAGTCTTACCTTTACAATCCTAATTTTTCAAATTCGTACTCAGGGCCTTCACTTACACGGTAGTCACTCAGATCAGTAGATCAGTTCTTGAATCCAAAACCAAATATTTTGGTTTTCAAAAGGAGAGCAACCCCAATGGTACCCAGTGGTGTGAACCCAAAATAATGGCTTTTTGGTCATAGCACAACAAAGGGTCAGCCCAAGTCATGGTTAGAAACAAGTTTATTGTAAACCCCCAGGGATGGGGGGAATGTGATACCTCCAGGGGACCCTTTAAACAACAGAAGAAAATGTGCAAGTGCTGTTAGGTGTGCAATATCGGGGACAGTTCTGTCCAACCCTCACAACGGAGGGTTGAACCAGTGCTCTGCTTAGTGCTGTTAGAGTGCATTTCTAAACTCTCACCTGGTGGACCGAGTTTAGAAGGTTAGAAGGTGTAAGGACATGTATAGCATTTTGCAAAAAATATAATAGCATTTTATTGCCAGCAGATAATAGTATTTTGCTAGTATGTAATATAGCATTTTTTTTTTGCCAGTATAATATAGCATTATTGGTAGTATGCAAAGTACAGGATTTACAACACAGCCAAGCCCAATTTGAAACTGCAGATATAGCATAGAAAGGCTTAGTGTCCTGCCAGATTCAAATAATGCAAGTACACCATTTTGTTTGGGATGCTTCATGTATGAAGACTACATTATAATACATAACCGACTAACATTATTAACATTATTAACATTACTAAAATACTAATTCTAACTTCTCTAACATTAAAATGCAGTCTTCTATGCAGAATGAGGTGAAATCCATGTTTTGGTGGCACTGCTGAGATTCATTTTAAATACACACTGGCGTTTTCTTCAGCTTGTGGAGAACAGAAAAATGCAAGCGGCAGGCAACAAAGTGAAACAGTAACTCTAGGCCTAAAGCTTTCATTGTTCTGAAAATGAGGGCTAATACAGAGCAAACTATTTTTACTATGATTGGTGGAAATTGTAGGCAGACAAGCCACATCAATAAGGGGATGGATAGGAGTTTTCTTAGTAACAAGAAATGAGGAAAGCAGTTAGTTCATGCTGGTCTGAGAAGACTAACGGAGGTTCCAAGGGGTAGAGAGATAGCTGCGGGACATAATTAGCTGGCACTCCCCACACAAGATCACGGAAGTTCGCGCTGACACTGGGTCTGCATCTGCGAACACAACGAGGTTGTGCGGGACATTTCAAAGAAAAGCCGACCTTGGTAAAATAAGTGCTAAATGATGACCAGATAAAATGCTGTATGTGTGGCTAAGATTTATTGCAGTGTAGGGAAGTTAGGAAATCATTGCATGTTTATTTTTCATTAGTACCCGGTGAGGGCGCAATCAGAATGAAGAGCCATTCTGATTGGCCCTCGCCGAGTCATTACCAGGCCGGGAATCATTTCGTCGGGATTCCACGGCCTTTGTCCCCGGCGGGGGCGTGGCAACCCCTCAACCAATGAGGAGGCTCGAAGCAGGGTTATCCCCTCTCCGAGCCTCCGTGCGGCTGAGAGGCTGCCTTCGCCTCCCTGCCGGGGACTCGGGTAAGTCTTGTTTTAAAAATGTTTTAATTCCCTTCCCTCCCGAGCCTCCCACCCGCCCCCCCAACTTACCTTCTTGTTCCTGCATCCCCGGCGGGGGATGAGGGAAGCCTCCAGCCGTGTGGAGACTCGGAGCGGGGCCATCCCCTCTCTGTGCCTCCACATGGCTGGGGGCTTCCCTCGTCCCCCGCCGGGGACGCAGGTACATTTTTTTTTCTTTTTTTCCCTCTTCCCCTGTCCCACTCCCACCCTTCCAACCCCACTTACCTTCTTTTTGATCCTTTTTCGGGAGCAGACAAGCTGGGAACAATTGTGCCCCAGCGCGTCCGCACCCGATGGCCGCCATGGAAAGGGAAAACGGATTCCGTTTTCCCTTTCCATTGAGGATATTTTCTTGGTCGTTTCTTTTTTTTTCTGTCCCGAAATGCTGCAGCGTTTCGGGACAAAAAAAAAACTTTTGGTGCCCCGGTCACACACATAATGCGGGCCGGGGTACTAATAGCAATATGACCCTCGCGGCGGGGGCATTACCGACTCAGGTAATGCCCCGGGCCTTCGGTACCTATGAGCCGCGGGGCATTACCTGAGTCAGTAATGCCCCCTCCGCTCGGGTCATTTTGCTTAATTATTTTCAGAATGTGGGAACATTAATCCATGTTTGAAAAATATCTGCTTGTTCTGTTTTGTTCTCTTGTATTGCAGATGATGCTGTAATTAACCCATGGTAAGACTTGGTGACATGTAAATAAGATTCAATACAAGTATTTATAAAAACCAATGGGATTTTTGTGTCATTCATGCATCTGTAAATTATTTACATAAGTGATATATAAAGGGGAGGCTCATATCAGTGCAGTAGTGCATTTGTCAATTTACCACTGGAAGTAAAATAACAAACAAGAGAAAGCTAGTAACAAACAGCTATAAAGCAGAGGTTTGTGTGCGGTGTGATGAATGTTTCCTTCCTTGCATGCTGATGGGAAGGTGTCTGATCTGATACATAGATTACTGGATGCACATAAGCCAGTAATACCAGCCACAAACTATAGGTGGCGCTTTGAATAAAATGATTGGGTTCTGCTAAAGTGCATAAGTCTGGGGCTCTCTACAGACAACTAGGAGGTATTCTAATAGAAAGGAAAGGTTTGTTTTATGATGGGGTTATAGTATAAAAAGAAAACCATGCTCACCACTATACCACAGGACTAAATACCGCAAAACAGGATACCACTAAAATTACCACCAAATTACCGCCAATATTTTTACGGGAAGAAAATACTGCCAAATCCTGAATTTACGCCAATAAAACAAAATCTCTTACAAATAATGGTGCGTTGGCCAGGAAAGTGACTGTAGAGCACCTACTGGGCGTGGCAAGTGTGTCCAACACTACCATACGTGCATTAAAGGGAACCCATTTTATGAGAGCAGTATGACACTGGAAGTGAATCTCAGAATGTCTGAAATGGAGGCCACATTCCCAGAGTTGGTACAATATCTGGAGGAAAAATTATATGCACATGGGACATGGTCCTCAAATAACAGAACAGAGTGGCATGACCGTTTCTATGGGGAAGCGCATAAAGAATCATTGGACAATATTTTTGCAGAAGGTAGCATAATTCAGGTCTGTCTTTTGAGATTATTAAATGCTGCTGATAAACATGCCGAGAAAGATTGTCTGATACGGCTATGTGCCAAGACAAGGTTTATTTTAAATAGGTGTCTGCGAATGCAAGAAAATGATGCCAAGCTGATTAGCAGATTAAAAATTTAACTAGATGGAGCTAGTGAACAGGAGGAAAAGTTAAGGGCAGAACTGGACGAATGTCAAAAGGATATGCAGTCAAAGTGTAAAGATCTCAACACTCAATTGTCTCAAAGAAAGAAACAGTTTGAGGATAATGAGCAAGAATTAACATACTTGAAAGGATTGGTAGATCATATTAGACAAGATAAAGACGAGGTTATTTTGGAAATGCAAATTTTACAAAAAGAACATTTTGAGAAAGAAAGTGATTTTCAAAATGCTGAAAAAGAGATAGTTAAAATGTTTGAAGAAAGAGACAAGAGAGACAAAGAATACAATGAATGCCAAATAGAAATGAGTGATATGCAAAATGTGATTAATAAGATGGGTGATGAAAACAATTACTTGTGTAAAGAGGCAGATCAACTCCTTAAAAAGTGCAAGGATTTGGAACAGCAAATATGCACTTCCAGGTCCCAGAACAAGCAAAAGGACACCACATTCAATGGGATTGAGGTGAACTCTATTTCTACACGGAGAGATAGTGCCCCAGTGGCTGTGCCGGTGTCTGAACTTTGTTGTAGCACCCTTGGGGGGTTTGACACACCCATTGGGGGCTGCCACCAATCCCAAACGCCTGAAATAAGGGTTGATTCATGAAGTAGCGCAATCCCAAGCATAGCAACAAGTAGCCCTATCAAAATAATGAAATCAATCAAGGCCCTGATCAAACCCTTCAAATAACGAGTGGAGTGCTGTATAGAGGACCACTTAGAAGTGGTGCACGATATATTTAAAGCCTTCCAGATACCTAAGCAACAATGCAGACAATACTTCCACTTAACTCTGGACGCTCACACAGCCAGTATCATTAGAGGATTAAATGAACAGCAGAACAGACATGGGCAGAGTTTGAAAAAGAGATTAGATGTCATTTTTCTCCATTCCAGTCATTACAGGAGGCAAAGAAAGTTGCACCCACTATTACGGCTAGGCCAAATACGTCCCCTTGCCAGTTTTTGCAAGACTTAAAAAGAGTTTTTTCTCGCTTTGATGTATCTTTTGATCCCAATTCCAATGAATTTAAAACTGCCTATTTCTGTGGGTTGCAGAAAGACATTATATCACAATTAGTCCGCGAATTTGATCGTGACAAGTCCCTTGAGTGGATTGTACACCAAAGTACAAAGCTACATGAAGTGCTATACTGTCAGGGTAGAGAAAGTGATAAAATAAAAGATACTAGACCAAAATCTAAAGAATCCTCAGCAACAGTAATGGAGATCAGGTCAGCTAAAATGTCACTGGAGTCCGCCCAAAGTCCAGGCAAAAATAATGTGGCACACGAACAGAGGGGTAATCAACAGAGGTTGCCGCTCTCTACACCAATGTTTCAGTCACATGATCCTAGCAATAGGGAGAGCTACATTAGCCCTAGGTACTTAGGAGACAGGCGCCGGGCGGGATATCGACCTGATATGTCAATTATGAATAATAATCACAGACAAAATCAAGACCAAAGAAATAATGGTCCCTACCAGACATTGGGGACACAGAGCAGATTTGACCCCAACACTATGATATATGGTAATCAGGACAGACCCCGGTATGTGGATCGATTTACTGAAAATGGTAATCAGCATAGAGGACAATACTCACAAAATGAGAGACAGGACATGAGGCAGAGTATGAATTATGTCCCACGTCAATACAATCAATCATCACCACCAGGGGACTACAACCAAAGGATAGGTACACCCCGGTCACGCACCACATGAATCAAGAGTTCAGAAACAACCCCAATAGAAATCACTCTCCTGAGAGATATCAGAATAGATTCAACTAGGGCGAAAATAACCAATATCGGCCTAGGCCACAGAGAGAAGATTCTAGGGAGATGGAGAGATTCCAGTGTCTCTAGGCCCAAGTGAAAATGTTGGCTGAACAAATAGGAAAACTCTGTACGGTTCAAAAACAGTCATCAAAGGCAAAGGAGGGGGGAGAAGGCAAGAGTAGTAACCGGGTGGCTTCTGATAATAAGTGGCTAAATCTTCATGATACCTGCAATATAAGACAGATTGCCCTGGTCTGGTTTTGCATAATGACTCTGAGCTGTTTAATGATTTAAAAAAATGAAAATACCTGCAAATGAACATGAGGCAGAAATTGCAAATGCATCTAAAAAGAGGTTTGGTTTAACCTGGAGTTAAATCAAACGTTGGAAATTTACACAAATGAAAAAGGGAAACGAGAAAAACATGAAATTCAAAAAGAACAAAGAGACAGATTTAAGAATGCCAACTCCTGCACGGGTAAAATAATTGATGAGGGAGTAGATGTGAATGTTAGAACGCTCTCCCTAGACAAGGTAGATGCTAATGAAATACAGGCAGGAAGAATAAGTATTCAAAAGGGTACAGATCAGTGACCTGAAGAGTTCTTTGAGCCATAGATTTTTGAGGAAGTTAAAAAGACTGGTACCATGCCATATACCCACAAGTGCACAGAATTAGAAAATGACAAATTATCAGGTGATGTTTATACGCATATTCAGTTGGAGAATTGCAGTGTGAACTCTGATGATCCCCGGATGGAAGGGCGAACAGTGGCCATACTCCAAAGGACCTCGGAATATGGGGAAATTAGTAAGGTTTCTCAAATGGAAATGGACAGAAAGGAGGGAAAAATGTCCTTTCATTTACCAATATGCTTAGCGAAAAGTGAGAAAGGTCTGAGAAAAGTGAATCCTGAAATCAGTAAGAATTCACACTTTTTGTGTGTGTTAGAGGAAGTTGAAGACAGATATTATGCTCCAATTACTGTGGAAGAGAAATGCAATACATTTTCAATGATTGACACAGGTGCAGAGGCCACAATTATGTCCAAAGAATTGGTAAAAAGTATCAATGAAGGGACATCTCCACAGAATCAGATCACAGTGAGGAAGAGTGAAGGCCCAGTACATAACTTTAACGGTGAAGAGGTGCCTACGGTGGGTGTTACCGAGGATGACATAAAGATAGGAAAACACAGAATGAAACAGGAAATGTTGATCATATCTATTTGTGAAATTCCATTTTTGATGGGGACAGATTGCCTGAAAAGATTGTCTCCTCTCATAGATGGGGTAAATGGAGTACTTTGGTCTTTAACCTAAAAACCATTAAGACCTAAGAAAATAAAGTCACAAAACAGCAGTATAAATGAATGTCATACTGTTGCCAAATCAAATGATGCAGTGTAGGTGTACCTACAGAATAGCTGTGTGCCTAGTGTCACTGTCATTTTGATGTGTCAGGACAAAATGCAAAGTGAAAAAGAAAAACAATCTGTGCAGATTTATTTGGATCCTAGGAAGAAATGGCAAACTGAAATAGATGAACACACATTACGCTTCTATTAAAAAGAGAAGAAATGCCAACAGAACACTATTCCTAAAGCATACACAGAAAAACACATCACCACCGTTGCTGAAATACACATGGAAGATGAGCAGCCATGGATTCACATTGGTATAAATGACCATTCTAAAATGATAAAAGCCACTTTGGCGCTTGAACAGGAAAGGAGTTTTATTAATGAGAAACTACTGCAGAGAATAATGGAAAGGGAGGAGATTCCCAAAACTTAGAATTAAAAACCAATATGTATCTGGTTTGGACAATCCAGATTTCGAAAATCGAATTGCAGGAAGGTGCATGCTAAAGATTAACATTGGACAAAAAACCATCTACCAAAATGTGTGGATAGTGAATGGAACGCAAAATGATTTTATATGGTCAATGATATAATGCACAGAATATGCATGGTGTTAGATTTTCTTAACCAAAAAATATGGTCCCAACTAGGAGGGCCTGCGCCAGAATTTGAAGATAAAAGAAAGGCTTATCATTGTGCACAATTGGTCCCATATGCAATTGAATTACAGGTCAAGAAGGATATTACTATTCCTGCCTTCACCAAGCAGGTTGCTATAACACTAAAGTGCAAGAATGGACAGCAAATTAAAGATTCTGATGCATTTGTGTGCTTGAATGGATCCATGAAACAACAAGACCTGGATTACTAATATGCCCCATTGGTAGATGTTGGGCAGGGGTCCGTCAAAATTATGGTGAATAATAAGCGATGTCAGGATATTTGTTTAGAAGAGCATTCTTTAGTAGGAATGGCCATACATAAATCACATTATACTGCAGATTTCAATAACATGGTGATTGGAAGTATCCCAGAGAGATAGGTAGATGCACAGGGTGTGTTGCCAGAATATCTAGATTCCCAACCCAAAGGGATCTTTAATTTTCAATCTGTGTACCCTTATGATTCCAATGAGAACGAATGCTGTCACCAACAGAATTGTATAGTATTTGACTTGAAAATGAAATAGAAAATCAGCACATTGAAGTGGAAGCTGATATGCCAAAATATTTCAAAGTGGCAGCTTTACAGAGAGATACAGCCACACAGTTGGAAGAAAGCACAGAGGTTCCTCCACTGGAGGATTTCCCAGAATTTTCAAAAATGGTAGAGGAGCAGATTTTGTTAGCAGATGCATGTGACAGTGAAGAGGATAAGAATGAGTTGAGAAAAATATTTATGGAATTTAAAGAAGTATTTGCCAAAGATGCATATGATTGTGGCCTAACTAATTTACATGTTGTCACATTACCAGAGGGGTGTGGTAGAAATCCAGTATGTGTGTGCCAATATCGATTGCCACTGGCATGCTTAGAATCATTGGCAGAGATAATTTAGGTGTGTTAAAGCCAAATGGTCAATGGCGTCTGTTTGCAGACCTGAGGGAGTTAAATAAAAGAGTGCCAGTGTCTAGATGGCCGCTGCCATTCATTGATCAAGGTCTTGCTCAAGTGCATGGGTCAAAGGTGTTTACCACATTAGATCTTACATCTGGATATTGGTGTGTGCCACTGGCAGAGGATATTCAGAATTTATTTTCATTTTCATTTTATAAAACGCAATACGCATGGGCTAGAACACCAGTCGGGTATGTCAATACTGGGAGCGAATTTGGCATATATTTGAGAAAGGCGATGCCAGATGCAGCGGAAAGAGGAATTATAGTTTATGTGGATGATGTCCTGATAAAAAATGAAAACTTGAAAAGCCGTTTTGATGAAATTAGACATGTACTTGACCAATTGCAAAAGGCGGGCGCCAAAGTATCTTTACAGAAAGCCCAATGGTGCAAGAAAAGGGTGAATTTCATAGGCCATGAAGTAACTGAACATGGGCTAAATCCACAAAAGAAAAAGGCGGAGGCCATACCGAAATTGAAAGATCCTACAAATGTGAAAGGTTAAAAAAGTTTATTAGGAATGACGGGATATTACAGGATATTTATTGAAAATTATGCTGAAATTACTCAACCATTGACTAAACTATTGAAGCGGAATACGCCCTGGAAGTGGGAAAAGGAGCAATCTGAGGCAGTTGCTAAATTGAAGGAATGTCTCACAAAGGCACCATGTTTAGCATACCGCATAAAAAACAGAGATTTCTTTATAGAAATAGGTTTCACTGAACATTGTATGTCAGCAGTGTTATCTCAAAAGCATGATTTAAACCACCAAACTATTGCTTATGCAAGTAAGGCATTTTCCCAGGTTGAGTTTAAATTCTGTGAATGTGAAAAGGCTCTTCTGACCACTGTGTGGGCATTGCAACATTTTCGCCCCATTATTCAAGGGGAAAAGGTAATCATTGAGACAAATCATCAACCATTGCAGTTTCTACAGAGTAAAAGGATTAGCTCAAGCAATCTAGCACAGTCCAGAATAACTTCATGGACATTGGCATTTTAAGGCTTTCCTATAGAAGTGAGGTATGGCCAGGATATAAAAGAGCCCAGTTGCTCAAGGATTAGCAGATTTACATGACTGTGCAGCTGAATGTGTATCAGACGAAGTAGAGGTGGAATCTAATTTGCAGGAGTTTGAACAATCACCACATAAAGCTTTTGATGAAAAGACATGCAAGAAATTACCAACTGTATATGTTGATGGATGTGCTTTTCACATTGAAAATGACAGGAGTAAACAGTTTGTATCAGGGATAGGAAATGTCTGGTTGAAGTGTGAGGACATTCCTAGTTAGGAATGTGAATTGGGGCTAGGAGTGGCCAGGTAGCAGAGTTGGCAGCCATTTATAAAGCAATTACTTCTGCAGTTCATAATAAATTCAGTGAAATTGTGCTGGTGACTGATTCTGATTCTGATGTACGAAATAGCTTTGTAGAATATTTGCCTGGCTGAAAAGCAAGAGGCATGATCACATATAATAAAAAGCCCCTCAAGCATGGGAAAATGATACAAGCTATAGACAAATTAGTATCAGAGAATGATTTAACAGTATACTGGAGGAACGTTCATGGACATTTGAAAACTGCAGGAGAAGATAAGGAGGGAAATGATAAAGCAGATCACTTAGCCAAGATTGGGGCTGTTATGGGAGAGTTGTTACCCATTGAACACTTAATTGGTGAAATACAAAATAGATGCAGTTACACGCTCTAAGGCTCTAAGGTAGAACAACCAGTAGTACAATGGAGTTATAATACACCAGATCAAGATCTGATTAAGGCGCAAAAAGATGATCCAATATTGGTAATCTATTATAATCATTTGATGGACCCTAACATATTGCTTTAACTGAAAATGATTGTACAGGAAAAGAAGAGTTGAGGGTGTTATTAAAGAATAAAAAAGGAATTAGGATACAGGATGGACTTATGATCAGGGAATCCACAACAGGACAGATACAGTGGGTCATACCCCTTTCATTCAGGGGGCTAATGCTACACCATGCACATGATGCAATAACTGCAGGACACAGAGGTTCACAAAAGACTTTAGAGATACTGAAAGATT
Organism: Ambystoma mexicanum; assembly: GCF_040938575.1. Taxonomy (NCBI): domain Eukaryota; kingdom Metazoa; phylum Chordata; class Amphibia; order Caudata; family Ambystomatidae; genus Ambystoma; species Ambystoma mexicanum. The sequence goes on from NC_090936.1 coordinate 540,505,613, forward strand.
ATGCTTACTGCCCACATATGTTCCAAGACGTGGAATTATACACTAGGGGGTGCCTGGTATGTGCTCAATTTAAACCCACTTCACCAATGCATAGGGCTTCACTGATGAAGAGGTTTAACTCTTCCATGGTCAGATTTGCAAATTGACTATATAGGGCCTGTAAAAAGGTCGAGTTGGGGAAACCGTTATCTTTTGACCGTGGTTTGTTTGATGGTGAAATGGGTAGAGTGTATCCCTGCACCAGATTGTAGTGCGCAAACAGCAGCTACATTACTGGTAAATCAGATATTTTCAAGATTTGGATCACCACAAATAGAGTCAGACAGAGGGAGTCATTTCACAAGCACCTTAATGAGTAAGGTGTGGCAGATATTGGGCGTGAAAAGGAAACTGCATATTGCGTACCGGCCCACCTCTTCTGGGAATATTGGATGTTGCAACAGATCTGTTGTGGAGATATTAAAGAAGTTTGTAGCGGAGGCAGGTTCCAGTTGGAATTTACGATTACCTCTGGTATTGATGGCAATCAGATCGACTCCTGCTAAAGCAACAGGTATCATTTCTCATGAGGTGTTAACAGGAAGGAAGATGGTACTGCCACAACATTTATTATACAGGACACATGAGCAGACACTTATAAGTGCATCTACAGTTCATGAATATGTGGAAGAACTGAGGAAGCATTTACAAAATGCATTTGCATTCGTGCAGCGAAATTTGGAGAGAGCTGCTGACAGTGCAAAATCATATTATGATAGAAAAGACGTCTGTGAAATAGTATAATGTAGAGGATCAGGTATAGAAATTTCATTTTGGAAAAGGTAAAACATAAAAATTCTAAAATTTCTTGCGGCCTGGCAAGGGCCATTTCAAATAGTGGATAAAGTGTCCCCAGAAGTTTACAAAATATTGAAGACAGAGGGTGAAATGGTGACAGAACAATTTGTTCATGTTAACCAAATTAAGCCCTGTCATCCCAAATATGAAATCAGGAGGCTTGAGCAAGTATAGACAGCTTAAGTGCCCTGAATACATTGAGAGAAAGACACAGTGGCTGTCTTCATAGTGTTCCACGGCATTAAAAAAAATGTAGACAATGTTTATTGTGGAGATAAATGCAGATGAAGATACCACATTTGAGAAAGGTGTAGTGATAAAAATTGATAGAAGGTGCTGAAACAGGTTAACTTATTATAGTACAAATGAGATGTTCTACGTGAAAATTGTTTTGATGTATGATGATGTCATATGTTTGTTATTGTTTCTTTCTAACATGTGCTTAGTTACAGAAATCGGAAGCATCATTCGGAATGTTTTGGAATACATTTTATTTTTGGCAAAGTGGTAGAAAAGGTAAAATTGGTATTGTGCTATGTACTTAATCTGTTTCTTTTCTATTTAATTTAGAATATCAACAAATATTGGTTGGGTTCGGAGATCACAAGACCGGAGGATGCGAGAGATGACGGAGTCCTGGAGTCCACGAGAGGTAATTTCAAAAAAGCCTCCAGACTGAAGTATGGAGGTGAAGATAAAGTGACTGGGATGCCTAAAGAGATGATTTCTATGGAAAAGCACCCAAGAGCACCAGGATGAAAGAGTTTCACTGAATGAACCGGATGATGAAAAATTGACTGTCAGGACATCTCAGAAGTGCAGTCATAAAGATGGTAAACGTCATTAAAGAACAATGGTGAATTGAACTTAATTCTACAACGTTCCTGATGAAGCATCGTATTATTCTATGGGACTGAAAATAAGTGTGGTGAAGAATCACATGTTTGTTATTTTAATTATTTGTTTTAGTTAGTTATATTAGTCATTTATTTTATCTATTTATTTTATTTTATTATTTTTGTTATCATATATGAAATGTTGATTTCATGACTATATAAAGATGGTTGAATATACATGGACCATTCAGTTGGAAAGAAAGACGTGTGGATATTTCGTTATACATGCACATGCACATGTTTATGAGGACTCATGGACCCATTTGAGATATATTTTGCTTTTATTGTGGTTAAGCAGTGGTTAGTTATGAAATGTAAATGTTCATTTTATTAAGTTGCTATTATTTCAATTGTGATTCATACGATGGAAAAAGAAAGAAGAACAATTTGAGTTTCCTCCAATTGTGGATTTGGGTAGCCAGAATTGTCGGAAAAAAGGAGAGTATGTAAGTACATGTATAGCATTTTGCAAAAAATATAATAGCATTTTATTGCCAGCAGATAATAGTATTTTGCTAGTATTTAATATAGGATTTTATTCTGCCACTAAAACATAGCATTATTGGTAGTATGCAAAGTACAGGATTTAAAACACAGCCAAGCCCAATTTGAAACTGCAGATATAGCATAGAAAGGCTTAGTGTGCTGCCAGATTCAAATAATGAAGTGCACCATTTTTTTTTTGGATGCTTCATGTATGAAAACTACATTATAATACATAAGCGAATAACATTATTAACATTACTAATATACTAATTCTAACTTCTCTAATATTAAAATGCAGTGTTCTATGCAGAATGAGTTGAAATCCATGTTTTGGTGACACTGTTGAGATTCATTTTTAAATACACACTGGCGTTTTCTTCAGCTTGTGGAGAACAGAAAAATGCAAGTGGCAGGAAACAAAGTGAAACAGTAACTCTAGGCCTAAAACTTTCATTGTTCTGAAAATGAGGGCTGATAGAGAGCATATTTATTTTACTATGATTGGTGGAAATTGTAGGCAGACAAGCCACGTCAATAAGGGGATGGATAGGAGTTTTCTTAGTAACAGGATATGAGGAAAGCAGTTAGTTCATGCTGGGCTGAGAAGACTAACGGAGTTTCCAAGGGGTAGAGCACTAGCTGTGGGACATAATTAGCTGGCGCTCCCCACACAAGATTACGGAAGTTTGCACTGACACTGGGTCTGCATCCCCGAACACAACGAGGTTGTGTGGGGAATTTCAAAGAAAAGCCGACCTTGCTGAGATAAGTGCTAAGTGAGGACCAGATAAAATGCTGTATGTGTAGCTAAGATTTATTGCAGTGTAGGGAAGTTAGGAAATCATTGCATGTTTATTTTTCATTATTTTCAGAATGTGGGAACATTAATCCATGTTTAAAAAATATCTGCTTGTTCTGTTTTGTTCTTGTACTGCAGATGATTCTGTAATTAACCCATGGTAAGACTTGGTGACATGTAAATAAGATTCAATACAAGAAGTATTTATAAAAACCAATGAGATTTTTGTGTCATTCATGCATTTGTGAATTATTTACATAAGTGATGTACAAAGGGGTGGCTCATATCAGTGCAGTAGTGCATTTGCCAATTTACCAGTGGAACTAAAATAACAAACAAGAGAAAGCTAGTAACAAACAGCTATAAAGCAGAGGTTTGTGTGCGGTGTGATGAATGTTTCCTTCCTTGCATGCTGATGGGAAGGTGTCTGATCTGATACATAGATTACTGGATGTAAATAGGCCAGTAATGTCTTATGGCACATAGATTACTGGATGTACATAAGCCAGTAATACCATCCACAAACTGTAGGTGGCGCTTAAAATAAAATTATTGGGTTCTGCTAAAGTGCATAAGTCTGGGGCTCTCTATAGACACCTAGGAGGTATGATGGGGTTATAGTACAAAAAAGAAAACCATGCTCACCACTATATCACAGGAATAAATACCGCAAAACAAGATACCACAAACATACCGCCAAATTATCACCAATATTTTTATGGTAAGAAAATACTGCCAAATCCCGAATTTACCCCAGTAAAACAAAATCACTTACTGAGGCCACCCTTGTTATAGTGAACAGGGAGCAACTTCTGGGAGTTTAGCCAAACCAATGAAGGTAGCATGGAGAGAGGCCAAGGCTAAATCGCAGGAGAGGAGAGTGGGGTCAGGGGTCCACAATGAGTCCACACAGTAAAGCACCAAGATTACACTTAGGCAGCTAGTTATAAAAATAACATTGAGGGCTCCAGTCTGCTTGGGTACCAGAAGACGCTGGGAACAGTTGTTCTTAATAGTCTAGAAGGTTAAAGCACCGATGAGGGTCTTCAGAGATCAGTAGCCAGACAAGGCTCTATTGGGACTCCATCCAGGTTCAGTTGCCAGGACTCTTCACGGATCGTCCACGGTTCTTCCATGTTCTTCTCATCTATGGCATGATACTTGGCTCCTCTTCAGATCTGTTGGAATGACTGCAGGACACCACTTCTTATCCCAAAGTCAGGTGAGTGATAAGACTCTGCCCTCCAATGACAAGATCTGCCCCACTTCTGCACACCAGCAGTGGACCAATCAGGGACTACTGTGGGTTTCAGGTAAGCATGCACACAAGACTCTCAGGTGCCAGTATGTGGATTGGGACCAGACAGTCCCAGCCTACTTCCTCGGACGTCACTCGCATGATATGTCCTAGCCCTTGAAAAGAAAGCCTTTGCCAGGCACATGCATGACCATAAAAGGATTTTCCTGACCTGGCAGGGCAGGTAGAAGGCCAAAGGACAAGATGGCCAAGGAACAAACAAAAACAATGTGTGGCACGGACATGTTGGGACACCAGCCACTGTTAGTAGCCAAATGCAGTGAACACAGTAAGGCTAACAAAAAGTACAGTAAAAGGCAAGAAAACTTAGCTGCTGCCACCAGGTTGTCCTTAGGCACACCTTAGTAACCAAATAATCCCTTTGAGTGTAGACTAGGGTCATCCAAATGAAGCCACATTGCACTGAATTGTAAAATGCATTGTGCAATGACAGAAAGCTACAAGAAAAGTAACACGAGTCAAAAGACTAAGGGAAACATATTTTCTCAGTACTTACAGCCTGAAGGACTAGTCAGTTTCCCCATAATATGTGGCCAAATGGCCAGTGGAGTGAAGCTGAAGGCTTCACTTCACTGTACAAAAGTCAGGTCAGTGTGAAAAACAAAAGCAGAAAGTTTGGGGGTCCATATAATATGGAGGGACAGTTGCTAAAAAGAGAAAACTTTCCGAACAACTGCCACCCAATAAAAAAACAACAATTTCTTGGTTGATCCTGGCTTGATTCATCCCCCCGGCCCGGGACTACTGTATCGCAGCATCCCATTACCAGGAGAGACACAGCATCATGACTCACTGCCGTAGTCCGGGCTCTCTGATTAACGCTCTGTGGGTGTGGTGACAAGGAGCTCCCACGATCAACACCACCTCTTGGCACCTCTCTGACCACCCCCCTGCTCATGCTGCTCCTCGGTACACAGCACCCCTCAAGCATAAAGGGGAGTGTTGCGTGATTGGTGCTGGAACTTTGCCCCCCCCCCCAAATTGCTGCCCTGCCTGACTTGCTGACCACCCCGGAGTACCACAGCTCACCACCTCTAGCAGAAAGCTCCTTGCGACAGCCCTGGTTGGCTCTCCCCCAAGTAAGGCTCGTGTTTACAGTTTCTAAAGTGGGCTTTTATTTTATTGAAGGACTTTCTTTTCTATTTTTCAAGGAACTTGTTTTAATTTTTATGCAGTTATTTAGGAATAGCTATAGTGTTATAGTGTCCATGTGATCCCCTTTTTATAAAATGTCTGCCTTTTCTTCTGTTTAGTGTATATTTAACATAACCTTGTGTTTCTTCTTTGGGGGTTTGGGAACTCTTACCTATTGCCTTTCCTGACCATGTCCCTTTCCTACAGAGATGCACCCAGAGTGATCTGGAAACTCAGGTAAGTGGGGTTTGCCAGAGACAGATAAGAGGCAGGGTAAACATCTTAAAGTAAGAAAACCTTTATCGCTGTGCAAGCCTATGCCGGTTTGCCACAAAGTTATCCAGTGTGTTACAGATAAAGTAATTGCCTAGACTTTAAAGGGTAAAGGAGCTGTGAAACTTTCTACAGAGAGCACACGTTGCAGTTCAACAAAATGGCTGCCGCGTGTGCAGACGAAGACCCCTGTGCAAGGACGGCAACTGAAGGGCTCTGGACATTATAGATGGGCCATGGAAAGATGAACCTGAGGTTGAGGTATCGTGCAGCAGGGCCATTGTGTGTATTTTAGTGGTTGCAGTTCACATGTCCTACCCACTTCCAGTCCTTTGGGTTAGTAGGCCGCTTCAGCCACAAGATGAGCACCACAGTCCACAGCAAGTGAATCTTCAGCGGGCAGGGATTTCTGGAGGTGAGTAACCAAGCTGTGCCCACTTGGGCAGCGAAGAGAGCACCAGTTCAGTTCTCTCTGGTCTCTTCAGTAAATCTGAATTCTTCAGAAGCAATCAGCACTTCCCCTCCCGTTGAAGAGACTAAGCCAGATGCCACAAAAGAGACTAATTTGTGTTGCCCGGGTAACTCTTCTTCCAGTTGCTCCATGGTTTAACAAAGATAAGATGCAAAATATCCTATCTTATATTACTCTTGGGAGCTAAATGCTCACTGGACTTCCAGTCGCGTTAATTGAACTTTTCAAACCTTTGGCAGACACCCAAACCACACTCTTGCACTTTTCCCAGGCAAATCCACGGTAAGTGGGTTCAGGAGTGAATTCCAGATATCCTATTGAACAGCTGGACAGATCTGGTCATGGCTGCTATGTGCTCCTAATTCCCGTCCTGGAGTTTTAGGAAGACCAAACCAAGAGCATATACTCTTGTTGAAATGCGGTACTTGTTGGGGGTGTGGCCCGACCCCCAGCGATGCCCGTAAGCCCCCCAGTGTACAAAGACTCACACACACACACACGTCCTTCTGGCTGGGGCTTCCCGGTCGCACTGCCGCAGCCGGGAACGCCCCGTATATTTATGCTGCACGCGGCAGGGTGCAATATCACGCCGCCGCATGTGCGTCCCGTCATCGGGCAGCGCCACACTCCTCCTTTTTCGGGAGGACAACAAATGCCATAAAGCCACACACTGCAAACCAAATAATACTACTGTTACAAAACATTGAATAACAAATCCCCACACTCCCCTTTATTAACATCCACCCAGGTCCCCTTACTTAGCAGTCCCCAGCCTCAGACCGATCAGACAAATGTCCCAACACGTAGTCGCTGAGGTGAGCGGGTTTCCCTCGGTCAGCCCTCTGGGGGTACCTCCCGCTCACCTCTGGCATGGGTGATATGTCCACAGGCGTTCCCCGCGCCGGGGATTCAGGCATGCAGGATGGCCCTCCTCCATCCTCAAGGACCACCGGCAAGTCCGGATCAGGGGGTGGGTCAGTTCTCGGGTCCCCTAGCTTCTTAAAGAAGCTCACACTGCGGGTGACAGCGGACCTTCCGTCCGAGGCAGTCACCATGGATCCCTTGACTGCCACGACGTCCAACGGCTCTGGCTCATACGGAAGGGAGAGCTTTCCATGCGGGTTTCTATTTCGAATGAGGACTTCATCGCCTGGCTCCAGCCGCTGCGTTCGAAGCCCTCGCCTGATGTTCTCCTGCTCAATCCTTGTTCGCCGGTCCGCCTCGACCTGTTGGTTGTCGATTACCCCCGGCTCTTTCTCAGCCACCTCAGGCAGCAGCCCCCAAGGACACCGCTTGAATAACGCCTCAGCCGGGGCCACTCCGGTGGAGGCATGCGGGGTGGTGCGGTACACCCTCAGGAACTGATAGAGGGCTCTCTGGAGTGACTGTTCCTGGCCCTGGGCAATTCTGAAGGTCTTATACAGGGTCCTCATCAGCCGTTCGGCTTCACCATTTGCCCTTGGCCAGAGGGGGGTAACCTTCCTGTGCAGCACCCCGCAGCTCTCCATCAGCTTCGAGAACCGCTCGCTCTGGAACGGCGCCCCGTTGTCCGAGCACAGTGTTTGTAGGAAACCATGGGCCGCAAACACCTTTTCCACGGCCACCACTACGTGCTCGAATGCCACCGATTCCACGAATTCCACTTCGGGGTACCTGGAGTATTCGTCGACGAGCACCAGGAAGTGGGTGCCCATCGTGGTGGAGCCGAAGTCCGCTTGAACTACCTCCCAGGGTCGCGTCCCCTGAGGCATCGCCTCTATGACTGGCTCTCGCTGCAGAGGAGATGCCGCCTGACACCAAACACAGGCCGCCACAAATTCGTCCACCTTTCACTCCAGTTCCGGAAACCACACCTTCAGTCTTAACAGGGTCTTGGTCTTGGCAGCACCCTGGTGTCCACGGTGGGCAAGGGTGATTACATCCTTCACCTTGGATTGAGGCACGACAATACGATCGCCTCTGAGCAGCAGGCCGGACGCTGAGAATGATAGTTCCTCCCGGACTTTCCATAGCTGCTCCAGTCCGGTCCTGGCCTCCTGAGTGCACCCTGCCAGGGCCTCCAGCACCGACTTCCAGGAGCCCTGCTGCATGGAGTGCCTCAAGATTTTGAAACACTCATCTCCGGCCGCGGCTGCCTCAAGCTCCTCCAGGGGCATCGCATTTGGTGTGGCACCTCCACCACCACGCGGACATGTTCATCGGCCTCTTCAGCGCATGTATCACAGTCTTCCACCCCAGGCGCACCCGGGTGTCAAGAGAGATAGTCCGCCGCATTGTTCGCCCCGGGCCGATACACCAGGTGACTCTGTATTCCAGGAGAGCGAGCATCCACCGCTCAATCCTTGCCGGCGGCTTAGATGACGACCCAGCCAGGATGGGAAGCAACGGCTTGTGGTCTGTCACGACTGTCACCGGGGGCCCCAGGATGTATAGCCTGAAGTGTCTGCAGCCCCAGAGCACCGCCAGCGCCTCGCACTCGATTTGCGAATACCGTTGCTCGGTTTCCGACAACGCCTTGCTGGCGTAGGCCACCGGGCAGACACCCCCATCACGATCAATCTGCGTCAGCACGGCGCCCAGGCCAAACGGACTGGCGTCCACAATGATCTCTGACAGCAGTGCAGGGTCAAAGAATGCCATGGTGTCGTCTGCTGCCAGCGCACCCTTGATGTCATCGAATGCTGCCTGCACAAGCGGGCCCCAGTGCCAGGTGGTATCTTTCTTTGTCAGTGCTCTGAGCGGTTCCGATCTGGAGGCGAGATTCTGAATAAACCGACCACAGTACGTAACCATGCCAAGGAAGCTCCGTACATCGGACACCGACTCCGGCGGCTGCGCCTTCTTAATGTCCTGGACCTTCTTGGGATCTGGTGACACCCCTGCCTCTTTAAAGACAAAGCTAAAGAATTTGATCGTTGGTCACAGGAATTCGCATTTCGCCTTGTGGAGGGTGAGGCCCAGTGACTGCAGCCTCTCAAACGTCTTTGCTTGCCTCCGCAGGTGGTCCACCTCCATCCTGGTGAACACCAGGATATCATTGCTGATATTCAGGACGCCCTCCAGATCTGCTAAGGCGCCTCGGATGATATTTTGAAAAACCTCTGCCGCCGAGGATACACCAAAGCTTAGTCTTTTATAGCGGTACAGACCTCGGTGCGTTGTGAACGTGGTGATATACTTCGACTCGGGGTGAAGGACCACCTGGTGGTAGCCCGCTCAGAGATCCAGTTTGGAGAAGAAGCGAGCGCCTTGCACCTCAGCAATGATGTCGTCGATCGTCGGGGTGAGGTGCCTTTCCCTCTTGATGGCCTTGTTCGGCAACCACATATCGACACAGATCCGGACGGCATCAGGTTGTTTGGGTTTCCGCACCGCTACAATCGAGGACACGAGGGGAGTCGGACCCTCCACCTTCTCAATTATGTCCAGATTGACTGGATTGTCCAGTTCTTTGTCCACATGTTCACGAAGGTGAAAGGGTACCCTGCGATGTTTCAGGGCGATGGGCTGCACCGATTCATCGATATGCAACCGCACCGGGTCACCGGCCATCTGTCCAATTCCACTGAATAAAGCGGCATACTTCTCCAGCAGGTCATTGATGTCCTCCAGATAGACGGAGTTCGCAAAACTGACAATGCCGAGGGCCTCCGCTGCTGCACAGTTTAGCAAAGTGTTTGTGCTTACTGGTGTTACGTAAAAGCGTGCAGTGATCTGCGAACCATCATGCTCCACCTTTGCCACAAAAGCACCATCCAGTGGGATAGGGTCCAGACCCCCGAAGGCAAAGATGCAAGCTTTAGGCGCAACCAGTTTGGGAGGCGTGTCCATAGCGTCATAGTGCCCACGGGCCATCACGTTGACTGACGCTCCCGTGTCCACCAAGACTGGGACTGGAGACTGATTGACCTCCACCACACACCTCGGCTGTCTCCTGTTCTTTCCTTTCACAACCCACACGCTGGAGACAAAGAAAATGTTCTCTTCCTTCTCTTCGTCTGCTTCCTCGACCTGGGCATCCTCTTCACTTTGGTCTACCTGGGCAACATTCGGCGGGCGACCCTGGCGAAGGAACACGGATTGGCCCGGGCCTCTCGGCTCCATCACAGGCATGGCCGCCTTACACACCCTCGAGAAGTAATCCAGTAGCCCACACCGTCCATATGTCCTTCTGGCCGCTGGGCATTCCGTTGGGTGGGGCAGATCATACCCACACTTTTGGCAGGACTCCCCCGCTCTTCCGGCTCTGTCCCGGGGTCCACCACCAGGCCTTCTGGTGCCTCTGCCGCCATGCCACGTGGCACACACCTCTTCAGTCTTGACGGAGCGCAACCCCGCCTCCATTCTGGCTGCCCGAGCCTCAGACACCTCATTTATTTTTAAATTTGTTTATTGGCATTTTTCAGTGATATCAGTTACATGACATTCAAAAGTGCCGTGCACATATATGATCGCAATGCATTTTAACTTAACATTAAACGTTATTATAAACAACAACTGTCTCCATGTTCTGTTCTTACAGTTCCGTGTCTCTTGTCTCGGGAGGGGGTGGGGGCATAGTCAGATGGTTTAAAGGGGGCGGCGGGGTGTCCTCAGAGGGCCAGCTTTATCTCCAGTGGCCTCACCTGGGTTGCCCTTTTTTTATCCTGCGGGTATGCTTAGCCTGGGGCCGTTAGTTCATGGGGGCTTATCGTCAGAGTGGTAGAACATATGTCTGGTGAGTTCTCTCCATGCCTCGAGAACCTTGCTGGATTCATCAGTGGCTTTGGCGACGCAATCCTCCCAAGCTTTGGTCTCAGCTAACACCCACCGCTCCTTTTCACTGTGCCATATTTTGTATTGTGGTCCCGCTGGTTTTTTCCAGGACATGGCAATGGTTCTTTTGGCCAGTATGCATGCCAAGTCCATGAGTCGTACCGTGTGCTTAAGCTTGGCCAATCTGGGGTAAGTTCCTAGTAGGCACTCCTCTGGTGTCCATTTGTATTTGGTCATGCCTGCCTTCTCGCACGTCTGTTTTACTTTGCCCCACAGCAACCTTGTTTTGGGGCATTCCCACAGCATATTTATCAGGTCGGCCTCTTCCCCCATGCACCAGGTGCAGTTCGGCTGAGCTTGCTTGTTAAATTTTGCTATTCAGTGTGGGGTCAGGTAAGTTCGGTGCAGTACGTTCAGCTGTATCTGTCTGAATCTGTGGTTTCTTGAGACTTCTTTGGGAAATGTGAGTGCTCTGCTATACTCCTCCTCTGTCATTTCTCTGCCTATGTCCCTTTCCCATTTGTTTTTCATTTCCATGCTCCGGGGTTGGGTATGTCACTCAAATGTATTTGGGATATTGGTCTGCTGCCCTCCCCCAGGTTATATAGCATCGTTAAGAATGGGTCAGAGTCCGGTTCTTCAGGCCACGTATCCCATTTGCGTCGTGCTGTAGTGCGAACCCTTTGATACCATAGGAACTGGCCTGTGTGGATGCCGTCTATTTCTTGTAGTGAGGCAAATTCTTTGAAGGTGCCCTCTTCGTAGAGGTCTCCCCAGGTGTAGACCCCTTCTCTTTCCCATAATCTGATTTGTTTCAGGTCCGTGGCTGTTTTGCAAAGGTCTGCGAGCAGTGGTACTTCTGGTGCACAGATGTTCCGTGAGTGGGTGAGCATTTTCGTTCTGTGCCATATCTTTTTCCCCAGGGCGGCTAGGGGGGGGTACATTTCCCAATAGTTGTGAGGGTTTCCAGAACCAGTTCTTTCAGTTGGTACGGAAGGATCATTGCTTGCAGCAGGGGCGTTTAAGATGTGGGCTCATCAGCTAGCCATTTTGTCACAAAGCTTAGCTGGGCTGCGAGGTAATATTTTTCCAGATTCGGAAGTTGGATTCCTCCCTGGCTGTGTGGTAGGGCTAACGTCGACAGCGCTAGTCTGTGTCTGTTTTTCCCCCATAGGAACTCTTTTATTAATGTCTCAAGCAGTCGGAAGAAGGGTTTATTAATATAGTAATGCACATTCTGGAACCCGTACAAGAATCTTGGTAGTACAATCATCTTGACTATCGAGGCCCGTCCCATCATTGACAGGGGGAGTTTCGCCCAGAAGTTCATTGATTTACGCAGAGCTGGGAGTGCTGCTTTTGTGTTGTGCTCGTGCATCAGTGCAGGGGTGTGCATTATTTGGATTCCGAGATATCGGAACAAGGTGGTCTGCCATCTTATCCCCACTGTCGGGAGTGTCTCCATGTCCTTATGTCTCAGGGCTGCTAGGGGAAACAGGCATGATTTTGGCTTGCTGAATTGGATTCCTGAGACCCTGGAGTAATTATCCAAAACATCTAGCATGTTGGGCACATTGTGTTGTGGGTTCCTAACGTATATGAGTACATCATCTGTGAGATGACGTGATCTATTCCTCCCAGCCTTATACCGGCATCGAAAAATTGCTTTCTGAAGTAAATGGATATGGGCTCCAGTCCCAGTATGTACAACATTGGGGACAGTGGGCAGCCCTGCCTGGTCCCTCTTTGTATGCCCCAGGCCTCTGACACGTGTTTCCCAGATTTCACCCTTGCTCTCGGCTTAGCGTATAGTATTGTGATCCATCTAATAAACCCCGGTCCAAAGCCAAATTCCTTGAGTACAGCCACTAGCCACTCCCAATATATGGAATCGAATGCCTTTATGACATCCAGGGATAGTAGTGCACACGAGTCCTTATCATTGTCGGTGTGCGCTATAATGTGTTGCAGCCTACGCAAGTTCATGGATGTATTGCGGCCCGGTACAAAGCCGCACTGGTCAGTGTGTATTATGTCTCCTATAATTCTGGACAGCCGCTTAGCTAATATTGTGGTTAAAATGTTCACATCATAATTAAGCATCGTTAGTGGGCGGTAGGAGTCACACCGGTCTGCCAGTTTATTGGGCTTGAGGATCGGGACCACCAGTGTTTCTCTCATGCTCTCAGGTAGTATCCCCCTCTCGTATGCTTCCTGGTATACCTCATGTAACAGGGGCGTCAGCGAGGGCTCATAAGATTTATAAAATTCTGAGGGCAATCCGTCTGTGCCAGGTGCCTTGCGTGTGGCCAGGGACCTAATGGCCTCTGTTATGTCTTCGGGTGTGATGTCTGTTTCTAGTGTGTTGGCCTGTTCCGGGGACATCTTGGGGAGCCCTATCTCATCCAGTGTGTCCATTATCTGTTCTTGGGAAACCTGTTCTTTGTGGGAGTATAGGTACTCGTAGAAGCATTTAAAGGTGTTATTTATGTCCTGCTGTATGTGATGCATGTTCCCCTCTTCGTCCCGCAGTGTAGTGGTGGAGTGTCTGGGATGTTCCTTTTGGCAGAGCCAGGCCAGTAGCCTGCCCGGTCTGTCCGCCTCTACGTGTGCTCTGTTTGTTTTGGCAATGTAGTCAAACTTTTCTAGCCTGCTCCAAGCAGTTGCATTCTTCTCCCTGAGTTTCTGGAGTTACATTTCTCTCTGCTGAGTGCCTGTGGGGGTGGCCTCCAGCCTTTCAATCTCCTTCTCCACCTGGTCTAATTCTTTCCTGAGTATTTTCCTGATTCCCCCGGCCTTTGCAATGGTTTCCCCCCTCATAACTGTTTTTAGAGCATCCCATTCTGTACTTCGGAGTTCCACGCTGCCCGTGTTAACTTCTATGTAGTTGTCTATAGATTCTTGTAATTCCTCTCTAAAGGCTGGGTCCGTCAGGGCATCTACAGGCATTTTCCACATGGGGATCGGGGGTCTTGGGACATTGTGGTTCCATGTCACTAAAAGTGGGGAGTGGTCAGAGATGGTTCTCCCTAGGTACTGTGCCTCTTCCACCTGGGGTAAGTGTTCCCTGCTTATAAGGATGTAGTCTAATCTCGTGTGTAGATTATGCGGGGACGAGTAGTATGAATAGCCTCTCGTTGCTGGATGTGTTTCTCGCCATACATCTGCCAGGTCCAGCCTGTCTATCATCGCGGTCAGTGCTGTTGTTGCTGCCGGTGGGCCTTTTGAATGGGATATGGACCTGTCCAGTGTTGGAGCGTGTACACAAGTGAGGTCTCCCCCCCCAGATGAACAGGCCGCTTCTGTGTTGCGTAATTCTGGGATACAGTGAGTTCAAGTGGGCCGGTATGTTGTTGTTGGGGAAGTAGGAGTTCATGATGCATAATTCCATCTGTTCAATGTGCCCCCATAATATTACGAATCTGCCTTCCGGGCCCATCTCTGATTTGACCAGGTGGAATGGGAGCTGTGGGTGCATCCAGGTGTAAACTCCTCTTGCATATTTGGAATAAGTGGTGCCAAATCCCTGTCCCCCCCAGTGAGTTTGGAGTTTAGTCACAGAGTCTGCCGTGCAGTGGGTCTCCTGTAGCAGTGCTATCATCACCCTTTTCCGTGTAGGTAGGTCTTAATTCTGTTTCTGCAAAGGTATGTTCTCAGACCCCTCACATTCCATGTCATTATTTGAATTGCTGTTGAGGTCATGGTGGTTCAAAATGGATATTACGTTTGTCCTGCATCCCCCCTCTGCCTCATTTGTGATTGCGGCTCTGGTGTTGAAGCCCCTTCCAGTACGTGGGTTGGAGCCCAGGCCCCTCATCTTCCATTCGATTCTCCCCTCCCCCCGGTCCATCTGGAGACTTACCAACAATAGTAACGTTCATTCTAGTGAATGAGAACAACAAACAATGCAACTTTGAATTGCCCCCAGCAGTTGCTTCGAACTTGCAGTGCTCAAGGGCTCCCGAGCCTTTTGGGCCTCTCCAGGCCTCCCGGTGCGGGTTGGGTGTTGGCTGTCGGCCTCCACGTTTCCTGAAGGAGTGTGTCGACGTCATTGGCGCTCGTGTGTGCCAGTGCGCTCCTGCCCATATTACTGTGGTTCTTGGTGTGGTGCCGCGGTTTTTCCTGCATTGTGCAAGCATTAGTCGTTTCCTGTTGCTTTTGATTGTTCAGTGGCCTGTGATCTCCTTCATTGCCCCTTCCTTGTCATCTGCGAGGTTGTTGTGCCCGAGCCACATATTCGCCACCGCGGGAGTTTCTAGGAAGATGGCTTTTCCTTTGTATATTACCTTGAGGCGTGACGGGTACATCAGCATGTACTTGAGGTTGAGTTCTCGTAGTCTTGCTTTCACCGGGATGAATGAGTTCCTTGCCCTTTGCACTATGGGAGTGTAGTCGGATACATGACTAACTTAGCATCCTGTCTCTTGATTTCCCCTCCTTCTCTCGAGAATCGCAGTTTTGTCTCTCTGTCGCGGAAATTTAGGACTTTTGCGATCATTGGGTGCGGGTGCGGGCCCGGGTGAGGTCTTTTTTGCAGCGATCTGTGGGCTCGTTCTATCGAGAATCCCTGGGTCAGGTTGCCGGCCCCAATTTCCTGTTGTAGCATTGTCTCAATAAATTCTGTTGGGTCCGGGCCGTCCATTCCCTCCGGGACCCCAGGATTCGAATGTTGTTGCGGTGGGCTCGCCCTTCCGCATCCTCCGACCTCGCCTCCAGCTGTGCTACCTTCAGTTCCAGGTCCTGGACCTTAGATTTGAGATCCGTCGTGCTTTCTACATTGTTGTGTAGGGCAGCCTCCGCTCTGGTCACTCTCTCGGTGAGATTGCGGGCATCGTGCCTTATCAACTGCATGTCAGATTTTACTTCATCTATTCTAGTTTCAATAGAGGTGCGTAACGCTGCTATGGCCTGCAGTACTTGCGCGTTCATAGGTTCTTCTTCCTGGGTCGGTAGCTCCTCTGCAGTCCTTGCTTCCTGCTGTTGTTTGGGTCTAACCATCGTGTAGGAGTCCATTGTTGCAGTTTTCACTTTGCCCTTGGGGGTGACATCTCCTGTCTCTGGGCATTCAGGTCGCTACCTCGTGTCGGTGGTGCTCGCCTGTCCACTGGCTGCGATTTCAACAGCTATCGCTTCAGGATCAGGTGGTCATTGTGTTATTGGCCGCTGAAGTGTGTGGCTTCTCCACACTATTGTGCTTGCCCAGAGCAGTGTTATTCCGGATTGGCGGCAGCCGCGATTGCTTTCTGTAGCTGGACAGTCGTGGCTTCAGCCCCTTGCTGTCTCAGCCTTTGCTACTGTGGGCCAGGGGTGCTCTAACCTTCTGGGCCCAGAGCCCTCTGAAGAGGTATGATTTTCTCAGTGTCTTGCCCCCTACGGTGCCGCTTTCCTTCCGTTCCCAGGTGGTAGGTATGGTGCCTGTGCCTTCCTACTTCCAGGCCGTAGCAGCGCTAGTGTTGCTGGGCCGTCCGTTGGATGGTGGCCATGTTCATGGGGTTTAGGGCGCGGGCTGCCGGAGTTCATGCAACATATGGGTTAATCCTCGTGTGGGGCCTACCTTCTGCCCGTACGCTGCTGCGTTGTTGCAGCGCCCCACCCCCCCGGGCTCTCCTGATTACGCCCGGGCCCCTCCGTTCCGTTGCTCTACTGGCCTCCTCGTTTCCTAGCAGGATGCGGCCGTACCCAGGCTCACCGTTCTGTGTTGGGCTGCAGTCCTCTTCGGTCTACGCCCGTACCTCCTGCGGTCCCTGGAGGTCGATCCGCCTCTTCTGCAGGTCTGTCGGGCCTGTCGTCCTGGCGGGTTTCTTCTTCCAGCCCGCTCCGGGCGTTTGCAGCACCGGCTCTCTCTCCACGCCTCGTCAGCAGGGGTCCCGCTGGGTGGTGTCCGTTCCTCGCGGATGCCTTCTTCCGCCTCTGGGCTTCGCGCCCGCCGAAACCATCTCTGGTTCGGCCCGTGTGTCAGGGTGCAGGGTCACAGGATGTGTCCTACGGTGGTCGTTAGTGCTTCTCAGGGAGCCCTTGTTGGGTGTGTTTGAGGGTAGCCACCGGCGCTCCCTTCCCCCCGCGGGCTGCCTGCTCCGCATCGCTGCGGTCTACAGTGGGGCCTCGGGCGCCGCCATCTTGCGGGTCGGGGGGGCTCCACTTTGCTTTCTCCAACCGCCTGTTCTGGTAGTCCGATTTTTCATGAAAACAGCACCGAGTGTTGGAAATCGGTTCCTTTCTGTGGTGCTATTAATTTCATGACCATTCGTCCAGTATTTGTCAAACCATTCGGTCCGTATCAGGATCCCGGGCAGGAGCGCTGGCAAGTCTCGTCCTTACGCCATGCGCGCCGGCCACGCCCCCTCAGACACTTCATGGCACCGCCCCAGCTCCAAAATGCGCTGGAGCATGGTTGCAGGCTCCCTTAGTACCTGTCTTCTGAGCTTTCCCGAGGAGCACGCCTGGATGAGCATGGTTCTGATCATGTCATCCGCATCTCCCCATGCACAGGCCAACGACAGGCGCCTTAGGCGTCCATAGAAGGTGTCCAAAGTCTCGTCCTCTTTCTGTTTTGAGGACAACATCACAAAATGTTCGTAGTCCGCGTTGGCAAGGGGCAGAAAGTGTGCCTGAAGTGCGCCCTTGGCCTGATCATAGAATCCATCCCTAGCCGGAAGCGACTCAAAGATTTCCTGGACCGAGGGCCCTGCTGAGTACAACATGGTTGCCAGCATGCTGTCATCATCTGTCACTTGTGCAGCCCGAAAGTACATATCCAGTCGGTCAACCCACCTCTTCCATCTGGGCCCCAAGCTAGAAGGCGGGCCCGAGACATCGAACTCCGGGATGGGCTGCAGGGCCACATGCGCACGTGCCTGGGCCATGGCAGGAGGTCCTGGCTGGGCAATCGGTATTACCACAGGCGGCGCTGGAGGCAATGGGGCCGGTACTACTGCTTGAACCAGAGGAGGCTGCTGCACCGCTGCTGCTTGTCCACCGTCCTGATCCTCAGAGTCACTCATGAGTTTGAGCGCACAGGCACCCCGAGCGTGGAGATTCGGGGCCGCAACTCAAACCTCCAGCCACGTTCAAACAAAGAAAATGTCCAGCCTGGGAGCGACAATGGCGATAATACAGTGTCCCCCTCCGTAGGCAATCACTTGCAGCGCAGTCACAGCCACCCGGCCGGAAGATTACCAGGATGAAGAACGAAGAAAAACAGCTGCAGCACTCCTCCCTGATGATGAAGAGGATGAAGAACAGTAGGGTCACCAGCCTGATGATGAAGAGGATGAAGAGGACCCCAGCCTTCAGCTGTTCCAAAAATTGAGCCAAGAAAAAAATATGGGCTATGCAGGCCCAGCCATTGTAGCTCTCTTCCTTGCTTGCACTCAACGTAGGAGACCCAAAATTTGAATAAAAATCAAATATCAGGCATGGGCATGCAAGTATAACTGCCTGCTAGCAGTGTGTCCAAAAATTAGGCCTGGATGCCACTCACTGCCCAAACCGGAGCTCAGTGAAGTTCCACGGCCTGATTTGCAAAATGCCCGCCAGCCGCGTGGGTGATGCACGGTCTACGGCGCGAAACGAAATGTCAGCATGATTCCGTTTCAGGGAAAAAAATTGCAGATTCCGTCACCGCTGGGCCCAGGCATCATCTCCCCACTCGTTGCCACCATTGGGGGTGTGTCCCGACCCCCAGCGATGCCCGTAAACCCTCCAGCGCACAAGGACTCACACACACACGTCCTTCTGGCTCGGGCTTCCCAGTCGCACTGCAACGGCCAGGAACGCCCCGTTTATTTATGCTGCACGCGGCGGCGTGCAACGTCACGCCACCGCGTGCGCGTCCCATCATCGGACAGCGCCACAGTACTCTTGTTGAAATGCAGACTGAGTAAACAAGACCTAATTGCAAAGTGCTCCTGGACTTTCAAAGCCAGGAGCAGTCGGGACATCTGTAGGGGAGAAGAATAGACAAAGCAGAAGCGAAGAGGAAGGTCTTGAGTTGCTTCCGGAACGGTAGGTGGTTCTGCTCAAGTTTGAGAGAGGCAGGGAGGCTGTTCCAGAGGGAGGCCCCAGCTGAAGATAGAGATCTGCCCCCAACTCTCTGCTTGGAAAAGTGACTGACCCTCAGAGAGTTGGAGGTGGATGAGCGGAGAGCTCGAGAAGGGAGATGTTTAGGAAGATAGAGTTGGAGGTAGAGAGGTACCAGGCCCCGGAAAGCCTTGTGAGCGATGCAGAGGGTCTTAAACTTGATCCCTGCCCCCCTGGGGAGCCAGTGTAGAGATTTCAGAGCTGGAGAGATGCAATCCCTGGGCTTGAGGCCAAGCGACAAGTCTTGCAGTCTTATTCTGGATAAGTTGTAGAGGTCGGAGCGTAGAGGCAGGAACATTTATAAAGAGGCTTTTGCAGTAGTCCAGCCTAGGGATGACCAGAGCTCTGGAGACAGTGAGCTTCTCGGGGAAAGTGAGGAAAGTAGGAATACCTCTGAGAGGTGCAGCTGATAGTTTGACTTGTGTTGGATAAACAACCTGGATTCCACCTTCTCTCTAGGGGGGATTTGGCAAGTAAGTACACTTGAGCTTTAGGGCTTCTAGACTGACAAGGATACGTCGCAGGGGTGGCTGTTCTGAAAGTGTTTGCTACCCAATTTTTGAACCTGTTGAAATTCCAGTTGGCCCCAGGCACATTACAACTGTTGCCTTAAAGAGTATGTTTCGTTTCAGCACACGCTCTCCATAGAAGTGTACTTGTGATGCATTTGACAATAATCTATCGTGTGTGCCATGTATAGCATCAGTCCAGTTAGCGAGATTTGCTTTGTCAGTTTCTACATTGGCCTCAGAACATGTCCATGCCAGTGTCTACGTCGTCATGCCAGATACCACACATGCAGCAGCCGTGTAGGATTCACACACAGAACAGGTTAAACACAGGCAGCAGTAGGTCAATCTTGCCTCACACACACTGTACATCCAGCGTGGTCTGCAGAAATACATGATTGCCTCACACACAAATGTGTACAACATCAGTCAAGGTTGTCCTTACTAAGAAGATACCATATGAGCAGCAGCAGCACTGCAGCCATCTCTTACTAAACATATACAGCGCCTGCACTCGATACAACAGGCACGGTACTCAATATTCTTGCATTCGTGGGCGCACTCTGGCCTCAGCCTCAAAAGAGTGCCCCTGCACCAGTGTTCGAAGTGAGTGGAAATGGCGGGATAGGTGTTCCACTTCTTTTATTTTTTACTTTTAACAGCTCCACTGCTTTTTGCAACCATTTTCACCATTCCAGAACTGTTGTTTATGAAGTTAACGCACACTTCTCCACTTTGCCACCGGATATCAGTTACAGCTAAACTTAAACCTATTTCGCCTCAATTGCATGACAACCAGAATGGCTGCAACCCTTGAAAAATGTGTTGCAGGTCGCTCCTTTCCTTCCTACCCTGTCTCCCGCTAAAGTCACAGTTCCACTACTTTTTTGGTACACTTCTATCACTGCCCTGCACTCATGAATGTGGAAGATAACACATTTGCCACTCCCTCTGACCTCTCACTGGACTGTATCTGAAAAACTGTAGCTCACGTGTCCTTGTTAAACATTATAGGGGCACATACAAGGTGTGCTCAAATGGCACATGCCCAGTTTTGACCTCTTGTGACCAGGCATCATGATTAGGTGGCTTCTATGTCGGTGGTGATTGGTTTATGAAGGATGCCCCTCTCCCTATCAGTGACAGGGAGAGATCATTGCTAAAGTGGAGACCCAGCACCTTTAATGAAATGTCCACCACTGCTGACAGCTTCCTGACACCAAACCCACTATTGCTATAGGATGAAGTCGGCAGCACTTTATAGCACTGGGCTACAGAAGCAGCACACTATTTATGCAACCCTGTGTGAATCTGTCGCAGGCTTGAGGTGGGTTGCTGATCCCACCCGCATTTGATGACACAAGCAGGAATGGGTCGGGATGGGAGACTTAGAGGCTTCCTCTCTCCCTCAAGAGGGCTTCCACCTCTTATCTGCTAGCAGAATGTTGGGGTTGTGCACATCAGCTCTGTACAATCTGTGACCTTTCTGGGGGATTGTCTTTAACGGGGGTTCCTGTGTTCCTCCTGTTTGGATAACTACACGAGGAAGATATGTTTTTCTCAAAGCCCTTTGATCGAGACGGATGAGGTACAGGCCACTTCCGGGGGGGTTCAGGGGGTGGGGGCTGCTGCATGTTATGGGGCGGTCCATGAGCACACGGGCCATCCCGACTGGTGCTGGGGGAACCCAGCAGTTTCTCCAGTTGCTGTGGTCACACGGGGGCACCCAGGCTGCAAACGCTGATCTGGGATCACCAAGATCAGCAGAGGGCTGCAGTACTGTGCTCACGAGATGTCGACCTGCATACCCAGTAAAGGAGACACAGAATCAGAAGTGCCAAGCATGGTGTCTGCCACCGTACTGCCGCTCGTGCTGGCTTGAGCTCCTCCTTTAATGTAGAGTGTGACTGGGGATGGGGCTAATTGGGCAGTCAGTGATGGGGCTTAACAGACCCTTGCAAAGTGGTCAGCCTTTCTGCACCCCAAAATGTGAGTCCTTTGGCCGGACACTCGTGTTTGTGCGACAGATTCCATCCACACTGGGCAGGGTCAGACACCTTGTACGTCAACATCATTCAGAGGCCATTCACCATTCCTGAAGGCCTTGCTCCCTGTGTCTTTCCCACTGCACAGACTTTCTAGATTCTCCCTCTGCATGGACATGTCCATGACAAATGCTCTCGCTTCTGCAAGTTCATGGGACCACCCCGTCTCCGGGATCCTCGCCAGTTGTATACCCGGCTCTCTGAGGAACTGCCCCCTCAATTTGGCCGGGTTGCAGGCAAAGATGATTGGTTGCCTGATCTCATTGTTCTCATTGTTGCTCGATGCACAGAATAGTCCAATTTGCTTCAGCCTTCCATGGAATGCTTCCAGGTTCTCACCTTCCTCCTGCCTTGGTGACCTTAGCCTGAACTGCTCATAGTCACAGTTGATCATGGGCAGGAGGTACTCATGGAACACCTCAATGGCATTTACATACGAGAGATCCCTGGGCTGAAGTGTCTTAAAAAGCTTTTGGACTACGGGACCTGCAGAATATAGCAGGGTTGGCTGTTTCACCTGCTCAGAGACCACAACAGCCTCAAAGTATAGCTCCAGCCTTTTGATGCATGAGGTCCTCCTAGTCCCAAGACTGGATGGCGCCCCCACTATGTCAAATAAACTGCACACCTCAATAGTGCTCTCTGTCCCTGTTGAAGGTATGCTCTGCCAGCCACCTGTGCTCCATCCCTGTCATCTCCCATGGCGCTAGAAGGGGTTTGCTTCCCCATGCAATATGGGTGAGTGTCTCAGATTATGTGGCCCTTGCGCATTTTGGCACACCTCTGAAAAGTGCTCTGGCACAGACTTTCCGCTGGATACACCACACACCCAGAACCCAGGGCACACAAGAACTCCACTGTGGAGCCGCAACCCCCCCAGGCTCACCAGTACCTGTGTTGAATGAGACCACCTCGGCTGGCAGGTTCTAAGTGTCTGTACGATTGCGCTGTGCCACAGTGTTTCCATGGGCTCTTAATGGCATGCCACACCACCTACTCTCACAGATGTTCTAGGCGCACCTTACTGGCGAGCACCCAACCCTCTTAGCGTTCTTTTGTTTCAGCCTTCTCCTCAGGAATCAAACAGGAATACCCTTTGTCCTAATGCATGTTGGCTCCCAAACAGGGGGCACGCACAGCCACTTTCCTCCTTTTCTTTCTTTCTGACTGAAACAGACACCCTCCCCTGAGGTCCAAAAGCACTCCTCAACGGACCTGCAACCTTAGCGAGGGAAGCAATTCCTTTTGGCCCTGATCCCAAGCATCACAGAGATCCTTTTCCACTCTTTTAGGTCTGATCCCAGAGCGTACTGCGTACTGCAGGGCAAGTCTTGTTAATTGTTTTTTTTTCTCTTGCTCCGACCATGGAGCCCATACACTTTCTCTCCCCCAGGCAGGTGCTGTAATCTCACAGCAGTGGAGAAACTTTGCTGAAAATGTTGGGGGGACATGACAACTGAAGGAAAGGGGTGGGGTGAAGGGAGGGCGGATGGCTCTGAGGGATTGTTTCGGCCAAATTGTTAAAAATAATTTGGTTGAATGGTAGATTTGACTGAATTCGGTCACCACCATTAGTTTGAAGCCAAAGATACCGAACATGAAGAGCAGTGGTTGCAGGGGTGGCCCCCTCAGCCCATATTCGGTATTTATGGCTTCGGCAGTTGCAGGCTTGTCCCCCACTTCCTCAGCATTAGTGGCAGGGGACCCAACAAAAAGAAAGAAGAAAAGGGATGCTGCAGTGCCAGATCCGACTCGCGTTAAAGGGATGGATCTGACGTTGCAGGTTACAGGAGAGGCAGCGGATGGAGAAAAGTTAAGTGGGGCGGGGTTTAAGGGTGTACTGGCGGTTTGAGGGGACATGGGATTGGTTTTTTGTACCGAGGTAAAAACGTATTCGCAGTGAAAATGACTACGGTTAATTCCGCAGTGATTTTGTACGTCGGTCAAACAACCTAAATCCCTGAGGGATAACACTAAACTACTACACCACAAGAGTCCTTTGCTTATGCTCTGTTATAACTTTCATAAGACTAGTTGGTTATTTTTAAAAGTAGATTGGGCCCCCACACATCTTCCGCCGGCCTGCCATGCACCCAGTGACACAACATAACATTCACAAACTTAGTTCCACTAGAACACACAAACAATGCATTTTTATCATTCATTCAGACACAAAAGTCAACACACATTTGCTTGCACACACTCTCACTCACACACAAATGCACACAGCACCTCCTCTGACATACACTGTGTGCACACAACATTTATATGTACATTTACAATAACACATGGAAACAGCGGCGCAACTTCCATTGAGCAGACCAGACTTTATCACCCCCTGATACCTGACATTTTTGGCTACGTTGACTTCACCTAGCTGAACTATAAAGCCATGGCCGAAAGGATCAGATTCACTGGAATGTCAGCAATTTGCCTGATTTCTCATTTCATTCAAAGGCAGAAACCATTGGTTAATGCAGTGCAGTGGGTGACCAAGTATAATTGGTTTAGATTTTTAAATGCCATATATCTCCAAACTTGGGTTCTACACAGCACCTTATATGTCTACGTGCTAATAGAATTTGTTTCCACAAGATTCTGACTGATTAAAATTAAGGTATGTTTTCCTGTGTGTAAATGGCTCCAAGCAGGGGAGTACCGAGAGGGAGAGTCGCAAGGGGGTGGTAAAGATGCCCACGTAGCTCTTTTAAGAGCCAGACTGGGACATTTGTCATTGGGACATCTCTCCCATCCTGCACCTCAAAGAGGGTGCCCAACGGCAAGTGTCCCACTGGCAGGACAATGTGTGCTAAGCAATCCCTGCTCAGCACGTTCATTTTCCTGGTAGCAGAACACCGTGCCCGTTCCGAATGGTATAGGTGTCCCGCTGCT
The DNA here is from genome assembly GCF_040938575.1 of Ambystoma mexicanum. Lineage (NCBI taxonomy): Eukaryota > Metazoa > Chordata > Amphibia > Caudata > Ambystomatidae > Ambystoma > Ambystoma mexicanum. Next base: position 540,530,108 of record NC_090936.1, read on the forward strand.
AGAACAATGGCCCAAGGAGCTCCGGGCAGCAGAGGGTCCTCACGTTGCTCTGTATCAACAGATTATTACATTGTGAGCCATTAGGCACTGATGGGAGGGAGGGGGTATTACTACCAGGGATTTTTGTCCCTTTAGAATTGTGAATGGGAGGGAGTGATCAGAAGTGAGAAGGGTGCATAATGTTGCATGCTTTATGAAATATTGACTATGGCTTTAAAACCCAAGGAGGATTTATTAGGCTCACATTAATCTGCATGATGCTATTGTGACTTTGCGTGCAGAATGGGGAGAATGAAACTAAATCCATACTCCCATTGCTCAACACATTTCTATGACAATGTATATAGTGTATGGTTAGTTTACTATGAAAGGCTAGTTTATTATGTAATGTGGTTTGCTTCCAATACATTGCTATACATAATTATATTTTATATGGATTATATAAATAATAAGCACATGAAATGTAAAGCAAAACCTCAATAAATATCTATATCAACTAAGCCAGGAAAGATGTGCACGGTTGCTTAAATTGTCCACATCCCAATTTCAACATTTAACCAAGTGTGTGATCCTGAGCAAATTGTTTAATCACATTGTGCCTTATCTGCAGCTATGCAAGTGGCTCTGATTCACTTCAAAGCTTATGTTAATGTATCATGGTATTATAATGGAAAAGCGTGATGACCATAGAGTTGCTCCACATATAACAATAGTGCGATTTTGGTATTTTGCACCTCAAAGTTATTTGCCACTTGGCTTATTTATGGCAACTTATTCTAAAGTCACTTCCATGGTGCCTCCAAGTATCAAAGACTGATGATGTGCCTTGCAATGTCCTTTTCTGTTAAGTCACTTCTGTTGGTGCAATCCATATGCTAATTAGGAAGTCTGCATGTATTTTGCCTCAGCGGGCTTGGACAGAGCTCCCCAACAAACATACACAAACACAATAAAACATTATTTTTTTTAAAGTACCTCTGCTCTGCTTTTAAATGCCGCCCGGGCCACGTCTCATGTTACACCGACCTAACCTCTGTGCACAAACACGCCTCCAGACAGAAAACAGGAAGCTGAATGAGCTTCCTAGTTCCTGTCTGTGTGTCGCAGGAACATGAAGCCGGAAAGCGATTCTCTGTGCCGCTGGCCCCTTGAAGTGCTTCTGCTAGCGTGACAGCACATGCGCCAGGCCCTGCAGCACCCAGTTCAGTACCCTGGCTTCTGACTTTGATTCAGGTCAGCCAGGGTGAGGGACTGAGCCATGCAAGGCATCCGAGCCCTGCATGTTTGTTTGTTTGTTTGTTTATTTATTTAGTATAGCGCGCAAAACCCAGAGGTAACAGGGCGCAACAGAGGTCAGGAAGATAGGATTACATAAAAACTTGGTTACAGAATAAGATAGGCATGAGAAAAAGAGCATTACATTTACAGTTACATTGTGTGGGATGTGCATATATACATATAATTGAGCGAAAGCTTACAAATTTACATAATTAGTGCTGTGCATGGGGGCAGTTCGGTTGCATTTACATATTTACATATTTAAGGCTGTGCATGGTAGTCAGGTTATAGCACTGGCATGATCAGATTAGATGGCAGGGTTAGTCGTGAGGATCATTGGCCCGCAGCCAAGTGAGGGTGTTTCGCCTGAAGCTATAGTAGGATTGGTCTGTCCTAATGTAGAGTGGGAGGGCGTTCCAGTGTTGGGCTGCCAAGACAGGGAAGCTGCTGCCGCCGGTTTTCTTTTGTCTGAAATTGGGTACCTGCAGGCAGTAGGAATTAATCGATCTGGTGGGGCGGGTGGACGTTTTTTTCTTTATTCTGGATGCGAGATAGGGGGGGGCTGCGTTGTTTAAACATTTGTAGGTGAGTGATGCCGTTTTGAGGGAGATGCGGTCGTGGATTTTAAGCCATTTGTGTTCTCTCCTTTTGTTGGAGATGTGTTCCTTGGAGGGTAGGTTGAGGGCTGTTCTGAGAGCGTTGTTTTGTAGTGTCTGTAGTTTGTTGGTTATGCATTTGTTGGCTCCTCGGTACATGGCGTTGCAATAGTCCAGTCTGGATAGTATTAGGGCGTTGGCTATGATGATGCAGCTAGCTTGGGTGAGGAAGGCTCTACTTGCCCTAATTAGCTTGCATGTGTAGGCGGTGGAGGATGCTAGTGAGTTAACTTGTTTTTTTAGTGACATGGTTGCATCAAGGTGAAAGCCTAGTGTTTTCACTGTTTTGGCCACTGTGATGGTGTTGCCATCAATGTTGAAGGCCTTATAGTTGGAACTGAGTTTTTTGAGATTGGTATTGGATCCGAGGAGCAGGATTTCGGTTTTCTCATCATTTAGACATAGACCGTGTGTGGCCATCCATGCCTGAATGATGAGATATATTTTGTTTACCAAGGCCGTATCTGAAGCGTAGTTGCCTGAAAGGGGTATGAGGATCTGGGTGTCATCTGCATAATTGGTATATGAGACACCCAGTCTGTCCAACTTGTCAAATAGGGGCTTGGTAAAGATGTTGTAGAGGGTGGGAGAGACGCAGGAGCCTTGGGGCACCCCACAGGTTATTTTAATGGAGTCTGCTGAGGCTAGGGTGGAGAAGACCCTCATAGTTCGGTTGTCCAAGAATGATTGGATCCAGGCTATGGCCTCTTTCGAGAAGTGGGCTGCTGAGGCCAGGTGTTCGCACAGGACTGCGTGATCTACCAGGTCAAATGCTGCCGACAGATCGAGGAGTAGTAACATGGCAGTGTTCCCTTTGTCGTTAATCTCATTGATCTGGGTTTTAAGATCGATTAAGGCTGTTTCGGTGCCGTGCTTCGGTCTGAAGCCTGATTGGTGGGTGCCTAGTAGTTTGTGAGTTTCAAGATATTGCTGAATCTGCAGGTATGCTACTCTATCTATTATCTTTAACAGGAATGGCACCGTGGTGATGGGCCTGTAATTGGTGGGAATAGCGGGGTCTAGGGTTTGCTTCTTGAGGAGAGGCAGGACCCAAGATTCTTTGAGGTTACTTGGTATGGTGTTGGAGGAGAAGGATGTGTTGATCAGCTTGGTTATAAAGGGGGCTAGATCCCTAGCAGCATCCTTGATTATCTGGGGAGGGCAGTTGTCGCCTTTGCAGTTAGATGGTTTAAGTGAGGCTATAACTTTTTCTGTTTCTGGGATAGATATTTTGGTAAATCTGAAGAGATTCTGGCCTGGACGGTTGGCTGTTTTGTCGTGGTTGCTGGGAGATGCTTCATTGGTGGTGAGAGAGTCTTTTTTCAGAGCGATTTTGGTTTGGAGAGTTTTGATTTTATTAGTTAGGGCGTTTTGGACGCTGGTGCACCATACTTTATCTTTAATTATATTGTCTGGTGGGGGTATAGGGGATTCTAGTTCCCTTAGTATAGCAAATAGTTCTCTGGTGTTGGAGCTCGATTTTTCGATTCTTTCATTGAATAGTTTCTTTTTGGTGAGTAGAATTTCTTTTTTGTAGTTGTTTGCATAAAGTTTGAGTTGTGATTTGTTCTCTTCTGTAGGGGAGTTGCGCCATTGGCTTTCAAGTTTTCTTTTGTGCAGTCTAAGTTCTTTCAGATGTGGGGTGAACCAGGTGTTCAGGTGTTGCAGTGCGGCTGCCAGGCATCTCTGCATTATGTAATGAGACAGTGCAAGCCTTGCTGAGCACCCCAGCCGGGCTCGCCCTGTCCAATTACATAATTGATGATTGCAGCCCACCTGCCCTCTCGCCAAAAGCTGGGGGGGACAAAAAGGCATTCCACAGAAGTTGGGGGGGACAAAACCCCCTGTGGCCCCCTATAATTACGCCCATGTCTCACAGGTCATAGTGTTGGCCTTCTTCACTTGCCGCACACAGAGCCCACTGCTGCCTTTCACCCTTTTTATAACAAAGCTCCGACCACAGAGCGCTTCACAAGTCACCGCCCTCTTGGCCTCGGAACACCCAGGGGACTTTCGCAAATGAATTTAGCTCTGATCACGTAGCACCATATTCGCTGCCTTTTCAGCCTGGGATCACCAAGGGCTGCTCTTTCCAGCTCCATCTATGGAGCGCCTAAGAGCACAGTGTCTATTTCTTCAATATCGCAGAACGCGGAGTGAGCCACACACTCTTCACTGCCACGCGTCCCAGGCACACATCAGAGGAAGTGCTTACTGTTCGCGGGTTGGAGCTGCCTCCAGGCAGCAGGGGGGTGGCTCCCACTGCGGGAGGAGCGTAGCGCCGATGAGAGCCCGATCAGATGAACCGCGCCAGTGGTAACAGAGTGCTGGGCAGCGGCATCTAGCAGAGCAGGCCCCTGACCCTCATCCCCAATGTTATGGGGCAGTCAGTGGACACAGGGGCCATCCTGCCCAGTGCTGGGGGCATCCAGCAGTTTCTCCAGTTGCTGTGGTCACACAACAAACAACAGTTGCCGGGGACAACTGGGCTTGCAACTGAGCTGTGATCACACAGATGGACAGTGGCCTGGGGGCACCCAGGCTGCACACGCTGATCTGGGATCTCCCAGATCAGCAGGGTGCTGCAGTACCGTGGTCACACGGCTTCCACCTGTAGGCCCAATAAATGAGATACAAAGACAGAAGTGCCAAGCATGGAATCTGCCACCATGCTGGCGCACGTGCCGGCTTGAGCTCCTTTTATATATAGCGTGCCATGACAGAGTCATGACACAACCTCTTAAAGGGGACAACACCACACTGAATACCTTGCATTGAAGGGTGTTGCAGAGTTCATGGACCTCCATGCAGGAGTGAACCGGGTGAAAAGCACTTGAATTTTCCAGAATCCTGGAGTAGTTTGGCAGAGGAGAGAGGGGCGGGGAGTTTGAAAGACCATTTGGGATAGCAGTGTTGCTTGTGTTTAAAATTATTCAGTATTGGTAGTTTGTGTGCCTGTCTTTATTTTGTGTCTATGTTTGGGCTTCAAAATTAGTTCTACACCTTTGCTTAGATTCTTTTAATAGCACATATAAGAAGCATGACTGTGGTTTCTCTGAGAATGTTGGGTGTCAGCCTACTGTATGTAAAGTGTTTCTTCAGGTGTCAGGGTATTTGTCGAATGGATTTGCTGGATCTGCAGAAACTTATTGCTGACGAGAGCTCCAGAAGCAGGGTGCCAATATATCCAGGCCAGTCTGTCTGCACAAAGTCGCCTCTCTCAAAAGTTGGTTGGACAAGTCCTGAAAACAGTGCAAATTCAGGGGTTCAGGGATTCCCTAGATCCCTGAATGTGCACTGTTTTCAAAGGCACACCTTTGAAAAGTGCTCTTGCACAGCTTTTCTGCTAGATACCCCACACACCGAGAACCCAGGGCACACAAGCACTCCACTGTGGAGCTGCAACCCTCCCAGGCTCACCATACCTGTGTTGACTGAGACCGCCTCAGCTGGCAGGTTCTAAGCGCCTGTGCGATTGTGGCGTGCCACAGTGTTTCCATGGGCTCTTAATGGCATGCCACACCACCTACTCTCACAGATGTTCTAGGCGCACCTTACTGGCGTGCACCCAACCCTCTCAGTGTACTTTGGTTTCAGCTCCTCCTCAGGAAGCATACAGGAATCCCCTTTTTAGTAATACATGTTGGCCCCCAAACACGGGACGCGTACAGTCACGTCCCTCCTTATCGTTCTTTTTGACTGAAACAGACACCATCCCTCGAGTTGCACAAGCAATCTTCAACGGAGCCGTATCCTCAGCGAGGGAAGCAATTCCCTTTGGCCCTGATCCCAGAGCACACAGAGATCCTTTTCCACTCTTTTAGCTCGGATCCCAGAGTGTACTGCGTACTGCAGGGCAAGTCTTGTTATTTGTTTTTGTTGTTGATTTTTTTTCGTGCTCCGAGCATGGAATCTCACAGGTCATCCTGTTGGCCGGCTCCACTAGCTCCACACTGAGCCCACCGCTGCCTTTCTCCATTTTATTCCTGAAGCTCCGCCCACAGAGCGTTTTACAAGGCACCGCCCTCTAGGCCTGCGAACACCCAGGGGACTTTCCCAATTAATTTAGCTCCGATCACGCAGCTCCCTATTCACTGCCTTTTCAGCCTGGGAACACCATGGCCCGCTCTTTCCAACTCCATCCACGCAGCGCCTGAGAGCGTAGTCTCAATAGCTCAGAACTCGGAGTGAGCCACACACTCTTCACTGCCACGGCCCCGGTCAAACAGCTGACGAGAGCTCCAGAAGCAGGGTCCCTATATATCCAGGCCAATCAGTCTGCACAAAGTCACCTCTCTTAGAATTAGGGAAGTTCGACAAATCCTGAAAACAGTGCAAATTCAGGGGTTTGGGGATTCAGATAATGTGACTGTTGTCAGGATTTGTCCAACTTCCCAAACTTTTAAGAGAGTCGAGTTTGTGCAGACAGATTGGCCAGGATATATAGGGGGGACCCTGCTTCTGGAGCTTTCTTCAGCGGCACGGAGAATCATTCATCTAGGCAGGAGAGTGGGATCTGTTGTTTGACACCTCGAGTATGTTACATTAAATGGGGCTTTGATGCATTTTTACAAAATATCGTTGCATACTTTTCATTTAATATATTTACAGAGAAAGAGTCTAGGACACATTTCAAAGGAAAGGCACTTTGGTAGGGGGATCTTCGGCAGTGCACAACAGAATATCATTTTTTATTTTTTTATTTTTGCGAGCATTTAACGGAATTATTTGTATGGCACAGAAAGGCCTGACTGAGGTCTTTGGAATTTTGTTTAAGATCGATTTCACTTTCTTCGCCAAGCCCTTCACTAATTCCATTGCATATTTTGTTCTGGGGCGGCTTCAGTGAAAAACATGTATTCACACAAAGGAACATGCCAAAGCACACGTGCTCACACAGGTCTTGGAATGTCATTGGCACGAACTAACGTGGGGGAAATCAGGGGTTTTTGGGGGTTGTTTGGATTTTTGTTTTATGCAGTGACATTTGCAGCACGTTGACTGGGTGTGTGACGCACTTCACCACCGCACCGGCTTCACGAGGTGTGTGGAGGATAAATGTGCACATGCCCTCACACACAAGAGCATGAACTTCACTGCCACAAATTTGGTGCAAGGGAAATGTTTTTTTTTTATGATGGGGTTAGGGAAAATTGTTTACATAATGGAGGTGAACTGCCAGTGATTTTAGTGACACGTTAATTGAGTGTTTGATGCAACACAATGTATGCTCGAGGAGAAGAAAGGATGAACAATTTGGGGTCCGGAGGCTTGATTGAACATACTATCCGACAGAACTGAATATACTATAGCACACTGGCTCACACACACGCTCTTGAATTTCATTACCAGTACTTTGAGGATGGGAAATGTTTTTAGGAGGTGTTAGGAAAAATAGGCACCTGTCGGTGGCACTGTATTTGAAATGTATTCAATTTATAGAGCGCCTTTCACCGAAGGCGCTGAACAATAAAAGAATCAAAAATGAGAAAAATTATATCAGCAGAGGAACATCAGAGAATGTTAAGAAGGCAATGAAGAAAAGAGATAGTGTTTAATGTTAGTCTGGAAACTACGAAAATACGAAGAGATGAGGAGGAGCGAAGTGAAAGAGGAAAGAGGAAGAGCTTTCCAGTGTTTGGGGGCCCAAAGAGAAAAGGAATGGAAACGAAACGATGACTGGGTGGGATGGAACAGTTAAGAGAAACAGATTCTGAGATTGCAAGGAGCGCGACGGGACATAGAACGAGAGTAACGATGAAAGGGAAAGAGGGGCCAAGCCATGAGTGCATTTGAAAACAATTGAAAGAAAGTGATACAAAAGCAGTGGGCGGGAGCGGTCGGGAGCGGTGCTCCTATACTTCTTTTAATTACGTTTTACCGTTCCTATACTTTTATTTAAAAAAAAACCGTTCCGGAACGGTTTCTTTTCAAATAAAAGTGTAGGAAGAAGTTGAAACTTGCACTTTCAGTGCACTGCACTGAACGTTCCCCTAAACAGGAGGGGCATGTGTTTTGGAGTTTGTATTGTGCGTGGGAGGGGCGTGGCGATGGAGTCTGTGGGGAGTGGTGCAGGCCAGCAGGGAGCATAGTTCCACTACTTCATTTTGTACACTTCGACCACTGTACAAAAGACGAGATTCTAAAGGAAGTAATGAAATTGAAAGTAGGGAAGATGTGATAGCGGCCCGAGGGGGTAAAGAAAAAAGAAGGTGATCAGAAGAGTTAATAATAAGAGGGAAGAGATGACAGGAAGGGAGACCAATCAATAAAGATGAACAGTAGTCAATAGGGGGAAAACAAGAGAAAAGAGAAGACGTTTAGTAGCATGAAAGGAAAGATAAGCGCAGGTACGACGAATTGAACAAAGCATAACGGCATGAATTGGCAATAGAATAAATATGACGAGAAAAAGAGAGAGAAGGATCAAAGATAACACCCAAATTGCACGCTAAGAGAGAGAAGGAAAGAAAAGATGGAGGAGAAAAGAGAGTAGGGGGTGAAGTGGGAGAAATGGTAGAAGAAGGGAAAAACAGTACCTCCCTTTCTGAGGGATTAAGATGAAGAAAGTGAGAAGACATCCAGTTCCGGACAGCTGAAAGACAATTTGAAACAGTAGAATACAAAATGGAATATCAAAGGAAGAAAGGGAAAGAAAGATCTGGGTGTCATCAGCGTAAAGATGAAAGGAAAGATCAAAGGAAGAGATACGAACAGAAAGAGGAGCAGTATAGAGGGAAAAAAGAAGAGGGCCAATTAAAGAGTCTTGGGGAACACTGTAAAGAAGAGGGAGCAAGGAGGTAGAGTGTCCACCCTGGGACGTCAATTAGTTTTTTTTTTGTAATGCAAGTTCTGGGCTCTGGCCAGCACCATGTGGCTCTTTACTTCTGGAGTGGCTGGCTTTCTTGTTCAGGCTCCTTAAAAAAAAGAAGAAAAATAAGAACAGGAGGTGCACAAGTCTAACACTTTCAGCACTGACCCTAAATAAGAAAGAATAGGAATACCAAATAATGTGTCTTTCTGGAATTCTATACAATAATTGCTAGACTCATTAAATGTTTATTTCAGGCACACTTCAGGGGGTTAGTCACTGATTTAGTCTGTTCTTAAACGCCTCAACTCAGCCTTTTATCCTTCTGAGGTCGATAAATGAGTGAAAGGTCGTGTTCCATCACTTCCTGTGATATCACTTCAGGGTGGGGTCAAATGACATCACTTCCTGTAATGTCATCTGGGGTCAAGGGTCATGTGATGCCACTTCCGCTATCCCTGGTATTTTGGTGAAATGACGTCCCTTTGTCCACCCCTAGTGACAGAATAAGTCTGTTGCAAAAGATAGGAGCGGAACCAATTGAGAGCAGACCCTGAAATACCCAAAGTGGAAATAAAAGAAATAAGAAGAGAGTGGTCCACAGTATCGAACGCTGCAGATGATTCAAGAAGAATGACAATAGAAGACAGCTTAGAGTGACGGGATGTGAGTTAGGAATTAGAGACATGAAGAAGTGCAGTTTCAGTAGACTGAAATGGGCGGAAAACAGACTGCCAGGGGGAAGAAGAGAATGAAGAGCCAGGTGAAAGGTTACCTGAGTATAGACGGCCCATTCAAGAATTTTAGAGAGAAAAGGTAGAAGGGAAACAAGACAGAAGTTAGCTTGGGAAGGCGAATCAATAGAAGGTTTTTTAAGCATAGGACGAATAAGCACATGCTTAAAAGCTGCAGGAAAACAAAATTGTGAAAGGAAAGAACGAATAAGAGCAGTAAAAGTATTGAGGTCCATAAGGGGAGAAAACAATGAAAAAGAGTATGCTAATGGAAAAAGAGGGGGAGGAGGAGAAGGAGAAGCAGAGGGAGTGAAAGCAAGACGAAGATTAGCTACTTTAGAAGTAAAGTAGTTTGCGAAGTCAGAAGACGCAAGAGACAAAAAAAGGCAGAAGGATCGGGAGCTTTTGGTGTAAGTGTTGGGTAGATATTTTGTGTGATGCAACAAACCACCTGCTTCAGGACTGGTCAGAGGACAAATGTGTACTCCAGCGGCTTGACTGAACATGCCCTCACACACAACTGAAAAGACAATAGTGCCTTAGCTCACAAACCAGCACTTGTATTTCATTGCCATTAATTTGTGGAAAAGGAAAGATTTTGGGGGAGGGGGGTGTTTGGAAAAACCATGTCCAGTGTGGTGGTGGTGACCGGGCAGAGGTAGCACAAAAACAATGGTTTTGTAGGAAGAGAGCAATTCATTGGTTTCTGTGAACAGGAAAACTGGTGATACAATTTGCTCAGACTGAAGTCTAGGGCGGGGAGTTTGGTTGGAAGGGGAGGCAAATCCACTTTGGTTTTTTCAGCACTGTCCAGAACTTAGAATTGGATTCTGAAGTGGCCTTGATGTAATCTAAACGACCTGATAACGGGTCAACTATTCATATTCCTTTTTGCGTGTCAGTCTTTTCATCATTCCCATAGGTCACATCAAATTGGAGATACTTGTAGTTCAAAAGTGTGGAAAAGCCTGGTGAGGTAAAATAGGCTAAGGGGCCGTGAGGATTAAGAAGGCTCTTATAAGAAGTACACACTCTTTTCCTTCTGAGTATGCGCAGGAATGGTTTAAAGTCACAATATCTTCTTCCTTGTACTCAAAATATTTGCAATGGGTCATGAGAACCCTCATGAGCACTGGGGTCGACCGGTTACAATGGCGTGAAGAAATGATACCATCTTTGTCAAGACCGAGATTCAATATATAGAGCAAATCCAAAAAGTTCAGAATTACTGAACTAAGTCAGGGATCTCCTGCAGAGGCACACACAAATGGGGGGTGGGGGGTTGGAGAGAACATGTAGTTTAAAGTGGGAATATAGCCAAGGGAAAGGGGAGGGAAGGGGGGATTCATAAGACCCGACTAGAGCGTGAGATAACTCAGTCCAAAGAATGGTACACTAAATATAACAGGAGAGGGAAGGTGCCTGGACACCATTGGACTAAACTCATCCAAAGTGAAGGGAAGGGGGGGCTGGGTCTGGGGAGGTGCAAGGGCCCTCTCCCAAAGGGGTATATGCTGTGAGCCCTACAAGGGCAGTGCAAAAGGCTGTTACCTCAGTGCACAACTGGTGTGCTGGAGGAGGTCAGATCAATTGCTGGCAGGCACTGCTGCTGAAAAACCAAAACAATGTCTTAGACACGAGGCATAAAGCATTAGAGAGATACTTGCAGCAAGGGGCAAAGTGCCCTGTAAATACCTGTGAGCGGTTGCTGAGCGAAGCACCGTTGAAGAAAGCGACTTCTCCAAGGCGTCGTACGGCTCTAAATGAGTATGAATGAAAAGTGTTGGGTGTCCTGACCCACGTTTAAGCTATCCTGCTACAACATTTGGTGCTGTGGGCTTAGGAAATTCAAGATGGCGGAAAACCCACATGTGCGCCGAAATCCAGGAAAGCTGCGCAGTTTGTGCGCCCACCAAAATGGTTGCCTCACTTGCCACCCACCAGTGCGAGAATGAAAGGCCGGGTTGCCATGAGGGAAATGGGTTGCCAAAGGAAAAACAGTAGCGCCGGTTAGCTTCAAAGCGCTTTAAAACCACCATTGGACTACCCGCACAGTAGTCTGAAACCATTGGGAATGGCAATGCTGATTGCCAAATGCAACCTAGAAGTGTGGGGAATTCATTTCTTAAATCCCAAAAATGGGTGCAGTACCAGTACTCACCACTATCCAAAAGCCGGCGTTTTAAAACCACTCTGTGTGTTTCTGAAGGCAAGTCAAAATGCCTATTTCAAACCTTGCAACATGTGCAAAATATTCACTGAACACCAGCAGACATTTGGCAGAATGGAGTTTTGTGTGCCTACAAAATCTGGGAAATGAAGAGCCCAAAAACAATGCTTATAACAAAAATGCTATGGAGTCAGCAGCTTAAGCCTAACTGCAACTGGATTTAAGACACTAAAATCGAAAATGTTTAGATTAAATGAGTGACCTATGTTTGGTGTCACATGCCTTTGTAACTGTTGAAATGTCATAGTTTTGCACTTAGAATCAGCATTCTAGCTGCATGTGTAAAATTACAAGTTATTTTAAAAGCAACAAAAGTTAGCTGAAGGTCTGGCTTAAGGAACTTGATTTTGCCTAGCAACTACCCATCAGGAGTGAAACTTGAGTCACCACTGTGTTCCCAGGCCAACCTTCCTTTTGCTGCCCAGGCTAAGGATATGCCATCTATCTGATAATTGAATTATCTGTGCTCTGCAAGAGAGTGAACAAAGCCCTCTTCACTCAGGCAAAGGTTTTTATTACCGCAGTCGTAAATTGTAGCTTCCTCTTGGCAGGAGCTGGGAGGAGCACTGCCTGTGAGAAGCAAGCTGGCTTGGCAGAAACTGGAAAGACTGGTTTCTGTACCATGTGACCTGAAAAGACACACCCCTGCAGCAAGGATATGGTTTTATAAAAAGATGAATAACTCATAGAGCGGACATGTGAAAATTTTATAAATGATACCATAATTCTTGTGATTTTTCTGCCCACAGTTTAAGACGTGGTAGGAACCGGTGGTATGTTCAGGGGGGTTTTAGCGGAAAAGTGGATATTACTCTAAATGTGTGCATGTTAAAAATCTGAAACTTCATCAGTTAATGTCCCTACCCCCTGCACACATGTATGTAAAGTTGGGTCCATGTCGGAAATTGGAAAAGCAGTTAAAAAGTCAATTATGTACACTCTTTGAATGCAAGCTCCGAGAATGAGCAGATTTGGACATAGACATGGCTAAATTCAGCCACACCATGTATATGTAATTTTAAACAAATGTGTACCTGTGCAAATATGTTTTTAGGTCAGATATAGATTGTGTGTAAGTTGACAGGAGGAGTGGACTTTCTGCAGGCTGTAAAATGACATCAATCTGACTCACAGTTCAGTTTGCCAATCAAGCGGAGGAATGGAAGTTTGACCAATTAGAAGCTGAGAGAGAGGTAGGGTCAGTGATGCTAGAACACACCCACATTCTAAACACATAAAAGCAGACAGACAGGACAGAGAGGGACTTTCCAAATCCATTTGCAGCGGGACGCTCTGCCGGAAAAATCCATACTTACCTCCATCAAACTCCAGAAAGCCAAACTAGAGACTTCAATCTATCCAGAGCAGAGAGACCCAAAGAACCGGTGCCTAGCAGAGACCAGACCCCTGTGAGCAGTTCCAGAGGCCAGGCGCTGTGAGCAGAACCCGGAAAGACCTGACCAGACTGAAGTCCGTGACCAAGTCGCTTTCCTGTTCAAAATCTCTTGTGAGTACTTAGCAAAACTCAGAACACATCTCTTAGTTTAAATTCATCTAATTCAATCTATTTAACCTAAGTAGAACTGCCTCCTAGCTGTCACCTGTCATTCTAGCTGCAAAAAATTTGTCACTTGTCATTTTGAAAAAGTGTGCGTTTAAAATTTACAAAACCAAAAACGACCTTTACTAAATTACTCATATCTCCGCAACCGTTTGGGCTAGAGACTTGCAATAACTTTCATTTGGAAGCTGAGATCCCAGGCTTTTCTAGGACCCCAAAACGGTAGAGATAGTCCTTGCGGTTCCTTTGTAATAGCGCTCGGCGCATCCGCGAATTTTACCGCGATTTGCAATTTCTTCACATGTAAAAACTGCTGCTGTTTGCTTTCCATTGGCCAGAAATTCGTTTAACCTGCTAACTATCCCTGCATCATTGCTAGTGTGAGCCTGGACTAATATTAACTAGATACCACTCACCCTGAACCTCTATAAGGGAATTAAAAGCAAATTTAGCATATTTCTCATTCATTGCCAGCACATATCCAAGCATTGCCTGTGTTTTCAAAACTCCTATCTGTTTTCTGTTGTCTAAGCTTGCTGGGATTGAACTGAATCACATTTGATTGCATTTCTGAGAACTGTGTGTTTCCTTCCATTTCCTTGCCTTGCATCAAGGGGGGGAGGGAATAGCCCGAGAAAAGTGATTACATTGTCTGGTTGAATCATATTGCGTATTTTCTGTACTGCATTCATTGAATATTGCATCCACCTGAGCTACATAAAGCATCCTCTACCACATTATACTTTTGTTCCTATTTACCAGTGTGCTACCTTATCCATTTCAGGTCAACTCATTAGTCATTATAAAGAAGTGTGCTAGTGCCAGATTCTCCGTTGTTAATATTTACCATATCAGATTAAGTGTGATATTCAATTATTAATTTATTATAAAGTGTGATATATATTTTAATTTATCAAATAAACCTTTTAAACTTGCAAAACAGAACTACTTCTTGGCTCAGTGGGGTCAGGGGGATTCCAAGAGAGGGGTGTTATACAAGGGTAGTCATCCAGAACGCATGAACTGGACCTAAAGATATATCAATAAGGGTTTTCATTCAGTATTCTAGACTAGGCGTTAACTTGGCTGTAGTGCTGAATTGAATCCTCTTACAAAGTGGGGGCTCGAGCCGAGACGTTGGGTTAGATTTACCATTTGTGCAGATTAATACAGTGTGCTAACTGACGGGATACATACATCCAGTCGGATCACCACGCTGCATTACGCTGTGAAGCATTCCTCAAAAGGGACACTCCAAGAAAAGTTCTGTTCTGCAAAAATAAAATACAAACTTCTGTAAGTCAGGACAGAGACCAATCTCTAGAATGACGACCTTAGTAGACATGAAAATAGCCAGAGAGCACCTCTTGCATAAGCTATTTGTGAGAGGTGAATGGACCGAACAGGGCCAGGATGTGTGGTTGCAGGCCATCACACAACAGGTCACTGAAACAGGGTCAGATATATATAGAGATCAGGGTCCCTTACATGTGGCCCTGAGTGAACTATATATGGCTCCTAAAGCCAAAGAGGAACACAATAAGATTGCCAGGATAGCAGCATACCTGTACCTATACGTTGGAGACATGCAGGATAGATGTGCGGAAAGCCAAAATCTGGCAAATAGGCAACAGATGGCATTACAGAAGGCCCAATCTGATCTGGACTCTTCTGAGCAGAGGCTGCAGAGGAGCCAGGAGTCAGAAAATGACAGCAGACGGTACATCACTAAAATAAAGGAGGATATGGATGTGCTGCAAAAGGAAAAGTCAGAACAGGATACCAGATTTCTGGCCCTACAGAAGGAGCACCAAGACAGTTTGGACTCCTTACTGCAGAGCCAGAAAAAGCTGGAGCAACAATTAGACTTTAACAGGGCATGCACGGAGCAGGTAGCCACCCTGCAAAGTCATCTAGATAGAGTGAAGGTAGAGAGCAACAAGCTGATCTTGAAAGACCTGGATACCCAGGCAGAGTTTGATGAGGAGCGCCAAAAAGCTGGTGTCCTTCAACGGCAAAGGGACGACCTGGCGGCACAAATGCAGGCTCTTAGTCAGGAAAGAGACGCCTTAGGCCAGGAAGTCTGCCATTTAAAAAGGAAAATGGAAGAAAATCACCTGGCCCACCAGGGGCTGGGTGACCTCCAAAAAGAAAACCAGAACTTGGTAGAGCACACCAGAAGGGTGGAGGATGCTCTAGCAAGAAAGGAGCAGGCCAATAGGGACACAGCTCAGGAGGTAACCCTCCTGCAGCAAAGACTGGCCCAGTTCTCCAGGACCAACCAGGAAGCACAGAGGGAAAATGAGGCCCTCTGTCAACACAATGATAGGCTCCAGCAACAGGTAGCGATGCAGGAGAAACTGATAGAGTCGAGTAAGGCCTTAACAGAGGAACTGAAAGCACAAATGCAGGCTCTTGCATTGCAACAGGGAGCAGGGGCGGATAGAGATGAGGTCCGCTGGGAAAGAGAGACTCCTGACCATAACCGCAGGAGCCCTAACACCAGGGGCCTTCATCTTCCCCAGTCCCTGGACTCTACCACCCCCGTGTCCCCTGGCGCACATGAGCACAGGGCCACAGGGATGGCAGATTACTATCCAGCTAAGAGTATGGGGCTCATAGGCCAGTACCATCCAGGAATGGAGGGGTGGGCATCCGGGTATGGGCACCCAAGTACAATACAGTTCAGTGGGGAACCCCAGGAGAGTAGGCCCATTAAGGGCATCCTGAAAACCTCTGCCCAGTTAGGTCAGTGGAGGGGGTACCCATCAAATCCTGACAGCAAGGAGGAATCTGAAGACTCCGCTGAACTGCGCAGGACACAGGAGACCAGGTCCCCACATTCTGCCAGCCATTCCCAGGCTCGCAGAATCCGGGAAAACCTGGAAGAACAGACGGGAACCTCTGGGAGCAGTGCCTCTGAGTCCGACGAAGAATGGACAAGGGTTACCGGAACCAAAAAGGCCAATAAGGCAAAAAGGGCCTTGCTCAAGGACCCCTTAAAGCAGATTAAGGCGATCAGGAGCGTCATCACGCCTTACCATAAGAACGCTAAGTATTCTGTTTGGGAGCACTTAGAGTTGTTTGAACAAATGATGGAGACTTTCCATTTGAAGGACAGCCAAAGCTGCATTCAATATGTAAAGTGGACCTTCTCCCCGGAATACTCCAGTTTCTTTGCGGGGCTGGAGGACCAAAATCATTTAAGATGGTCCACCTATAAGGCGGCCATCCTGAAACACTTTTCTGTTCACAGAAATCCTCAAGAGGCTCGCAAGGCAGCCTACAATTTGCAATGTGGGGAGGATCAGGCCCCACAAGAATTTGTGCAGGAGTTAAAGCGGGCTTTTGCACAGACCACAAGAAGGGTGCGCACAGACAGTCGAGAATTCGTTAATACATTTTTTCATGCCTTGCCCAAATATATCATGACCCAGCTCGTGAGGGATTTTCACGAGAAAAGATCTTTAGACTGGGTCATTGAACAGGCTACCCGGATCTATGAGGTGCAGAAGCCCATAGAAAATAAAAGCAATGCCCAGAAAAACCCCAAAGCCACCAGCACCCCTGCTGCTGCCAAGGTGGCAGAGGTAAAGGTCACCCCCGTTTTGGATTTGGAGATGGGGGGGCCTAAAAACCTACCTGCACCTAATAATGCTAGGCCCAGAAGGTCCTCGGGCCAGTCACAGACAGGGAGCCAGGGAGGCAGCCCCACAAATGGGGTCCCTCGCTCTCCTGACTATGTAAGTCCTCGCTACAAAGGTAACAGACCCATTCTGGGTTATGTGTGGACTCCTCCAGCCCAAGGGGGGGGATCCAGCCAAGCACCTAACCCAGGGAACTTCCCTCCAAACTTCCCACAGGAGGGCAGAAATTTACCAAACCCTGGGCAGAACTTTTTCCCCAGATATCCACCCGACTTCCAACCCCAAAATCATCCATCCTTCTTTCCTCAATTCCCTGAGCCCAGACCACTGAATCCGGGAGAGGGGAGGCCAAGGGTGGAGGGGTACCAAAATCTTCCCAACCAGGGGTACTACCAGAGGAGGGACAGCTACCCTTCCCGGGATCAGCCCAGGGGAGAAAACAGGGCCCCGTATCAGCCTGAGCGGGTTTCCCAGTTAGAGCGCCAGGTTCAAAACATGGCGCGGGATATGGGTCATATACTGAGGGCACAGCAGAACCCTCAGATCAGCATGCCGGCGCAGAACGCACCCAACTCTGGACCTGGTGCTCCAGAACAATGACGGGGGCAGCACCCCGATAAATCACCGGTTCCCAGGGAGGAGGCACAAAGGGAAGGGGGGTGTAAAGCCTTGGAGGAAGCTTCCTTCCTCACTTGTAAACAGCCCCTGGAAACCCAGGAACCGGAAACAAAATCTCTTGCCCCTGAAAGTCTGCCTCCTAAGGAGCAGAGGGGGGGTAGGAGAAACAAAAGACCCAAACAGACTCAGTTTGAGGAGGAGGTACAGATCTTCCAATTTGAGGGAGAGGGATCCTCAGAGGATCCTGGGAAAAGGATCTTCTCCTTCAGAGAGGGGGGAACTCCTCCCAAAGAAAAATGGGTCCCTAGGGATGCAAATCCAGACTGGGGAGATGTGGAGACTGAGCTACCGCCGCCCACCATCTCATCCCAGAACCAACAGCAAGAAAATCCCCTGGTTCAAACCCATCCTGGCGACTGCCTCCAAAAAAGGGGGGGCGGCCCAGAAACGGAGCCAGGGGAACCCACAATGGCTCTGATCTCCAGTTGCAAATTTTTTCTTTCAGATTCCCAAGACTCTCCACAGAATTCTGCCCAAATCTCCTCGCTAGCGATGTCCAAAACCAGAAAATTAGCCCACCAGTTGTCCAAAAATGTACATTATCTGTGCCCCCTTGAGGAGAAGGAGGGAAGATATTATGCCCCGGTACAAGTACAGGGGCAGGGTACAATCTCGGCACTGGTGGACACTGGATCTCAAGCTACCCTTCTGTCCAGAAGGGCCTTTGACGAACTGAATGCAGGAAGGGGAGAGAATTACCAAATTCCTCTCACCTCTCTTCCTGGACAACTGCAGAACTTTGACGGGAAGGAAATTCCCGTTGAGGGGACTGCAGACTTGGACATTAAGATCGGGCGACACAAGTTGAAACACCCGGTCATAGTTGTGACCCCGGAGGGCACCCCTTGTTTACTAGGGAATGACCTCCTGAGAAGGTTGTCACCCCTAATTGATTGCGTAAACAAGGTCCTCTGGACCCAGACTAGCCGACCAATAAAATTAAAACAGAGTGTCAACCATGTTAGTTTAAACGGCACATGCCACATGGTTGAACAAAAATCTGACCAAGTAGAATTTCACTTCCAGAATAGCCAAATTCCAGACGTGACAGTAATAGCAGTAGGACAACAGACTGGTGATGGGGGGTCCTCTCTATTTCTGAAAATCAACCTTCCTTCCAGTTTAAGGTGGTATTCCACGCTGGAAGGAAACACTCTGAAATTCTATACCAATCCACAATCTGAAACTCCCACTCCTATAGTCCAGAAAGATGTGAAATCAGCTCAAAGTCTGGCTGATATTCAGCAAATAGGAGAGCAGTTGTTCATCCCTGTTCAGTTAAATGATGGGAAGGACTCTGTTCTCGCTCGAGTGTGTGTGAACAACGGTAAGAGCTTCATCAGCGAAGCCATGTTCCGCCAACTCCCAAAAGATCCAGCCATTCCCACCTTCAAACTGATAGACAAATGGGAAACGGACCTGGAAGCACCTAATTCCAAACATCTCCTGCCAAGCAGGTGTATGCTCAAAATCTCCATTGGCAACAAGAGCATAGTCCATAATTGTTGGGTCGTGCGAGACGTCACTGCCGCCTTTTACTTAGGCAGTGACATTCTCAATCGCTTTGCCATTAGTTTGGACCTAATAAACTTCAAAGCTTGGTCCCGATTAGCGGATAATCCCATGGGCTTTGATGATCCAGAAAAAGCATTTAGGTCAGCTCAATTGCTACCTTATGCAGTTGAAATTCAGGTTAAAGAGGAAGTCACCATCCCAGAAAGGACCCGACAATTCTCCCTGGAAGTGAAAGTTAAAAGGGGACAAGAGTTGAAAAACCCTGATGCTTACATACATCTAAATGCTTCTCCCCAACAGCAAGGGTTGGGGGTAAACCCAACACCATTAGTCAACATAGAACATGACACCATTCCAATAGAGGTGGATAACAGCGACTTAAAGAGTATTACTCTAGCCGCGGGCACCATTATTGGAATGGCGGTTGATGACCGACATTTTTCCATCGACTTATTAAATGAACTGTTAGGACCAATCCCCAAGGACTGCTTTGACAGTGACAGTGATGACAATACAACACCAGACAGGATTTTTACCCGGCATGGGGGGAACTTCCTGGTGTACACTTCCTGCCCCTATGGTAAGGAAGATGTGACTTGTGATTTCAGGAGGGATGAGGTGATTTTCCAGGTCCATGAGGGCTGCCTTTCCCACCTGAAGCCTCCAGTCCAAATCAGCACTCTGACCAGGGACTTCTCCACCCAGCTGGAGGAGGCCGCGGAGATAGCCAAACCAGAAGTCTTTCCAGGCTTCAGGCAGATGGTGGAAGAGAGAGTCAACCTAGCTGATGCCTGTGTGACTCTGGAACAAAAGCAAAAGTTGAAACAAGTTTTCTTGGATTTCCAAGGTCTCTTTGCGGTAGACTCATATGACTGTGGTCGCACCGACATCCACACCACAACAATCCCCACGGACCCTGGCATGACTCCAGTGTTTGTGAAGCAATATCGCTTGCCTCTCGCATCAATGGAGTCCCTTACTGAAATAATTAAGAACCTTGAGTCCCGGGGAATAATCCGTCCAGTCCACAGCACCTTCAATAATCCGGTGCTGGGAATGTTGAAGCCAAACGGCCAGTGGAGACTCTGCGCTGACCTCAGGGAGCTCAACAAACGGGTCCATACTTCCCGATGGCCTCTGCCCTACATTGACCAAGGGCTGGCCCAGATCCAGGGGTCACAGGTATTCACTGCAATAGACCTGACCAATGGATACTGGACCGTGCCTGTCAGCAGGGAGGACCAATACAAACTGGCTTTTACCTTTGGGGGCCAGCAGTACACCTGGACCCGGACTCCCTTCGGATACCTCAACTCCGGCAATGAGTTCAATATTTTCCTACATAAGGCCATGCCCGACCTGGGTGCAAGGGGTAACCTGGCTTATGTAGATGATGTCCTCATCAAAAGTTCATCTGTGGAGGTACACATAGCGGAGATCCGTTATGTTCTGACACAGTTGAGGGCCGCCGGAGCAAAACTTTCCTTTCAGAAAGCACAGTGGTGTAGAACCCGTGTTAATTTCTTGGGGCATGAGATTACTCCTCAGGGCCTCTGTCCCCAGGAAAAGAAAGTGGAAGCACTTCAGAAACTGAAAGACCCCACAACTCTGCGGGAACTAAGGAGCCTCCTTGGACTGACTAATTACAGCAGAAAGTTCATTGAGGGCTATGCAGAGATCACCAGACCCCTGATTCATCTCCTGAAGGGGGGGGTCAAGTGGGAATGGGGTCCAGAACAAGCCGAGGCGGTAAAACAACTCAAAAGAAGCCTCTCACAAGCGCCTTGCCTAGCTTACCCTGTCAGAAACAAGGAGTTCTTCCTGGAGACGGGGTTCTCTGATACGTGCTTGACGGCAGTATTATACCAAAAGCATGACAAGGTCAATAAAGTAATCTCCTATGCGAGCAAAACTTTATCCTCTGTGGAGGAAAAATTCAACGATTGTGAGAAGGCACTCCTGGCAACGGTGTGGGCATTGAAGAATTACCGCCCGTTTATCCAGGGGGAACACATCATAGTGGAGACTCCACACCAGCCTCTGCAATATCTCCAAAGTGACAGAATCCGGGCCGGAAATGTGAGTAATTCCCGAATTACTTCCTGGATTCTGTCAATGCAAGGCTTTCCTGTGGAGGTCAGATATGGCCAAAACAAGAAGAGTCCCCTCGCGCAAGGTCTGGCTGACTTGCATGATTGTGCCAGAGAAAACTGTCTCGAGGACGAAAGTCTAAAAATCAAGGACAACATGGAGGCATACCTTAATTCCCCACACAAGGTCTTTGAAGAAGACAAGTGTGAGGGAATGCCCACTGTCTATGTGGATGGATGCTCTTACCATGTTGACAACAACGGGGAGAAAGAACTGGTGGCCGGCGTAGGGAATGCATGGGTGAATGAGTCCCCAGAACCCTCCGCTGGATACAAAATTGGTCCCCGAAGTAGTCAGGTGGCAGAATTGATGGCTGTGCATCAGGCCATCCTCACTGCTGTCCAGCATCAACTCCACGAACTGGTCATAATCACAGATTCGGATTATGTACGGAACGGGTTCGTGGAGCACCTGGTTAATTGGAAAACCAGAGGCATGTTATGTGCTAACAACAAACCCTTGAAACATGGGAAGTTGATCCAAAACATTGATGATCTGGTCACATCGAATGGGATGACCATCTATTGGAAAAAGATCAAGGGTCATTCCAAAGTAGAGGGACCAGACAAAACTGGAAATGACTTAGCTGATCAGCTGGCCAAAACCGGGGCCATCAAAGGGGATCTAATGGAGATTGAGTCCCTGTTGGGGGAAATCCAGGTCACTGCTATCACTAGGTCCCAGACAAATGCTCACAACGACCTTTCAATTGCACAATGGAGTAAGGAGACCCCTGATGCTGATTTGATTACCGCTCAGAAGGGGGATCCCATTATTGGTAAATTTTACCAGCACCTTGAGGACCCTGAGAACTTTCCCCTGACGGATACCGATTACATTGGGAAAGAGGACCTAAGAGTGTTGATGAAATGTCCAAAAATGTTCCGGATCCAAGACGGTTTGCTGGTAAGGAAATCCAAAGCTGGCCACGATCAGTGGGTGGTTCCTACCTCATTCCGAAGCCTGATGTTAAGTCACGCCCATGATGCGGCCACCGCCGGTCATAGGGGGTTTCACACAACACTGGAAATCTTAAGAGAGGTTGCATACTGGCCACACATGGGCCAGGACCTCAACCAATATTTGAAGGGTTGTCTTGTGTGTGCACAATTTCAGCCGACATCCCTCACACACCGGGCACCTTTACAAAAGCGGGGGATGACACTGCCATGGTCAGATTTACAAATCGACTTTGTAGGCCCTGTGATTCGCTCGGCTAGGGGGAATAAGTACATGTTGACCGTCACATGCTTGTTTACCAAGTGGGTGGAATGTCTCCCAGCCCCAAATTGCAAGGCAGAAACTGCAGCTGCCTTGATGATTAACCACATCTTTTCCCGTTTTGGTCTACCTCAAAGGATTGAGTCAGACAGAGGTAGCCACTTCACCAGTGAAGTAATGACAAAGATGTGGGAGCTACTGGGGGTCAAGAGAAAGCTGCATATTGCTTATAGACCAGCTTCTTCTGGGGCAGTAGAGAGATATAACCGGACAATTGTGAGCATATTAAAGAAGTTTGTGGCTGATTCTGGGCCAAGTTGGGATATCCGATTACCTCTGGTCCTAATGGCTATCAGATCTACCCCTTCATCTGCAACCAAAATGTCACCATTTGAGTTGATGACTGGGCGCAAGATGGTGCTTCCTCAGCATTTGCTCTATAGGACCCAAGAGCAGACCCTGATAAATGCCTCCACTACTCATGAGTATGTAGAGAATTTAAGGAAACACCTTCAACATGCTTTTGCTTATGCTCAGCGGAATCTAGAAAGATCGGCTGATAGCATGAAGACCCATTATGACCTGAAAACTTCCAGGAAGGAATATCAGGTGGGAGACCGGGTCTATCTATACAACTTCCAAAGGAACCAGGCCAAGCAGCGCAAATTTTTGCCTACATGGAAGGGACCCTTTGAGATCGTCGATAAGATCTCCCCTGTGGCCTACAAGATCCGCATCCCCAAAGGCGGTTCGGCAGAGGGGGAAGACAAGTGGGTCCACATAAACCAGTTGAAATGTTGCCATCCCAGGCACACTCTGCAACAACTGGAGGAATCCTCTGGAATCCTAGCGGGTACTGTATCAGACTAATTCAGTTCCAATCATAAAACATACCACATCTAGTCTCTAACATACTGGGATTTACATGAAACTGTCTCTAGTGATACTGTTTTTTTTTCAAAATAAGAATGTAATGTTTCGTTATGATGAAATGCATATGCCGCCCCACTATCTCAACAGTGGTGGAAAAAAAAATCGTCTATGAGTAGATATTGCCGCTCTTCCTTTATCATCCTAGGAGAGATGAAACCATGAAGGATGACCAAGAAGGACGATCCGGAGACCGGGAGCAAAGACACAACGGGCCCGGGGTACCGCCCAATCTTCCCATCAGGACCGGCGAGGAGAACCGATCGATCAGTACCGGATGGAGAAGAAAACGCTGAACTGTGTCATCTACAGAAGAGGAAGAAGATTATGCGGACAGACCGGTGCATGGGTCAAAACCCTTGTGCACGCGACTCCCCATCGACTCAAATTCAAAGTGCAGTCGCGTGGGGGGGACTTGTTGGGTGTCCTGACCCACGTTTAAGCTATCCTGCTACAACATTTGGTGCTGTGGGCTTAGGAAATTCAAGATGGCGGAAAACCCACATGTGCGCCGAAATCCAGGAAAGCTGCGCAGTTTGTGCGCCCACCAAAATGGTTGCCTCACTTGCCACCCACCAGTGCGAGAATGAAAGGCCGGGTTGCCATGAGGGAAATGGGTTGCCAAAGGAAAAACAGTAGCGCCGGTTAGCTTCAAAGCGCTTTAAAACCACCATTGGACTACCCGCACAGTAGTCTGAAACCATTGGGAATGGCAATGCTGATTGCCAAATGCAACCTAGAAGTGTGGGGAATTCATTTCTTAAATCCCAAAAATGGGTGCAGTACCAGTACTCACCACTATCCAAAAGCCGGCGTTTTAAAACCACTCTGTGTGTTTCTGAAGGCAAGTCAAAATGCCTATTTCAAACCTTGCAACATGTGCAAAATATTCACTGAACACCAGCAGACATTTGGCAGAATGGAGTTTTGTGTGCCTACAAAATCTGGGAAATGAAGAGCCCAAAAACAATGCTTATAACAAAAATGCTATGGAGTCAGCAGCTTAAGCCTAACTGCAACTGGATTTAAGACACTAAAATCGAAAATGTTTAGATTAAATGAGTGACCTATGTTTGGTGTCACATGCCTTTGTAACTGTTGAAATGTCATAGTTTTGCACTTAGAATCAGCATTCTAGCTGCATGTGTAAAATTACAAGTTATTTTAAAAGCAACAAAAGTTAGCTGAAGGTCTGGCTTAAGGAACTTGATTTTGCCTAGCAACTACCCATCAGGAGTGAAACTTGAGTCACCACTGTGTTCCCAGGCCAACCTTCCTTTTGCTGCCCAGGCTAAGGATATGCCATCTATCTGATAATTGAATTATCTGTGCTCTGCAAGAGAGTGAACAAAGCCCTCTTCACTCAGGCAAAGGTTTTTATTACCGCAGTCGTAAATTGTAGCTTCCTCTTGGCAGGAGCTGGGAGGAGCACTGCCTGTGAGAAGCAAGCTGGCTTGGCAGAAACTGGAAAGACTGGTTTCTGTACCATGTGACCTGAAAAGACACACCCCTGCAGCAAGGATATGGTTTTATAAAAAGATGAATAACTCATAGAGCGGACATGTGAAAATTTTATAAATGATACCATAATTCTTGTGATTTTTCTGCCCACAGTTTAAGACGTGGTAGGAACCGGTGGTATGTTCAGGGGGGTTTTAGCGGAAAAGTGGATATTACTCTAAATGTGTGCATGTTAAAAATCTGAAACTTCATCAGTTAATGTCCCTACCCCCTGCACACATGTATGTAAAGTTGGGTCCATGTCGGAAATTGGAAAAGCAGTTAAAAAGTCAATTATGTACACTCTTTGAATGCAAGCTCCGAGAATGAGCAGATTTGGACATAGACATGGCTAAATTCAGCCACACCATGTATATGTAATTTTAAACAAATGTGTACCTGTGCAAATATGTTTTTAGGTCAGATATAGATTGTGTGTAAGTTGACAGGAGGAGTGGACTTTCTGCAGGCTGTAAAATGACATCAATCTGACTCACAGTTCAGTTTGCCAATCAAGCGGAGGAATGGAAGTTTGACCAATTAGAAGCTGAGAGAGAGGTAGGGTCAGTGATGCTAGAACACACCCACATTCTAAACACATAAAAGCAGACAGACAGGACAGAGAGGGACTTTCCAAATCCATTTGCAGCGGGACGCTCTGCCGGAAAAATCCATACTTACCTCCATCAAACTCCAGAAAGCCAAACTAGAGACTTCAATCTATCCAGAGCAGAGAGACCCAAAGAACCGGTGCCTAGCAGAGACCAGACCCCTGTGAGCAGTTCCAGAGGCCAGGCGCTGTGAGCAGAACCCGGAAAGACCTGACCAGACTGAAGTCCGTGACCAAGTCGCTTTCCTGTTCAAAATCTCTTGTGAGTACTTAGCAAAACTCAGAACACATCTCTTAGTTTAAATTCATCTAATTCAATCTATTTAACCTAAGTAGAACTGCCTCCTAGCTGTCACCTGTCATTCTAGCTGCAAAAAATTTGTCACTTGTCATTTTGAAAAAGTGTGCGTTTAAAATTTACAAAACCAAAAACGACCTTTACTAAATTACTCATATCTCCGCAACCGTTTGGGCTAGAGACTTGCAATAACTTTCATTTGGAAGCTGAGATCCCAGGCTTTTCTAGGACCCCAAAACGGTAGAGATAGTCCTTGCGGTTCCTTTGTAATAGCGCTCGGCGCATCCGCGAATTTTACCGCGATTTGCAATTTCTTCACATGTAAAAACTGCTGCTGTTTGCTTTCCATTGGCCAGAAATTCGTTTAACCTGCTAACTATCCCTGCATCATTGCTAGTGTGAGCCTGGACTAATATTAACTAGATACCACTCACCCTGAACCTCTATAAGGGAATTAAAAGCAAATTTAGCATATTTCTCATTCATTGCCAGCACATATCCAAGCATTGCCTGTGTTTTCAAAACTCCTATCTGTTTTCTGTTGTCTAAGCTTGCTGGGATTGAACTGAATCACATTTGATTGCATTTCTGAGAACTGTGTGTTTCCTTCCATTTCCTTGCCTTGCATCAAGGGGGGGAGGGAATAGCCCGAGAAAAGTGATTACATTGTCTGGTTGAATCATATTGCGTATTTTCTGTACTGCATTCATTGAATATTGCATCCACCTGAGCTACATAAAGCATCCTCTACCACATTATACTTTTGTTCCTATTTACCAGTGTGCTACCTTATCCATTTCAGGTCAACTCATTAGTCATTATAAAGAAGTGTGCTAGTGCCAGATTCTCCGTTGTTAATATTTACCATATCAGATTAAGTGTGATATTCAATTATTAATTTATTATAAAGTGTGATATATATTTTAATTTATCAAATAAACCTTTTAAACTTGCAAAACAGAACTACTTCTTGGCTCAGTGGGGTCAGGGGGATTCCAAGAGAGGGGTGTTATACAAGGGTAGTCATCCAGAACGCATGAACTGGACCTAAAGATATATCAATAAGGGTTTTCATTCAGTATTCTAGACTAGGCGTTAACTTGGCTGTAGTGCTGAATTGAATCCTCTTACAAAGAATGAGCCCGATTGCCTAAAGAAACAAATCCAAAGCGCGCGCCCGCCTAGCGTTGTTGTGACGTAGGCGGGCGTCAAGGCAATGTGTGCAGGGAGTGGTAGCATCCTGCATTCGCGCTGTGTGCCCGATCGCTTCTAGAAAGAAGTGAAGAGCGTGTGCAAAAAACAGCTGTTGCCGAGCGCTAAAGTGAAGAGAAGATTTCTCTTGGTATCCTTCCTTGTTGTCCACAGGGGCGACCCCCCAGTTTTGCCCACTTGTTCAGCCTTCCTCACTTGGCCTGCATGCCTGCACTTGGCAGGTTCCATCAAGGTATTTGCCCTCCAGCCATTTGTTACTCTTCCCCCCTCCATTTATACATGCTCAATTTCTTTGGCTCCCACATGGGTTGAGCCTGATGTCGATGCTCCTTCGAGCACCTCTTTAGCTGCCTGCCGTTCAAGTTAGCGCTCGGCAACAGCTGTTTTTTGCACGTGCTCTTCGCTTCTTTCTAGAAGCGATCGGGCACACAGCGCGAGTGCAGGATGCTACCGCTCCCTGCACACATTGCCTTGACGCCCGCCTACGTCACAACGACGCTAGGCGGGCGCGCGCTTCGGATTTATTTCATTAGGCGATCGGGCTCGTTCTTTTCATTCATACTCATTTAGAGCCGTATGACGCCTCGGAGAAGTCGCTTTCTTCAACGGTGCTTCGCTCAGCAACTGCTCACAGGTATTTACAGGGCACTTTGCCCCTTGCTGCAAGTACTCTCTCTGATGCTTGATGCCTCGTGTCTAAGATATTGTTTTGGTTTTTCAGCAGCGGTGCCTGCCAGCAATTGATCTGACCTCCTCCAGCACACCAGTTGTGCACTGAGGTAACAGCCTTTTGCACTGCCCTTGTAGGGCTCACAGCATGTGCCCCCTTTGGGAGAGGGCCCTTGCACCTCCCCAGACCCAGCCCCCCCTTCCCTTCACTTTGGATGATGAGTTTAGGCCACTGGTGTCCAGGCACCTGCACTCTCCTGTTATATTTAGTGTACCATTCTTTGGACTTAGTTATCTCACGCTCTAGTCGGGGATTTTGAATCCCCCCTTCCCTCCCCTTTCCTTTGGCTATATTCCCACTTTAAACTACATGTTCTCTCCCCCCCCCCATTTTTGTGTGCCTCTGCAGGAGATCCCTGACTTAGTTCAGTAATTCTGAACTTTTTGGATTTGCTCTATACATTGAATCTTGTTCCTGACGTAGATGGCATCATTTCTTCACGCCATTAAAACCGGTAGACCCCAGTGGTCATGAGGGCTCTCATGACCCATTGCAAATATCTCGAGTACAAGGAAGAAGATATTGTGACTTTAAACCACTCCTGCGCATACTCAGAAGGAAAAGAGTGTGTACTTTTTATAAGAGCCATCTTAATCCTCACGGCCCCTTGGCCTATTTTACCTCACCAGGCTTTTCCACACTTTTGAACTACAAGTATCTCCGATTTGATGTGACCTATGGGAATGATTAAAAGACTGACACGCAAAAAGGAATGCAAATAGTTGACCTGTTATCAGGTCGTTTAGATTACATCAAGGCCACTTCAGAATCCAATTCTAAGTTCTGGACAGTGCTGAAAGAACCAAAGTGGATTTGCCTCCCTCTTCCAACACTCCCCGCCCTAGACTTCAGTCTGAGCAAATTGTATCACCAGTTTTCCTGTTCACAGAAACCAATGAATTGCTCTCTTCCTACAAAACCGTTGTTTTTGTGCTACCATGTCTATCCTGTTAACGGTTTAAAGGAACCCAACGGCATGTCCGTGCCCTCTTGCTTACAGTAATTGACCCTGTTTGTTGTTATTTTGGTGACCGGGCAGAGTCATTAGTTTTAGGATGATTGGGTGTGTGAGGCAACACAGCATCTGTTTAAGGAGGAGGACGGAGGACAAGTTTGCGCTGTATTGGCTTTAGTGAGCATGTACTCACACACCTCACTATCAATGTGCACTTGCTCACGTCGAAGCACTTGAATTTCATTGCCACTGCTTTAGCAGAGGGTAAAAGAAATTTGGGGGGGGGTTCTGAAACATTTGTTTGCGGGATGATTGTTGAGAGGATCAGCCAGTGGCATTAATGGCACGTTGCTTGGGAGCCTGATGCAGTACTCTACCTGCTTGAGTAGGACATAGGTGGAGATTGTGCCCTGGCGATTTGATTGAACACACTCTTTCACACAAGTAACTAAAAATAACATATTGCACTTGCTCACAATCAAGCACTTGAATTTCATTGCCACTACTTTGCAGAGAAGCACCTCAAAGCTCACACCAGAAAAAAAATGCAACCCACTAGGGAAAAGGCCCAGCACACATCTTGCAAGGAGTACAAGGTTTATTTCCATAAAAAAGACAGAGACGCACCAGCAAAGGACTCCGCTGCCAGGGAGCACTTTGAGGAAATCATCCTGGACAATAGTTTATAAAGAGAAAAAGCATCACAGCTGTCGGACATTACATAGGTTACAGATCCATGGAGCTGCTTGGTGAGACCATATATATAGGCAGACTGCTCTATATGGGATGGCAGGTCATTGGTCCCAAACTCTCCTGTCCATCTTCTTCCACATGGTGTTCTTCCTTGGATGTCATCGGGCTCACAGTCCCTAATTGCCAATTAAAAGCACAAATCATAGCATGCCCCGTCTGTGGCCTAATGTACACCTGGTACAGCAGACATGGGCGCAGAGGATACTTTCGAGGTCACACTATTTTACAAACCCCAGCTCGATGCCAGACGCATCAGCACCATTCCAGTTCTTCCCACCCTGGGTTTAAATGTGTTACTTTCCCTCCCTGGCACCTTGCAGCACAAATCACATGGATCCAGAATATTCTGCAGTGATCTCTTCTGATGAATTGGCAATCTAACAGTTTTATGGTCGGTGGTCTTGGGCTGGCTGGTACTGTGGAATACTGGGGTCTTGGGACAGGGGCATCTGGACACTATATCTTAGAGTTTGGGTTGGGGTAGATCAGAGGCTTGCGCCCCCCTTCTCATTGGATAACTGTGCACAGGGCACTTTTGGCCCCCTCAAGGCCTTGCATGGAACATTCTTCCTGGGTTACACATGCTAACATTATGAAACAATGAGAGGTTTGTGAGTCCCAGTGAATTTGGGCTTTCCCCCTACTGCCCAGGCTGCAACCTACTGCTGCATTCACAAACATATCTCTATGTTCTGTGCCCGGGCCTACTGCCCTGGCTGCAGCACAGTACCAGGCCTCGATTTCAAGATGGCTAAGATGTGTTTAATTTTTTAGTGCAATCTACACCCAGTTACAAAATAACCTACCCATAATGCAGCTCCTATTGGCATCCCCTCCCTCCTATAACTTCCCCATGCATCTACAACACACTCTTAGGCCTACGCCGCATTTGGAACCTCTTGGAGGCCTGGGACGATCGTACCCACTTTCCAACGTATCCCTCTTTCGGTAATCCCACATTAACAAACTGCCATGTAAGCCTTTCCTGGTCCCTGTTCTCTATTTTTTCCACTTGTGTATAGGCGCGTTACAAATACCATATCATATCATATCATATCATTTCCAATCTCTCAGCTTCCAAATATGCCAATGTTCCTTCTTTGGGTACCCATGGTTTGAACACAGATCATAAACGTTCTCCTGCTTGCGTGTACTGTTCTGGAGTACATGTCATATATATACACACCACGTCCCCGGCTAGGTAGACCCAGTGTTCTTCCTAGTTCTCTGGGTCTGGTGAGGGAGTGGTGATGGTGCCTGGGGGGTTAAGGTATTGCTCTATTGCAACCATGCAGGGTATGTTAGGGTCATCTGTTTGTACATGGCTGTCTTTTGTACCGCAAGGTGCACCCTGTACCCCAATTGAAATGATCATCATTGCGGTGCTAGGCATTGCTTTGGCACAACATTGAATTCCCATCTGAGAGGTGTAGAAGGTCACCAACACAAACACTATCACTGGCAATAGTATTTCCACTACTGCCCCATCCACAATGGTGCCCAAGAGAAAAGGTTGTCAAACCAGTCACTTCTCTGGATGACAGGCTCTGTTTGCATGTGGGTGCCACGGGTGTACAGGGCCTCTATTATGTGCATGAGAGACCTGTTGTCGGCATCGTTTGGGGGTATGTATATGCAACATGAATCGACAATCTTTTTGCAGACCCCGCCGTCCATTGCCGTAAGCAAGTCCAGCACATAGCGGTGCTGCAACGTCATCAACTTGTTTGCTCACATCTCCATTTTTATGGCATTGAGGCCTTGCTCAGTGTCATTTGCCAACTGTATCACCTTCCAGCGGATGATCTGGAGCCACTTGGCATTGGCACCTGCTTGTACTCCAGGCAATAAAAATAATGTAAACAAATGTCTGTTCATTACTATACAGTCTGTATTGGTCTAGTATTTCTTTGAGCAATTGTGATGAATCCTAGGACAGGTAGTTGGATCTCCCTTTCTCTGCAATTTTTCTTCTTTCTCCTTTTCTGGCAGAAAACCGAATATGGGCCACTGCAGAGGAACTGTGGTGTGGACATCCAACACTTGTGCTGTTGTTGGGGCGGGCAAGTCACCCAGTGACACTGGTCTCCCGTCTCCACTCTCCACATCTCCTACACTTTCAAAATGTACTGAGCAGAGTCTTCAGCATCCGAAATTGTGTATTTCATTATGGACTGCAAGTCCAGTGAGTCGGGCTATGCCCACCGCAGTGCGTCCCACACCTATGCTCTGATGTTATTGAAGGGCACCTCATCATGCATATCATCATATAACTTAACTCCTGGATACTAAACCTTAACCCACACGTCTCCATCAGTTGTGACAAGCAGGCTTTTTATGTCTCCGTCTCCTCCCACAGCTAAAGGAATCCCAGTGGTTTGCTTCTCAAACACATTTATCCATTTCCTAGCTCCCGCAGTAAGGGGAGGGAGCACTTTGAGCAAATTGTTCTTGTCCATCTGGGCCCAGGGGTCATACTGCATCCTCCCAGGGACTTTATGCAACAGTGGCAACTGTGTGCCCATACCTCTCATTGCTTTCCTTCCATCAATTCCCTTTTTCCTAGTGCTGTCTAGTTTAAACAAAATGTCTCTGGCCCTCCACTTGTCAAGGCCACACCTTGGTTTGTCCCCCCTTCCCTGAGGGTCCTCAACCATGCCAACTCCACTTGTGTTGCTTCTAAAGCCATCTCTAACTCTTTCTGTGATTTGTTATCCCGCAGTGTTGTAGGGTTAGGTGTCATTTTATATGGGGGTGGTGCTGTGGAGGGTGAAGGCACATATGTTGGGTTCATATATCCTGTGACTGGGAGGGAGGCAAGGGCTGCTGTGTTACTTCTGGTGCTGCTGGTTTTGCAACACACAGGGCAGGCTGCTGTCACACTGTGACTTGGACTGATCATTGTCTACTCTGTCCTCTACCATTTTCCATAAATCTAAAATCTCTGTCCTCTTCTGGAGTTGTTTACTTTTGTATTTGGCAGCTAAAAACATGGACCTGTGGTCCACTATTGCCCTATCATTAGTACCCTGCTCTGGCCATGGGTGCGACATTTCCCCGTGTCTCTGCCACCCACTTCTTGTGGTACTTCTCTATCTTATCCTTATACAATGGCACTGCACTGTACATATACTCCAACTGAGACATTCCCCCATATTGATGATCGTTATGCTCAAGAAACTCTTAAGTTATATACCATGTGCAAGTTGTCATAAATGTCACTGCCAGTCCTCCATTCCTGCTCCCCAGTCGCCCCCTGCCCACACTTCCAGCCCCGAACACACTCTCTCACTCCTCACAACCAACACCCACACCACTCCCACAGGCCCTACCTCGGCCTCCCCCTGATACACAATATTTAATACACCAATACAACAAACTAAAATAATAACTACTTCGTCTCATTCCCCCATCCGCATTATATTGGGCACAGGAATACAAGCGATCTAATTATACAGAACCCCCGCTTTTTATGTCCGCTTATCACAATGAAGAAATATGGTGCCACCTTTCCTCCTAGCTAGGAAAGAATCCCACTCTTCTGTTTCTCTTCTCATATACTCTTAACCACAATAATAATAAAAACCCACCACATGGCCTTCACACACTATCTAGTCCAAACATACACCAATCTACCAAACACCCTCGCTCCCCTTTCTCCACACACTTACAACCCTACACCAGTAGCCCCATTCCCCCACTTCTCACTCTGCGTCAACCCCCGTTGTTATCGCCTGCAAGAGGTGTACGTACATCTGCGTGTTCACCGGAGCTCCTCTGTCACTGGGTCCTAATAATTGTATTGTATTGTTTTTATTTGGTTTATAGAGCACTTTACGCCAAAGCGCTTCACATTATAACAACAGGGTACATTTAACAATAACAAATTAACATTAACAGTAGAAGCAAATAATCTTGACATTTTTGAATCAGACCAACAAAACAGTATTTAGAGCAAAAGAGAGAGAGTGAGGGGAGAGTAGTGGAGTAGTTCTGGGAGGAAGAGGGAGGGATGGGAAGGAGGAAGAGAAGGGGAATGGGAGGAGTGAAGGGGGTGTGGAAGGAGTGGGAGGGGATGTGGAGGGAGGTGATTAAGGGGAAGAGGGAGCGGGTGGGAGGGGGGGTGATAAGGGGAGGGGAATCATGACGGAGAGTGGAGAAGGAGAGATTTGAGGGAGGTGCGGAATGAGGAAATGGTAGGAATAGAGCAGATTGAGAATAATAAAATAATGGCCTGCACCTTCCGAGGCGCTGTGCTCCGCTCCAAGGAGCAGACAGGAATTCTGTGAAAATGGCTCCTGTACACCACTACGGGTTGCGCGCTTGGGACAGGTCACTGCAAGTGGGCGCGACACCTCCAGATGTGTGGCTTGGAAGCCTCTGTCTTCGAGGAAAATCTGGGATCACATCGGGGTCACCAAAAATGTAGAGAAGCCCCTGAATGCTCACACCAGAAAAAATACAACCCAGTAGGGAAAAAGGCCCAGCATACCTCTTGTAAGGAGAACAATGTTTATTTCCATAAAAAAAGAAAAAGACCCGCCAGCAAAGGACTCTGCTGCGATGAAGCACTCTGACGAAATCAACATGGGCAATAGTTTATTAAGCTGAAAAGCATCACAGCTGACGTGATTACAGGTTACAGGTACAAGTTAGGTTACAGATCCACATAGCTGGTTGGTGCCACTCTATACATAGGCGCCCTGCTTCATATGAGATGCCAGGTGATTGGTCCCAGCCTCTCCTGTCCATCTGTTTCCATGGGGGGTTCATCCTTGCACATCATCAGGCTCACAGTCCCTAATTGCCAATTAAAAGCACAAATCATAGCATGCCCCGTCTGTGGCCTAATGTACACCTGGTACAGCAGACATGGGCGCAGAGGATACTTTCGAGGTCACACTATTTTACAAACCCAAGCTCAATCCCAGACGCATCAGCGCCTTTCCAGTTCTTCCCACCCTGGGCTTAAATGTATTACTTTCCCTCCCTGGCACCTCACAGCACAAATCACAGGGGTCCAGAATATTCTGCAGTGATCTTTTCTGATGAATTGGCGACCCAACAGTTTTATGGTTGGTGGTCTTGGGCTGGATGGTACTGTGGAATGCTGGGGTCTTGGGAGAGGGGTGTCTGGACACTATATTTTAGAGTTTGTGTTGTGGTAGGTCAGGGGCTCATGCCCTCCTTCTCATGGGATAACTGTGCAGTGCACATTCTTCCTGGGTTACACATGCTAACAGTATGAGACAATAAGAGGTTTATGAATCCCCACAGATTTTGCCTTTCCCCCTGCTGCCCAGGCTGCAACCTACCCCTGCATTTACACACATATCTCTATGTTCCATGCCCGGGCCTTCTTCCCTGGCAGCAGTGTACCACCAGACTTCTATTTCAAGATGGTTGCTATTTTCTAAGATGGCATTTCATTTTCTTGTGCAATCTATGCCCAGTCACATAATAACCTACCTCCTATTGGCACCTGCCTCCCCCCTATTCCCTCCCTAAGCCATCTACAACACACTCTTAGGCCTCTGTCGCATTCTGAACCTCTTGGGGTACCCAGACGATCGCCCTGTGAATTCGACCATCCACACTGGGAGTGTGTGCTCGTCTGGGCTTTTTAGAAATTTTGTAATTAAA
Source organism: Ambystoma mexicanum (assembly GCF_040938575.1). Taxonomy (NCBI): domain Eukaryota; kingdom Metazoa; phylum Chordata; class Amphibia; order Caudata; family Ambystomatidae; genus Ambystoma; species Ambystoma mexicanum. Next base: position 540,565,221 of record NC_090936.1, read on the forward strand.
ATGAATGATGGGAGATCCACCTGAGAAAATGTGTGGGGCTAATCCACACACATTTTCTTCTGCTCACCGCACAACAAACACATAGTCATGTGTATTCCGGGGGTACACAGCCTACAGGTGCAGTTCTCCATGTCATGTTCATCTGGAATGTGCCAGTCACAGGTACATCAAAGAATCTCAGGCAGGGGGAAGGCAACACCTTCCTCCGGCCTAATTAAAATATCAAAGGCTCCATGGATCCTGTTCTATTGTAGTTCTGTGTGGTGGCAGCGCATACTGATGAGAGTTAAATGAAGCAGGCCTGCGAAGGGGCTTATTTATCGAACACAATGGACAGGAAACACCAACACCTCTTTGATATGCAATGTGTCAGCTTGAAGCTAGATCCCACCCCTCTGCATGAAGGGCAGGGAATGGCATGTCTGGGACAACAGTTTACAGTAGGCAACCACTGCGGGAGACTCTTTTCAGAGGGAAGAAGTATGTGAATTGATGGAGACAGAAAGTCTGTTCTCGCCACAAACTTCAAGGGAGACCTGCGTTTTGATCAGGAGTCACAAAGAGCTCAATTAACCAGAGAGACGCTTTGATCCACAACAGAAAGGAAGATGGGTGGGACTTAGTAGTACATGTTTTCACCTAATACCTTTCCTGTTGCAAATCACTCTGGTTATGACCTCACAAATAACAGAAGATTGTTGATGGGGGCCCAGGATTGGTTCATTGAGCTAGGCTTAGCCTGCACCAATCACTGGGTCTCATTTGGCTTGAAATCTTAGCAGATCATCTGAGGGCTTCAACAGAAGCAGGAAAGAAGAACGCAGCATTGGACCCTGGCTGTGAAGGAAGGCCAGGATTTCCAAGAGGGAAGCAAGATCCCTCCTCTAAACATCCCCCAGGGAACAGAGGGAGATACCAACCTCAGAGGACCCATCCAGCAGATCCAGAACCTGTACCCAGCCACCAGACAGCACGCCCTGCTAGGTTTTGCCAGCAAGCTTCCTAGGTGGGAAGTGCCAGAGATCCTCTCAACAAAGGACAAGGCTGTTACCTGCAGACACTCTCTTTAGCTGTGGGCCGTCCATCTTAAAAGAAGAAACCAGCCTGCGAAGTAGCTAGGAGGAGTTCCACAAGAAGCATCAACCAGTGTCAATCTTTTAAGGACTTTTTCGAGACAGTCGACCCCTCGAAACGCGACCAGCTGCACCACTGACTTTTGTCACGCCGCATTCACTAAAGCCTCGACGAGCGTTCCAGATCCGCAAACCAGCACAGAGACAACGGTTCTTGACTCTGAGCTGCCATCTAGGCCAGCCTGCAGTCATCCGTTAAGCCTCGCTTACCGAAATGCCTGCCACCTGAAACCTGCAGCTTTTTCCTGTCCTGAACTCTGTCGCAGGAGCTCAAAAGCATCCTGGAACCGACTTGACACTGTCGAGCCTCAAGATCATCTCAAGAACCAGTTACATTGTGGTTCTGTCACCCTGCTCCTTCTTTGAAGGCCCCTAGTGACATTTACGACGCTTTGCTCCCTTGGTGCTGAAACCAAATACCTATGAACAGTTCAGACTGATTGCTTTACCGACTACCCTCCTGTCAGTATCCAGAGTGCATCGCTTTCCTTCGTGAAACTGTCAGTCGCCTGTGTTCCTTTACAGGGTGGGATGTATTTTGTAGTGTGCTAGAACTGTCTGTGGAATAATAATAAAGTAGATGTTTATATACAACCTTGACTGGACAGTCCCTTTTATCATTGGGTAATAATTGTATTTTCACTGTGTTGCAACTAACCAACGATCCACGACCTTCCGGAGATAAGCTTTCTGTTCCATCCAGGTTACTAAAATTGGACAATGAGGTTTATAATTTACTTGTATTTCCAGTTTGTTTGGATCGCTTCTGGTGTGCTAGAGGTGTGGGGCTGATTGATGGTTTAGAAATCGATATTCATCCCTGGACCACTGGTGCTCCGGAAGTTGATTCGTCACAAGCCCCCATTTCCCAACAACTTTGGGGAAGAGGAGGATTTTTAGGGGGTGCCCATAAACATTTTGTGCAGGTTGGTGGTAGTAGTGATCTGACAGTGGCACTAGTGACAGCTGACCTTTTTTTTATGTGATACAACACATCACCAGCAAGTGGCAGGGTACAAAGGAGAAATGTGAGCTACAGTGTTTTTTTTTAATTAAACATGTGGCAGCACATGCTGGATATACCATAGCACACTAGCTCACACACAAGCGTTTGAATTCCATTGCCACTGCTTTGGTGGAAGGGTAAAGCTTGTGGCCGCTGTTTTCAGGGGGTTGGTGATCAAGCATTGATTGTGTGTCGCAAGGACCAAACATGTTCTATAGCTGTGCCCCTCGCCCTCAGATTCCACACTCATATTGGTCCACACATATCAAGATCGATGTGCACTGATGGACTGCACTATATCCTCTGCTCCCACCGTGCCATTTTGTTAAATGTTTAAAAAATAATATTGCATCAAAATAAAACAAACCTAAAATAAACAAGCGCAAAAGTAAGATTACACCTTTCAATAACAACACAAGCAAGAAAACAACAAAGTAACTAACTAATGTCTCGGGAGGATAGCCCAGTAGGCAACGTGCTCGCCTTGGAAACAAGACGATACGGAGCACCACAGGTTCGTTCCCTGGGTCCGCGCTAAGCGCGTTATAAATAACCTATCATATCATAACAAAAAATAGAGCAAAGGAAGCTTTGCCGAAATAAAACAAAAGCACGCGTTTTCTTCCCTAACAGTGGCTTTGCCTAACAAAAATGTTAACTTAAAAAGGTGAATTGATTTTGCAAAAAACTGTCTTCCAAACAAAAATACAAAAATAAGGTTTCCCAACTAAAATAACAAAAGTTTTGGAACACAAACACAGTGCCTACTTTCTAGCAAAAGAATACTCCTTTGAGCTCCCTCAAAACTATCACCAGCTCCTCCTGTGGATCAGCACTGTCTCACCTTCCTGCAGCGAAACTGAACCTGCGTAGGAACCATGCGGTTGCTGATTCCTAAATTATCATCGTTATGGCCAGCACCGCGGGGCACCAAGTCGGGGCGGGTAACTCGTGCCCCATGGCCGGCAGAGCAGGGAGAGGGCAGGGGCTGCTAGCCCTGAACCAACACACACATGGCTCCTCCCTCTCCCCACGTAGCTTTAATGTCTGCACTGAGGGCAGCCAAGCTGCCGCCAGCGCAGACCAGAAGGAGGAAGGGGGAGGTGTAAACAACACCTTGCCCTTCTTCACAAAAAGGTGCTAAAGCACCCAAGATAGGGGAGCCAGGAAGTAGGCAGGGACAAACTGCAGACATGCAACCAGGGTGCAATTGCCGTCGGCACCGCCGGCGGGCGGGGAGCAGGCAACACGCCTCCCACGCAGCCACAACAAAGACCCAGGGTCAGACCTGGGTCCAATATAAGGAGCTGCCTTGACAGCAGAAAATCACAAGTCAGTTTGGGTCCTTGCACGGGGACCCAAGCGTAACAGTTTGGGTCCCTGCACGGGGACCCAAACGAAAGAGAACTTTGCGTACGCAAAGTCTCTCTTCTTTTTCCCAGAACCCTCCCACTCTAGAAAAGGGGAGAGAAGAAAGAGAAAGAAGACAGGTGACGGTACGGTGATCACACTGTCGTGGGACAAGGAAGGCAGTGCGGGCCAGAGGGGGCAACCTCAGGACCCGGTGCCCAAAAGTACAGCATATTATGGTTACTGTAATTATGATTATGTTTGTTATGACCATAATTTGTGCAATAAAATTCCACTGCCTTTTATTGCCAACACTCACCCAATGTTTTCATGTACTACCTGGGGGGGAAAGCACAAGGTTTTATTTTCACCCAGGTTGGGTTTCTATTCTGCCTGCATACTGGTTATGTTTATGTGCCCTCGTCGTACTTCCAAGTCAAAAGCGTCCGGGCACGCCACGGCTGCCGGCTACCACGGACGAGCATGCAGGGATTCGTGCATAGCTTTTGGAGGGATTCCAGCCCTGGTTTGTGGGGGGAGGGGGAGGCCTGTGTTTGTATTTCCTTTTCTGAGCTGCATCCCGAATGCCTAACTGGGCTTCATTCTTTCTATATATCAAGGAGTAATCAGCGACCCCATAGCGCTGCTCTGCATCAGTCACTCACCCTCTTTCTCATTCTCCCCTGCTTTTATTCTTTCTCTGAATCTCTCTCTCTTTCCTCTCCTCCCTGTTCTCTTTACTTCTATTCCTCTCTCCCTCACTCCTTCAACTTCCTTCTCCCCTTCTGCCTTTCCCCTCTACACGAACAAACGCGCATACTCGTGCTGACCAAATCCACAAGCGAACAAATATTGTTTCACCAAGGGAACCAAGCCATGCCTGAGTGTGTGGTGTTGCGCTCTTTGTGGGCGACGTGACTCATTTCTTGTTTTTGTATACGTAGCTATAGTCTCTCTCTGTGCACGCCATCAGAACACCAGCGAGCCTCGTCTTCATTGCAGTGATGCAATCACACTCAGAGGAAAGCTGCCAAGGCCACGTTCAAATGAATGGTATGCAGAGACACGTTCATTTGTTATTATTCATACATTTCGTTATTAATTTTGGGTGTTTGTGAAGATTTGCCTGCTGCCTTTCACGCCTCCTAGATCGCCTGAGAAGGGGTACATCAACAAGTGGAGCCAATCTGTAGCAAAGGGCCTGGCGAATCAACTCTGACGTGGCACTGTGGCAATAAGCCACGAGGTGGCGAGCCAATACCGCCCCAGGTAATGCCCCCGGGGCGAGTTATGAGGGCCTTAACGGTGCCCTGGGGGCATTACCTCGGGCGCTATTGGCCCGCCACCTCGTGGCTTATTGTCATTAGTACCCCGGCCCATTAGACCGGGGTACTAATTGCTTTTTTTTGGAACAGAAAAAAAAACGGCAAAAAAATGGCCGCCGTCATGGAAAGGGAGAACGTAGTCCGTTTTCCCTTTCCATGGCGGCCATCGGGAGCGGACGCGCTGGGAACAGAAGTGTTCCCAGCGCGTTTGCTTCCAAGACCAGAAGAAAAAAGAAGGTAAGTGGGGTCGGGAGGGGATGGAGTGGAAGAAAAAAATAAAAATAAAACGTACCCCTGTCTCCGGCGGGGGACGATGGAAGCCTCCAGCCATGGGGAGGCTCGGAGCGGGGATGGCCCCGCTTCGAGCCTCCTCATTGGCTGAGGGGCTGCCACGCCCCCCGTTGAGGACAAGGCGGCTGGATGACCCGGCGAGAGCCAATCAAAATGCTTGTTGCATTCTGATTGTCTCTCGCTGGGTACTAATGACAAAGGACATACACCTGATTTTTTAACAACATAATGCTAAGAGCCTTAAAGTAGGTGGAACCCCAGGAGTCATAGCGCTTGATGTGATGGAGTGTGATTAAGCCAGACTTAGGCGTCTAATTGACCAAAAACAGAAGTGTAAGGAGTGGAACAATTATTCATCAAAGCAGCTGGTCTTGTGGGATGACAGCCCTAGGAGTTTCATCCCCCAGATTTAGAGCCAAAGTGATGGGATCTAAGAGGTTTCATGCATTTATAGAGCTCATCTTTCGAGAAAGTGGATTCAGAGCAGATTTTCACTCACATCCAGTGAATTAGAGGCTTCAATCTTCTCATTACTATCTTCCCGCATGCCACAATCAGCTCATTACTATCTTCAGGCATGCCACAATCAGCTCATTACTAGCTTCAGGCGTGCCACACACTCCCTGGGATGTAGGGCCCAACCTGCTCAGTGCAGTGCCTAGGATTATCATCACACACAGGAATCCAGAGTCCTGGCCAGCACATCAGTTTTATAGTCGGATCTACGGGATTCCATCGAATCCATTTAATCGAATCCGATTCCATCCATTTTCTTTTTTAAGACATTTCATTGCAAATGTATGCAGGGGAGACCACCCCTCAGCCCCTGCCTATTCCCCCCACATGTATTATGACCCTAACCCACCCTCCCACATACATTTGCAGCAAACTTTGATGGTACAAATGCGAAGGAATCGAATTCGAAGAAGTCTCCTACGATGGAATCTACCTATACCATATAGTTATGCCATATGCACACAGAAACCTGGAACCCATGCCATTGGTCTTCACAACCATGCTGTTGTACACATTGCAATCCAGATCCCCATCAGATCATAGATATAGATGGGCAAGACCCCGCCCAGCCCTTTCCTGCCCCTATACATGGAGCTGAACACATGGGCATCTAGGACCTTGCAACCCCATTAGTCTTCACAGACTTTCCATCATATAAATGAGGTGCGCGGTCCACTTAGCGCACCCCTCCGAAGCTGAAACCATATGTGCACAGAGAAATGAAAGGGCCCATCCAGCACATCCCTCTGCATACCTATGGCATCATCCATGACAATCAGGAGCCCCACCCAGTGCCTTAGGGCATCATGGATATCCAAGCAATGAGCCATTCAGGTCATCTCTTTATGCAGGCATACCATCATACACAAAGGCATCCCGCTCTGAGGACTTTACCTCTTCTATCAAAGGAATGCATTTGTTTCATTTATTTGTTTCTTGTTTGCTTGTTTGGCGCTTATACAATAAGAAACACCATCAAATCAAAGCGCCCACAGGGCAAGGGAGAGAGCAGGAGTGGGAAATACATTGAAATACATAAAAAAACACAATATTTAAGAGCAGTGGGGGAAAAGGAAAAGAGGACGAACCTGCTATGCCTTGTGAGTATTCAGAATGTGCAAGTGCAGCAAGGAAGAGGGCAGGGTGGGTAAGTGCTGGGGAGTCTGAGCGCATGGGTGAGCCACAGATGAAGTGTTAGGAATGTTGAGTGCTACACGGCCTGGAGCCGGCAGATGTGCAAGTGCGAGCCTGCAGGGCGCAGGGTGTAAGTGCAAGGGCAGAGGATAGACAGGAGCTGGGCCTATTGGGTGCAGGAGGTCAAGGCCCAGAGGATGCATAAGGGCTCAGGACACCAATGGCAGCAACTGTGGCCACCCAGCTGCGGGGTGAAGCCCGCAATGTCAAGGGGGCACTGCAGCGTTTGGCACCACAGCGAGATACCTTTGGAGCAGGACCCAGCAAACAACGCCCCCACAAACTTAAGAGGGCTGCCAGGACCCCAGAGGTTGAAGTCTGCAGTGTCAAGGGCACGCTGCAGTGTTTGGTGCCGCAGCGAGATACCTTTGGAGCAGGACCCTCCAAGCCACACCCCCACAAACTTCAGAGGGCTGCCAGGATCCAGCAGAGTGAAACCTGCAGTGTCAAGGGCACACTGCAGTTTTCGGCACTGTGATGTGCCTGGTGGGAAACCTCTTCCCTTTTCAGTGATACCTGTGACTATTTAATCTAACATCGCAGAGCCGAAGGTACGAAGAGGCCCCAGCATTTGAAAAAGAGGAGGATCGCCCTTAAGATTAAGGGCATTAAACCTGGTCGCAGCATGCACAGCTGAAGACCTCGACCTGTAATTGACAAGGATATCGAAGAATCAGATGTTAAACCTCATGACTCTTCTTGCCAATTTGGAATTACTATCCAAGGGCTGTCAAATGAAATCAGAGCCAGAGCTCGGCAGCATTCTGCAAGAATTCGTATGTGAAATCAGGTCAATAAAAGGTAGGATTGGTGTGTTAGCGACCAAAGTAGCGCAAGAGAGTGAACTTAGAACCCCCACCCCTCTATTAGCAATGCTGGCACAGTGACAGCACTACAGGGGACAGGGTATATGGGCAATGAGTCCTCAGGGAACCTCAAGAGCAATCTAAAAGCGGGATTTGTTGATACTTGCACTCCTTGCTCATTGACGGGCCACATTAGTCATTTTTGACCTAGCCAGGCCACAGGGGCCCAGTTGCCTCCCCACTGGACTAGACCCATTGTTGCTACCATTGATCGGTATGAGGCAGTAACCTCCCTAACAACAGCAGAAGACTGTCGGACAATACCGGTGTGTAAGCCGGTAAAATAGCTCTGCGGGTTGAGCGCTCACTGCTGCGATCTGAGCGCGATCTGCAGGTTGCAGGTTTGAATCCCGGCAAGGCCAACTCATCCTTCCAAGGTCAACAAATGAGTACCAATTTCGGTTGGGGGATATTGTATGTAAATATGTGCTCTGTAAAGCACTTTGGATTGAGGCGCTATATAAATAACACATTATTATAAATTGGTGATTTTTTTAAAAAAACTTTATTTATTGAGTGCTTGGCGTTACACATACATGAATAGAGACAGCATCAACAGTTGCAAATACATTACTTTTTAGACATAAATTTGACTATGCATTAGCTGTAACGTGATCTGATATGAGCAAGGCTTATACCAGTGGTGGCGTAACGAGTCTGGTCAAGAGGACAGAGGTACATCAGGCAATTGGTGGGGTGTGGGGATCCTGTGCCTGCATTGGAGGAGATAACAGGTAATTGCGGAAATGGTGCTGTTTGTCTCTGGCCCTACAGTTCAAGTGCTGCAGTAAGGACCATCGTTTTTTCCATATTTGACGGCCATGTGCCAGCCCGCATCCACTGTGCCACTGTGGGGCATGTGGGGCGAAGCCGCAACAAAAGTATATTTCCCCTGGGTCGTGCATGTGAAAGCATGTGAACACATCCCTGTTTGCTCTGAATGAGCCCAGTTTGTGGGAGAATCCAGCCTGTACAAATCAAGCAACACAAGGGAGAATCAAGAAAGCAGCATCCATCCTGGCAAGGAAACAAAATGGAGGATTCTGCTAACATGTTGAGTCAGAGCCCAGAGTATCTAATGACCAAGCTAGAGTTTGGTTATGAAAGGTACCTTGATGTCATTGATCCGCCGTAATTCCGAGCCCTTTGTCTCAGCTTTAAGATGGGCATGCTCAGGATTGCTTCTTTTACCAAACTAAGGGGAACCAATGGCACGGGAATGTGTCCCATGTGTGGCCCTGGCGATGACACCGTTGCCCACTTTATGTTCATCTGTGATGGGTTTAGAACATTCAGATTGTGTTATCTGAGACCCCTCTCCAGGGTAGCTGGCATCCGAGCAACCTCAGAAGCCCTGACATTTTGGAAAAGTATTGCAGATCTGAACACCGTGTTATGTGTGGCCTGTTACATCCACCGGGCGTGGCGGCATAGGTCGAAACTGTTGAAGTCCCTTGATTGTGAAATGTTAACAGATACGATCATCACAGTAGCAAACAATTTAGGGACCATTTAGGAATGGTTGCAACTATCAGCTCACATATACCACAGAGGCTGTGAGGTTGCTCTCCCCTTTTTTTTAAACTTTTTTAACCCTTTTAACGAAATAACATTTTTATGTGGATACATTTTTTTGCTGGTTCACGATGTTTTTAGTGTTTGTTTAAACATTTATGGATTTTATTATCGTGTGTCTTTTAATTCTGTAAATGTTTTATGAACTGTATGGTTTTGATACTGAATAAATTATTGATTGATTATTGATATGGGTAAAGGAGATCAAGGGACATTTGCCCAAAAAGGTGCGGCATAGTTCCCTTGGAATCTTTGAAAATGTACCTTCTGATTGGTCTAACAGAAAAATATCTTTATGAAATAACAAGTTGCAAGTTTACATTTCACTTCCTAAGCTAACAAATTGGGCAATTGAAAAGCCAGGAGTTTTAACTTTTGTGTAGGCATTGTATATGCATTTTCCAGACACTTGGCCTAATTTGTAGTCCGGCGGTAACCCTGCCGGTGCTACCAGAGGGTTGCCACCAGACTCAGAATAATTTACCGGCACCTGACCTCCCGGTGCCACCGGCTTATTCCGAGTCTGGCGGCTGGGAAGTCAGGCGCCGGTAAATTGTTAATCCCCATTCCCATAGAGTCCTATAGGACTCTATGGGAGTGGGGACACAGGAGCACCGGCACCATTAGCAACGTTGCCAGTGCTCCCGTGAACAGTCTGCCTACTGTGGCCGCTGAGCCCGGCAGTGTCAGACCTGTCGGGCACAGCGGCACCAGCAGGCAGACTCGTAGTTTGCTGGTCTGGAAACAAGGGTGCCCGTGAGTTTACCAGCATCCTTGTTTCCGGACTGCCAAACTTGATTGATTGATTGATATTGTATTTCTATTGCGCTCGTACACAAGTGTTACAGAGCGCGACAAGGCAAGGGAGGGGAACAGGGGAGAACAAAACAGCGATCTTACTAGGCCTAGTGACATTGAGAACGCGCAAGTGCATGGGAGAGGGGGAGGGGAAAAGTGCATGGAAGGGGGAGAGGTGGAAAGTGCGAAGCAGAGGAGAAAACGATAAATAACAATAAATAAATAATAAAGGCAACAAACAGTGGTAATGCAGCCAGCAATTTGCAAGTGCTAGGTTTAAGGCAGCAGACAGGGTAGGTCTGATAAGTGCAGGAAGAAAAAGGGGGGCTGTATGGGTACAGGTCAGACCCCAGTGCAAGGGGTGGCCCGGAGGCAGTGCGGGAGGGTGGCAGGATGAGCAGGGACCTGGGCCCAAAAGACAGAGGGTGGCCAGGTGCACGGTGCCAACTGAGAACAGATCAGCAGGGGAGCGAAGGCAGAAGAAAAGAGGAAGGTCTTGAGGTGCTTCCGGAACCGGAGATGGCTCTCCTCAAGTTTTAGAGTGGCAGGGAGGCTGTTCCAGAGGGAGGCCCCCGCCGAAGACAGAGATCTACCCCCAGCTCGTTTCTTAGAAAAACGACTGACCCAGAGTGAGTTGGAGGTAGAGAAGCGAAGAGCTTGAGAGGGGAGGTATATGTAATGAAGCCCACTGTCTTTTTGGTAACATAGGCCATAGACCGGCTAGACTACTCAGGAATGGTGAGAGCTTGTACTGTTTCAGCACCAACAATGTATACAGTGCAGTGATACCAACAATGTTATACAGTGCAGTGATACCAACAATGTATACAGTGCAGTGATACCAACAATGTTATACAGTGCAGTGATACCAAGAATGTATACAGTGCAGCGATGCCAACATAAAAGAATGTCCATCCAAGTTTCTATAAAAATAGGATCTTTATCTAAACTAATAAATGCCCACGACTAATAAGTACACTACTGACCCACCCCTGTGAAGTCAACACAAAGAAACAGACTTTAGAAGAAACGGGCACTCTGGGTTCATAGGCAGGGGGACTTTGGCAAATGATTTCAGCAGCCAATGTAAATGTTCAAGCATATGTCGTGTAAAAGGCAAAGAAAGGGGGAGAAGTCACTGAGGTCCTTCAAAGTGGACCAGCGGGACAGGGCCTCTTCAAATAAATGTGTTCCTTGCCTTTGGGCCTCAACAACATGAGGCCAGGTTTCTAGGCAATGACCTGCAGCCGGGCCAGAGTCGAGATGGTTGAGTCATGCTTTCCCAATGGTGAGTCAGCATGGAGTTGGTATAAGGTGCATGCTCCCAGATGGTCGAGTTAGTGTTCAAGACATGTCAATCACTTTTCCCCCCTCTCTGTGGACAAGTAGTGTAATGGTTCTTGATCTTGGTTCAAGCTGCTTGCCATTATGTTCTGTTGGCTGCAGGGACATGTGTACTGTCTGTTCACTGTGAGCGTGTAGGATTTCTCCAGCATCATCTTCCTTTCTATGATATTTGGGTCTGATTTTCAGTGTAGTATAAGAGGTAGTAAGCAGGGATTTCCAAAGTAGGAATGCGCCGGAATTTCAAATTGTGAGTTTTCACAAGGCAGGAGGATCAGAATGATCAGAAACCTAAACGTATCATTATTCTCATGTTTATTCCTAACACATAGAGCTGTAAGGGACCCACCAGAAATGGTTCAAGACTCCCTGGCGTCAGGGCAGTTTCACTCCAAAAGGAGTTTGTCTAAATAAATAAATAAAGCGTTCCTCTGTATGGTCCAATGGGTTGGGTCAACATGCAATCCTTGAAAAGACCTGGGCCCTGAGCACAATCCCTTGACTAGGTTCAAAAGCTCGTGGGACCTATGGCGAATCTTGCACACCTGATAAACACTGACCGTTCACACCCGTACCACATATGGATCCCATGTAGTGTGATGGGGAATGTGAAAAATCCCCTTCTGTTGCTGTATATGTGATCTTACTGGGGTTTCCTTCTTGGAACCAACTCTTAGGCTCTGGGTCTAATATAATTTTGCATATATATTGCAACACTGCTAAACAATGCAGAGTGAGTCTCTGTTTAGTGCATATCTAAAAGAATCCCTTCAAGTTAACAACAATGGCGGCTGATAAACAAACGAAGGCACAGTGATGCGAATTGATTTAGCCAAGGATTAGGATACTTTATCATTTATATAGCGCTTTCCCCAAAGCGCTGCACATAGAAAATATTTACATTCAATTATCAGCCACCCGAAGTTGGTAATAATTTATCACCCTCGGGAGGACGGAAGGCGCTGAGTTGGCCATGTCAGGATTCAAATCCAGTGATTGAAGTGAGCGGGAACGGTCGGGAGCGGTGTTCCACTACTTTATTTTTTTCTGTTTATCATTCCTCTACATTTTACAACCATATTCACCATTACATACAGAGGATCTGTCCATTCATGACGTGTGCAAGTGTAAAGTTGTAATAGGAGCCTTAGTTACTAGGCACTTAGACTATTGCAATGCCCCTGCTGCAACTCTTGTCACATGTTGCACTATGCTTCTCCCTACCCTCTCCCCTGTTGAGACCACAGTTCCACTTCTTTTTTCGTTACACTCCTACCACTGTTCAAACGTGTGATATACAGACCACAACACACATATCTGCAGCGAGCGCTCAGCCCGCTGAGCTATCTTAACTGCTTACGCAGAGCTCCCACACTTTGGTCAAGTGGAGAAGCTGTGATTTTAGGCATGATTTCCAGGTTCCATACTTTGCAATTCAGGCAGGGGACTATGTGCAGCATTAAGAGCATGGCTGTGTACTAAAGAAAGTGTCAGAAATAAAGTTAATGCCACTATTACCACACCATGATAGCACGAGTTAGGATGAAAAGTGGAGGAAATACCTTCGGCAGTCGGCTGGAGGTATTTCATCCACTTGAAATCAAAAACACGAGGAATTCCACAGGTGTAATTGTCACCTGTGGTAATCTCTGCAAGCCGCAATGGAGTCCTGTGAGACTCTATGAATGGGAGCTAACACCACTTTGCCAATGCTCACAATGAGGCCAATGTACTTCCAATGTAGTGGCAGTAATGGTACATGAGTATTTCAGCATTTCTGTGGGAAAATATCACCATACTTATAATAACCCTCTTTAATTCTTCCCAATCCATCTTTAGTTTCACATCAAAGTTCAATACTTTCTGCATAGTTGTCTTTCGAATGCTGCACTCGTAGTATTTGTTCAACGAAGCTGAGGTTCAAAGCAACCAATCACATGGTAAACCAACCTGACCGTAAAAATATGATTCCCTCTGAAATTGCAAAAGAGCACAACAGAGAGTGTGTATCCGCAACATCATTAGAAGGCAATCCAGCAAAGTAGCTTGTTTAAAAATATATCTGCCAGTCTCCACAATGCAATTCAATGAAGGAAAGCAACCACATGTAACAATTAGAGAAGTTGAATAAATTGGTGAAAAACATATGTCTACAAATAATTGATTAGCATGCTGTGTTCAGATACATACAACAGCAAGCCTATGGCAGCAAAATAGCTCAGTGAGTCGAGGCCTTGTTGCAAAGGTCTGTGTGTGTATGTTTGGTAGGCAAGCCAAGGTGTTTCATGCTTCTGAGGAACAAAGAAACTATTATCATGTCAAGTAATCATAGCACCTATTAGTGTTATAAAGAGAAACTAAATACTGTGGGCCTTTTCATAATGTGCACACATAATACTGCCACTATGCGCCCGAGAAAGGCTTATTTACCACAAACTGCATTCTACTAGACCCAATTTCCTTTGCTAATGGGGACACAAAGAAGGACAGAACCCGTCATGGGTGTCGAGCGGCAGCATGGACCCAGTGTGCATAGACCAATTTCCAGCCCAGGCCCCTCCATGTCAGCCGGCTCTGCGAAGGGATTGTTTGGTGGCAGTCTGAATGGTTGAAGTAGAGAACAGACATGCCGCTTGTCTGCTGAGGCATCAATGGGGCTCTCGAATGCTTCTCTATATTTACTTGAAGTGGCACTACTTTATCAAGACTGGGACATTTACAGTCCTTTAAAATGATTTTGGCTCACCACATTTTAATAGTGAGTTGAAGCACATCCCTTTTACTGGTAAGATAGCAAAGAGGGTAAGTGCATTAGGTGCAGGCACGGTGTAATCTGCATGCTCACATGTTCCAACCAGAATGGACCCACCTTTTCTTTCATGCTTCCGGGGCCAATAAAATGAAGACCTTTAATTGGTTTACTAATGACAGCTGCTGTTAACTGCCACGTGGGAATTTGTTTTAATGCACTATGAACATTATGTCCTATTCTTCTTCATACACCAGTGTTCATACATAGCACAGTATAGAAAGAGGGATACAATGAAGACTCCCTTTGCTACCCAAAACATTGAGGAATATTTGTGCTGTATGAAAAGGGAATTAAATAAAATGGTAATAGCTTAGTAAGTTGAGCACATGCTGCAGAGATATATGTGACCTGCAGAACACAACATCCATTCCTAACAAGATAGCTCAGCAGGTTAACACTCCTGTTGCAGAGATCTGTGTGTAGCCAGAAGGTCATATATTCAATGCCAATGAAACAGCCTCAGGGGTATGGATGCCTGCACCAGGGATGTGTCCATACAGTGTTTAGGGCTTGTGGGAGACAGCAGGGTAGATCTCTGGGAGAAACGAGCAAGGTTTCTAGCCCCTGCCCCAACCAATGCCTGACAAATACCTGACAAATGCCTTCCCCTGCCCGACTGGCCACGCCCTCATCAGGCAAAAGTCCCAGCAGCCCACTGACCATGTTAGAGTGAGGTTTGAGGCATCTGTCAGTCTGCCAACCAACATACTAAGGAAGGTGAAATGGTTGACTGAGGTCCTCAAATCTCAAGCAGCCCTTAATCTGAAGCAAAAGTGTTTGCTTCCCGTAACCCTTAGCAGTTACATCATGGTAATATCTGAAGTTTCCTAACTGCCACAATCCTTCATCTGCCGATCGCAGATCCATGTTTTTGCTCCTCATGGGATGAAATGTATCTATTTGAGACTGGGATGGAGAGCAAGAGAAAGATAGAAAGGGAGAGAGAGAGAGAGAGAGAGACAGATAGAGCGGGAGAGAGAGAGACAGAGAGAGAGAGAGAGGGAGAGGGAGAGAGAGAGAGAGAGAAAGCACATTCCGTGCTCAGATATTTTTCTAACCTGATCGATGAAAAACGTGACTGCCATTCTCCATTATCTTTATCAATACCTTGCAGAGGGCTCACATTTATAAAGTACCAAGAAGTGTAAAGCGAAAATGCACAGACAGAGACATGTACGTTCTACCTGGGAAAGTAAAAGATATTTCAATGAGGAATTGTACTTCCTATTGAAAGTTGCATATTCACCATTGAGCGCATAGTTGTACGGATTGTAGTTGAAAGACCTGGATATCCATCCAAGTGCTTCACACCTCGCACACCCAGAATCCACCCAAGTTCATCACAAGTCCCACCCTATGAATCCACCCAAATGCACCCCTCTCCCAATCCCAGCAATCAATCCAAGTGCATCACACCCCTTCTGAAAATCCATCCAAGAGCATCACATCTCTCACTCTCGAAATTCACCCAACTGCGCCACAGCTCCCACATCCCTGAAATCCATCCAAGTGCATCACTCCTCTCACCCTGGGAATCCATCAGAGTGTGTCACCCCTCCAGAAAAATCTTTCTAAGTGCATCACATTTCCTACCCCAGAAAACTACCTAAGTTCATCTGATTCCCTAACCCTGACATCCATACAAGTGCATCACAATTCCCACCCCTGAAATCCGTCTAAGTGTGTCACACTTCCCAATCCCAACCATGAAATTCATCTGACTTCATCACCTGTGGCAGTCATGATCTTTGTCTCCCCCCTAGTTGTCTTTTCTGGGTTTTACCTTGATTGTCACCTCAGGGATCATGATTCCTAAGCTTCTCCGGGATTGGTTAAGCTGTCTGGCTTCTTAGGACAAGCTCTATTTCTATCAAGGTAATGTGTTCACTGGCCTAAGAGGAATCCTCAGGGAATGGTTAGTCATCTTCCTCGATACCCTACGGGCATTGTCTTTCATCTATGGGGAAGGTCTGGTGCATTACTGCTGTTTACTTGTTGGTCCCCAGTGGGGGTATGCCCTGAGAGTCTCCTTTTCCTGATTTTCCCTTCCTGGTTTCCCTTGAGGATCCTTCCCTGGCCTAATCGTATCTGGCCTACCAGCATCTCCTGTTTCTTAGTGGTCCCTCTTTAGGGGACGGGGGAGGAGGCGTCTCTGTTTAAGGTCTCTCTTCCCAATCCTATCACTCATTCCTCTATTGTTTTTGGAGTTCTTGCCCATTTCAGTACATGGCCGGTTACGAGGTATGTGGGCGCTGTTTAGGCGGTTTCATTGTGTTGTGGCAAATCTATGGCAGTGCCTCGGCCTAAGTTGATTCTATTGGGTCTAACCCTATCATATCATGACCCCATCGATGGCATATGAAGGCAGCACACTTGTTCAAATGTGGTTGGTATCTAATATATTCTTGGCTGGTTTAGTACCTATTTGATATTTAAAAGTTGTTAACTTTATGTACTGTTTTTTACACCTGCAAGCCACTTCCAGTGATGTCACCAGGGTTAAAGAGGAATTGATGCCATCTGGGTCAAAGGTCATGTGACATCACTTACTGTGCTAACAGGTGTGTGATGTCACTTCCGCTACCCCAGGCATTTTGGTGAATCAACGTCCCTGCTTATGAGTCAATTTGTACAACACTATCCTGCTCGCACACATTCACACCATCCCATCCTCAGCCTGATCACCTCTGAAATTCAGACCCTCAAAACAAACATGCACAGTTGCCTACAATGCCGGTACAAGTTACAGACCACTACCCTACTCCTAGCCTAAAATAACCTTGCTGCCCTCACTTCTGCAACAGATTAGACCGAATCCCCCTACTTCAAATATCTAATCTCCTCCCTTCACAATCAACCCCAAAAACGTTTGTTTCCCTTCCAAGCTTAGCTCACACATCCCAAACCAATATTCATTGCCCCCTTCCTTTCTGCTAATTACTTCTCTCACTACTTGTCCTCCAAAGGTTTTGAGACACTAACAGCCCTCCTCTCCTTCCTCCTCAACCCTGTCCACCACCTCTTCTACTCTCCACTACTTCTCCCCTACCTCTCCTACTGAATTAGCACCAATCCTTTGCAGTGCTAACCCATCTTGCACTCCTATCAACCCTTTTTCTCCCCAAATTGTCAAACACCACTCCCAATTACTTGCTTTTATCTCTCTGAGCTCTTTAACTTCTCTCCCCTGCTGGGCTCTTCCCTGCCTCCTTCAAATCTGCAACGGTTTTACCTCCCTATTGAAGAAACCCTCTACTGACCCAAACGTGCCTGCAACTATCGCCCAGTTTCTCTCCTTCCCCATTATTCAAAGGTCCTTCAGTGGGTGGTCTTCGACCGGATTAATAAATACCTTGAGGATAACGGCCTTGGAGATTATCGTCAATCTGGCTTCCATAGTAAACACTCCACCGAGACTGCACTCATGCAAGTCTCCACCTTTCACTCTAATGTGCACCATTCCAAATTCTTTTCTATACTCATCTTTTTGGACCATTCTGTTGCTTTCAAAATGGTTTACCTCTCCTCCTCACTCTACAGGACATTGGACCACGTACCTGGAAGGCCGATCCTTTAAAGTCTTGTGGAAATGGTAAACCCCTGATCCCCTTCCTCTCCCTATTAGCATCCCCCAAGGATCACTCCTTGGATCTTTGCATTTCACCCTCTATACTCAACCCTAGGACGACTTTGCTCGTCCTTTGGCTTTCACTATCCCCTTTTTGCTGATGACACTCAAATATTGTTCTCCTTTTCCTCCTTCACCACAGCCATCCGAGAACAGATTACGAACTGTCTCACTGTAATTCACTGCTGGTTGGCTCTCCGCCTCATGCTGCACTCTTCAAAAACAGAAGTCATATTTTTCCAGGCTTCTACTGACATCCCTTCCCTTACTCCCCCTCTCCTATCTCCTTCCTGACTGATCTCCTTTCTCCCTCCTCCAAGGCTTGCAATCGCGGTGCCCTCTTTGATGCAGCCTCTGACTGCAACAATTCATCACTAACACTGCACCTGCATCTCCTATTAACCCCCTCAACATTTGGAAAATACATAATTTTCTTACTTACCACTCTACAAAAATGAATCTCCACCCTCGCGCTCAGCAAACTTGACTACCACTCAAGCCTACTCCTTGGCCTTCCTCTCGACTCCTTCCTCCCTCTAGATGAAGTCCTCAACTTTGCTACCCAGACTCTCTACAACCTACCCAGATCGTCTTCCACTTCTACCTACAAAAACATGCTTGTTGGCTCTGCATGCACAACCACTCCCTTTTCAAGTTCCTTCTCCTAGTCTAGAAAGCCATCAATAGCCTTGACCCTCAGTACCTGTCTGATTGTATCTCAGTTTACTCATCATCTTGTTTCCTTCAATCCTCCTCTGCACTGAACCTCACTGTTCTATAAGATTTCTGTGCATCCTCTTGCTTCTGTTCTTTCTCCCTAATCACCCAGCTCCGCTGGAACCCATCGCCCATCACAATCAAACCCAGCCCAACTCTGGATCTCTTCAAAGCTCAACTTAAACTTTCACTTACTTGTTTAGGAGGGTGTGCCCCCTGCCGTCTCCATCATCCTCCCTATGTGACCCCACCACTCCCTTCAATAATGCTTAATAATGTGATTTTGTATATTTATATAGTACTCCTCTTTAGTTTTAAACAGTTGCCCCTTAGCTTAATGTTACCTTTGCAAGTGATCTATTTCCATATATATATATATACATATATATATATATATATATATATATATATATATATATATATATATATATATATATATATATATAATATATATATATATATATATATATTTGTTTCTGTTTGTTTTGTTCCTGGTTAATGTCACACCCTCAAACTGGCTCTGCTCCTTTGTGCTATTTTACAGGCATCTTTCATAGGAATGCCTCTGCCAGCTGTAAATGTGTTAGTGAAAGTCTGTTCTGATTGAAATTGACATCCTTGTTCTTCAAATAATGTGCTCTCGTCAGAAAGACAGGCAAACATCCGGCTGAATGGGCCCTCGACCCGGAAAAGCTGGTTAATGATAACACCCATATCGTCATCTGCGCTAGAAGATGCCCAGGTACCCCTGGATGTCAGGGGGGGGGACTTCTTGCTTGCTGCCTGATATGGGGTATGGCCAGCAGATACCTCTGGAGGTGGAGTGGAACTGTTCTGGGGAACCTGGGTCTGGGGTGTAGGAGTGACAAAAGGAGCGTCAATATCAATGCGCTGATACAAAATTAGACAACATGTATCCAATAGGTTGCAAGGATGTGTAACAATGTTATAAGACAAACGAAGAATAATTTTCTGTAGTGAGACACAGTATTTCTCCACTAAGAGGGATTCTCTCGCCACTGGGGTAAAGGGGGAATTGGTTTAGTGTGACTTTGATGGATGCCAAACGCCTAGGTAAACCCCAAGGATGTTACAAAAGAACAGGTCTTTTCTATCCCTAAAATTAAACATCCCCCTCAATATCAAGGGTACACTACAAGAAATGGTGAGCGGGTTGCTTTCTCGGCATCATCTGTCTCTAAAAAGGTTAAACCCCACATTCCTCCTCCTAAAAATATGAATGGAATTAAAACCACCCTTAAAAGTGTTAAAGAAGTTGAAACACTGAATTACTTGAAAATGAACTCTGTGTCCCAGAATCCCTCAGGGACTGTGACGAAGAGGTCAGGCAAGTAGGCGTAATAGTCTTTGCCAAGGTCAGACAATTAACATTAAGGGCCTGCACCTGAAGTCAATTGCCCCGCCTGAGAGGCATAAAAGGCTGCAGCAGGAAGGAGCAGTAGGATGGAGCTGGAGCAGAAGCGGGAAGATTGGCAGTAGTAGAAAAATGAGAAGAGCATGAGGCTGGCAGTTCACGAGGAAGTGTGACTCATGTAGAAGTAGGAGCGAGTAAGAGTTGTTTGTTGCCGTAGGAAGTCTTGACAACAAAGCACATGTATCATGCACACGTTTAACATAACTCAACATGCTTGCGTCCAAGAAATCACAAGGTAGCAGCTGACTTGCCCGAATTGTTACAAGAATACTCGTATCAAAGAGAGGTCGCGTATGAATGATTGTGATTCCCAATCCACGTGAAACCAGCAGGCTGTACGAATAAAATGGAACGCAAGTCTCTACAGTTCTTTGAAGTTGAAATTCTCCATCAAAGTGTGGTCGCCTGCACCTAATTCCGTTTTGCCTGTGAAATCGGAATCTTGTTACATTCAGAACAAGTACTTTTTAAATGTAGAAGTTGCTAAAGTAACGAGAAGAGCAAGTATTGCCCAATGTCAGTAGGCAAAACCTTTCCAATGTGAAACAGCCCTATTAAGAGCTAACCACCTATAATTTGAAGTTGTCAAAGTTGTTACAAATCCAGTGTCCTCTGATACAAGGGTGACAAGGTTATCCAAGGCTGGGAGAGTGGCAATACAGCTTTGGGGTGACTGCTGGAAACAAGAAGGTGTACATAAAGCTGAGGAAGTGAGCTGGGTGCTTGTTAAAAGAACTAATCCAATCTGTAGAGCTGAGACTGTTGAAGCTGAGAGAGAGAAGCAGTCTAGAAGCAAAACTAGATTCTAGTGGTAGCTGTAAAACAGACAGAAGAGGCAAAGAGGCTGGGCCTTTCTTATGGCATAGGAAGGAAGAGCGCCTTGCCTACATGTGGAGGACAAAAAGTCTGGTCTTTAAGTTGCCTAATAAATCCTCAAGGCACCAAGTTGCAGCAGAGCTAATAGAACTGTGGTTATCGATATTATTGTCAGAGAACATTATAATGAAGGTGGTTGACGCAGTAGTACACTGTGAAGCAAAGGAGTCTGCTTTCACAGTGCTATTAGCAGAAGGGAGTTGTCAAGAAGCAAACAATCCCCTTACAAGAAGTATCCTGACAAGTTATTTCAAAGACACTGCAGGGGTTACAAAAGATGGACAGTTATTGAAGCAGAAGTGTAACTTTTATTTTGAACTTTGTCAAGTCTATCATGGAAGGAGGTTATCCAGGATTACCATGATGCTGTTTTCTTTGTGGAAATTGGAAGGGAACTTTTGAACAAACAAATAAAGAATTGTTACAAGTGGATTTCGGTTTGGGTGAACTTTTGTTTCTTATGGAACTTTCAAGACTTCACTTTTCTTTGTGAGAAATAGACTTTAGACATTCCTGGGAAAGGGATCAGCCCAATACAAGTGGAAGCTATACAAGTCACTTTTTATTTGGTAATTATTTATGTTGTTTATGATTTACTTTGAATGTTTTGTTGTTTAGTGTGAGGGACAGTTTTGAGTATACTAGGAGATATTCCCTTAGTACCTAAACTAGGCAGGGATCTCCCTAGTAGAGAAGGCTTAGTTAGATTTTCTTTGCATTTTCTTTCATTAATAAAATGTCAAATACTCATAAAACTACAAGCAGATGTCCACCTCGGATTACTGACCCCTCACACTGCCCGCATAAATGGGTCACCTTTCAGCACAAATTTAGAAAGGTCATCTGGACTCATGACTATGGAGCTCTCAGATTTCAACATTTTATGTTCGATATCAGCTCTAGAGAATTACCCATTTTATGAACATATGGTCTATATTCTTTGGTCTTAAACCAGGTCCACATTTGTTTGAAAATTAAGCCACACAATTCAGTTAAAACATGTGATTTGTTTGCAAATTATTGTGGATGATACCAAAGTTATCTTTAAAAACTCTTTAAAATCTGCAAGGAACTTGCCAATCCTACCACAGCCTCATTCTCTCCTCCCTCCTCCCAGGCCCTCTGCTCTGCACTGGCCGTCCACTTCTCCAATACTTTGGATATCCTGTCCTCTCTGTCACCTTCTCCCCCACCGCACACCTTCACCCCCTCTCTTGCCTCCCTTGCCCCCTCCCCCATACTCTCCTCTTTCCCATTACGCCAGATGAGATCTCTAGAGTCGTTCACTCTATGAAAGTCTCTTCTCAACAGGTGCTCCCCTGCTCCTCCAGAACCATCAAGGACAACATTTCCTCTCTAGCTCCAGCCTTGGCTGACCTCTGCAAACACTCATTTGCCACTGGCTCCTTCCACCAACCTCTCAAGCACTCTCTTGTGCACCCTCTCCTAAAAAAGCCATTTGCTGACCCTCTTGCCCGGCTAGCACTTGCCCTATCTCTAGCACCCCTTTTTTGGGCAAGCTCATGGAGAAGCTGATCATCCCCCAACTGACCCTCCAAAGTGAACATGGTTGGCTGCCTTCACAACCACCAGTCCGGTTTTAGGGCTGTCAGAGGCATGGAAACTGCTCTCCTGAACACCCGTGAAGACTTACCCTCCAGCCGGTACTCCAACTCTCACTCTGTTCTTATCCTCCTCAATCTCGCTTCTGCCTTTGACACAGTCAACCACTCCATCCTCATAAACCGTATCCATGATACCTTAGGCCTCACGGACATGGCACTGGCATGGCTTTCCTCCTTCCTTTCAAACAGACCCTCCCAAGTGCAAATGGGTTGTTTTCTCTCCTCCACCTCACTCTGTACCCATGGCCTCCCTTGGGGCTCCATCCTAACGCCCTGGCTCTTCAACATCTGTCTGACCCCTCTGGCCCTCCTGACCTCCACTTTCTCCCCTCATTTCCAGTGTTATGCAGACGACACACAGCTTTCCTTCAAGCTGCCATCCTCTACCGCCTCCTTCTCCTCTCTATTGCCTGACTGCCTGACTGCTATTCAGACATGGTGCTCTGCCAATGATGTCTGCCTTAATGTCAGTAAGACAGAGATACTACTCATTAGGATGCCTGCTACTTGTTTCTCCCCTCTCTCTGGCCAGACTCCTTGGGTCCCCTTCCCTCACCCAGGCAAAAAAACCTTGGCTTCATCTTTGACTCCCCTCTCTATTTCTCTCCACACATCACAGAACTTGCCAAGAAGTCAAGCTTTCAGCTCCACCTTCTCGGGGCATTCTACCTTCCCCCAGAAGCTCAAAGTCTCCAGAGCCCTGGTTCTCTCTAAGCTTGACTACTGCAACAGCCTCTTCCCCAATCTGCCTCTTTCCCCCCTCCACCCCTTCAACTAATCCAGAATAGAACTGCAAGACTTATCCTTGGCCTCAAGCCCACAGACCGCATCTCTCCAGCACTTAAATCTCTCCATTGTCTCGGTGACCATAAGGATCAAATTCAAGACCCTTTGCATCACCCACAAGGCTGTCTGGGGCCTGGGACCTCTCTACATCCAGCTTTCCCTCCCTAAATACCTCCCAGCCTGAGTCCTTCGGTCCTCTGGCTCCAAATCTTTGCAGGTCAAACGTTCTCCAAGCAGAGAGTGGGAGGTAGATCCCTTTCCTCGGCTGGCTCCTCCCGCTGGACCACCACCCCACAGACTTGAGCTGGATCTTCTAAAGTTCTGGAAACTTCTCAAGACTTTCCTTTTCGCCTCTTCCTGCCCACTCCTCCTCCCGTGCTAACTCACCCTCTGCCTTTACAACTAGGGACTGGTCCCTTCAGAGCCATCCAGTCCCCCCCTGCATCCTTTGCCAGCATTTGAATTCAGGCTCCCTTTCACATACTAACCCAACTTGGTCCCCGTGCCACCGCCCATATCCTCCCTTTCCCCCTCTTCCCCTGGCACTTCCCACCTTGGCCCAACCACCACTTTCCTGCCCCCCGTCCTCCAGGGGCACCCTACTCCTTCACTTCTGCCTCTACCCCCTCACTCTCTGCACTTACCACCTTCTCAAGCACTCACACAGTAGGATTGTCACAAGGCCAATATAACCGTTTTTGTTGTTCTACTTTCATGGTTCCCATTCCCCCCCCCCCCCACTCCCCCCCATCTTGTTTTGTGGCTCTGGAAACACTTGTTTACAGGCGCCATACAAAAGTCTAATAAATAAATGCGCATTTGTCATTTGATAGTGTTGGATGGCTCATTCACGATTAGACTGTTATCCCTTGTGTTTTGCACGAGGGCAAACATGGCAATCGTTTTAAGTTTTTTGAAAGACGAAGCTGCTGTGAGAACCGGCAAATTGCCTCACCAGAGGGGTCCTGCAAATACTTAACAGTCTCTTTGTTATCAGCAAAAAAGGAAGTTCTTTATTAGTGATGGTTCATTGTGGTGACGATTTTTCCTGCAATACCCTAATAAGTGTTAATGTTTAAATGATAAGAACTCTGATAAGTGCATTTGCTTCTGAAATGCCATACAAAGCTCCAGTCAGCTACTCAAATATATTCTATAACAAGAGGCAAATAAAAACATGTGTTGAACTGCATCCTTTATTTTCCTGATGTTTACTTATTTGGAACACACAACACATTTTTTTGTGGGGAACTTCTGATTTTCCTCACATCCCATACAATAGCAAGCAGTGGCCTTTGTTGAACAATGATAAACAAGCGAGCTAATCATACTGCATCTTTTGCTGTTTGTGTATAAAGTCTTGAAAATACATGTACAAAACCCACGTGACATTGTTTAGCCTCTATTTACTGTGCATTCTGGTAGTTGTAGTATTCTATACAAGATGGGGAACATGAACCTGCAATCATTTTCTTTTCTCTTAACGCATATCTGTAAGAATGTAAGGTTGGTTTGTAATGGTTTGTGTACTTTTCAAGTCATCTGTGGAAACAGACTATTCTTGAAAAACAAACAACTCCTATTTCTAGCAACTGGGCATGTGCTGATGTGAGGTTAAGTGCCTAAATTGCAGACTGGTCCCAAATCTAGGCTTCCTGCCTAACTGAAGTATGCGATCACGGGCAGATCAATGTATCTCGCTTATCCTAAACCTCCAAAATTAGAAGCACCATTTCTGCAAGAAAACAGAATTCCGGAGAAATGCCTTATATCACACTGCACGCTATTCAAACAAGTCTCCATCTTGCTCAATTAACAGTAATACAATGAATACAGGTCTCACTCATAGCATTGCTCGATAGATGATCATAATAATGACAGTGACCTTTCATATGTTGCTTATCACATCTATTTGTTGGCTTACTCATGTCAATTCCTTGTCCTGTACTTTCGCCATGACTCCCTCGAGTATCGGCGATTTTAATTTGGGGGTATCAGGGGGCGTCTGTCGTTTGCGGGATAGAGCCTTATACATGCTAGAACAGGTGCTGCACATCTCACATCAATCATGAGCAACATGTAAGGCAGGATGCAAGATACTTTCCCCCTTTGACAAGTTCCAGGCCAAGAACAGACTGTAAGAGGAAGCCCCCCAGGAGGGGGAGCGAGAGGTGGGCCCAGCCCCTCAGGGTGCTTGGACAGTTGGAACCTGTGGCCAGTGTTAATACAAATAGAAAGCTCACACACACCACAAGCAGAACACACGCCACCTGTGGGGGGAATGGCAGTGGGGAACACTGTATTGTGCAGCGTCGCTGAGGCCTGGAGGCCTGCTTGCTCTTGGAAGTAGTGAAACAGGAGCCGGCCCAGGCATCGTTTATCAGCTGCACTTCTGAACAGGTGCAGAGGGGAGGGGGGGGGACTTCAGGTGGAGCCGGTAGGAGGGCGGGGACTAAATATGAGACGAAGAACGGTTCCATACAATTGTTCCTCGGGCTATGGGTGTGGGGAGATTTCATTACAGGCAATTTACTAAGTGACTTTAACAACCACCACGAATCCTCATTCCCTTATCCCCTCCCCCTTATCCTCCCTTCTGACAGTCCAGCAGAAACAATGGTTCTCTCGGCACTCACCCGAGGCGCAGGTAGTCCAACCAGAGTGAGCCCCATGTGTCCCACTCAATGTCTGGCGGAGTCATTCACTGCCTGAGAGCGGCACTTCAGGAGTGGCACTATCCCTCCCTAGATGGCAAAGCCACTGGGAGACTGGCAGTGGCATTAACTAGATAGGACAGAACTGCAGCTCACTGGATGGAACTGTCATTGACTGCATGGCTGTTTCATTCACTAGGTTTCAATGTCACTATTTGGCTCATTGTTGCATTCTTTGCATAACAATGTCATTCAGGATATGAGCGTGCCACTCACTAATTGCCAGTCCCAAATACTGCTTGGTCTCATTATTACATGCACAACAGTGGCATTCAGTATATGAGCGTGCCACTCACTAATTGCCAGTCCCAAATACTGCCTGGTCTCATTATTACATGCACAACAATGGCATTCAGTATATGAGCGTGCCACTCACTAATTGCCAGTCCCAAATACTGCCTGGTCTCATTATTACATGCACAACAATGGCATTCAGTATATGAGCGTGCCACTCACTAATTGCCAGTGCCAAATACTGCTTGGTCTCATTATTGCATGCACAACAATGGCATTCAGTATATGAGCGGGCCACTCGCTAATTGCCAGTGCCAAATACTGCTTGGTCGCATTATTACATGCACAACAATGGCATTCAGTATATGAGCGTGCCACTCGCTAATTGCCAGTCCCAAATACTTCTTGGTCTCAGTATTACATGCACAACAATGGCATTCAGTATATGAGCGGGCCACTCGCTAATTGCCAGTGCCAAATACTGCTTGGTCGCATTATTACATGCACAACAATGGCATTCAGGATATGAGCGTGCCACTCGCTAATTGCCAGTGCCAAATACTTCTTGGTCTCATTATTACATGCACAAAAATGGCATTCAGTATATGAGCGTGCCACTCACTAATTGCCAGTCCCAAATACTTCTTGGTCTCATTATTACATGCACAACAGTGGCATTCAGGATATGAGCGTGCCACTCACTAATTGCCAGTCCCAAATACTTCTTGGTCTCATTATTACATGCACAACAGTGGCATTCAGGATATGAGCGTGCCACTCACTAATTGCCAGTCCCAAATACTTCTTGGTCTCATTATTACATGCACAACAGTGGCATTCAGGATATGAGCGTGCCACTCACTAATTGTCAGTCCCAAATACTTCTTGGTCTCATTATTACATGCACAACAATGGCATTCAGGATATGAGCGTGCCACTCGCTAATTGCCAGTCCCAAACACTGCCTGGTCTCATTATTACATGCACAACAATTACATTCAGTATATGAGCGTGCCACTCGCTAATTGCCAGTGCCAAACACTGCCTAGTCCCACTGTTACATGCACAACAATGACATTCAGTATATGAGCGTGCCACTCGCTAATTGCTAGTGCCAAATACTGCTTGGTCTCATTGCTACATGCACAACATTGACATTGAATATATGAGCGTGCCACTCACTAATTGCCAGTCCCAAATACTGCTTGGTCTCATTATTACATGCATAACAATAGCATGAAGTATTTGAGGGTGTCATTCATTAGATAAGAGTGTCAAACACAGTTTTTTTTACCATTATTAAATGCATAACAACCCCATCGAGTGTATGAGAGTCTTCTTATTAGATAACCCTACGAAACACTGGTTCGGTGTATTATTAAATGCAAAGGAATGTCAGGCATTGACAGGCAGGGCCATTGACAACCTGTATTTGTTAATAGTTCATTTATAAGTCACACCGTAAAATACAGTTACTGTGTTGTGGCACTAGTGGGGGGTGGATGTGACCAGCAGAGCCTTGCAATATTCAAGTCAGGTTACTGCCAGGGGGCAGCGCAAGGGCTCAGATAAAAAGGGTACGCAGAGGAACCCAACAGGGCCGCAGTTGTGCCCAAACACAGAGCCCTGACAAATGCAATAGCAAGGAACCCAGATGCTACAGGAAGCTACAATAGAAAAGGTACAACAGTGCAAAGTACACAAAGAACCCAACAAAGCTAGGGTAATGCATAATTCCAGCAAGTGCAATACCGAGGTACCCAGTCACAGCAGGGAGCAAGGAAAGATTAAACAGTGCAAGGCACCCAGACAACAGACCACCGTAAATACACAGTAGCAGGGCCAGTATACTGGGCCCGAGTTGAGAAGGTGACCCAAGAGCAAGGACAAGCAAAGACACTAAGAGCAAGGCCCAACCACTAGACATGGAGGGGAAATACCCCTACGCGGTCCCCACACTAGAAGTAAGGGAGCAGCAAAAAGGCTAATCTGTGGGATGAAGTACCTAAGAGTCCAAGTAGCTCTAGAAGAGGAGCGTCATAATTCATTTTCTGAAGTGACAGTCACTGGCCATCTAATTCCTGGGTTAAGGAGGTGTGGTGTTCCACCAATGGCCCCATCGCAACCAGACCTTTTCCATTTTTAACAACAGACAACAAGATGTTTAGAAGAAGATCTTTGAGGTCTAGTTGGATGTAAAAAAGCCACCTTATATTGGAGGTAATGGACCACAATGCTCCTGTATGCTCAGTGGATAAGGCAGAGAGGTTTGAAGTAGATCTGGGTCTCAACCTAGAGCAAATGGATTTTATGGCAGGAGTGATGTGGCTGACTTATTTTTGGGTCATTTGCAGAGGGTGGAGAGTTAACTCTGGGCCTGTGTCTCAAAACAAGATGGTTTACGCTGCTCGAGCAATAGTGGATCAAACTCACACCCTTCAACCGCAAGTTGGAGTTGCACCTCCTCACCTGAGGAATCTGCAGAGTCCTTTCGAGATGGCCCTCTTCCTTTCTTCTTCTTCTTTGTTTCCTTACTTGTATTCTTTTTAGAGAAGAGATAGGGTCTGTCTCCCTTGGAGGCCACAGCAATTGGTTTGGGAACAACCTCACTGTGGTTCCTGGGGAGACAGCTCAGATGAGGAAAAATGCCTTTCATGACACAAAAAAAGGTATCAGGTAATATTATCCCCACCAAAAAGATCGCCTTATATATGGTCGTCGGGAACGCCATAAGCAATATTTTTTTGGGGGGGGATAATTTATGGGAGCGGGTGTTGTGGGGGTGTCCCCTGCACATTTAAAAATAATGCAGGGGTTGCGGGGGTGTCCCTCGCAGGGTCCATGCCTCAATATCGCAGCAAAAATATGGCAATATTTTTCTATTGCAATATTTTTGCAGGGATATTGACATATGGAACCAAATAGAACCTGAAATTTTTGCTTCTTGTTCCCTAAGCATAATGCAGAATGTAATTTCCAGCGCTCGAGAAGCATGACATCGAGGGAAAATAGAATGAGGAAGGACCGGGCAAGAACAAAAAAGTAAAGAAGACAGTCCGCATGGCGAAACACACAGAACGCTGAAGGCATGACCAGGGAAGGATCACAGAGGAAAGAGGGAAGCAAGGAGGATGGAAGGTGTACCTGAATGGAGTTAGCAACAGCATCTAGCCCGGCAAGCCACTGCAAGGGTTGCAACGCTCCGAGCAGCGTTAGGGCTGTGTTGAAATAGTGCGGATGCCATCTTGTTTGAAACACTAGACCGCAGGGAACGTGATGGAACCAACCAGGAAGGTAGTAGCCAACGCCTCCACAAGCTCCATCAGCGCAATTTGACAGTATAACCCCCTTTCAACCTGGCTCCTCTGGGCTTGCCAGGGTTGCGAAGATGGAATCGACCAAAGAAACTGCGGAGCATGGATATTCTGCACAGGTTCCCATGTCCTTCAGCTTCTGAATATCCTTTCCAGTGGACTAAATACTGAAGAACACCTCATCTGTATCGGGAGTCGATGAGGCATGAGATTTTGTTTTCTTCTGGCTAAGTGTTGGAGGTGTAAGGAACTCATGGTGGCAACAGTAAAGACAGACACAAGAGATCACAGCTCAACAGTGTTTATTAAACTGTATGAACGGGTTGGAAAAATGCCTAATCTAAACCTAAATCTAAGGTAGGAGCAAGCTACGGCCATCAAATAATAATAAGGCAGTCCTAGTGCTGTCTTGTCAAATAAACGGGCCTACACTAAAAAAAAATATATACTATTGCCACTCCTTACAGCTAAGTTACAAAAATAGTGTGGGATAGTGTTCACAAGAAAAGAAAGAAGTGTTCGCAAAAACGATAAGTCAGGATGGTATAACGTGATCTCCCTTCCTCACATTTTTTAGCACGGGGCAAGCGACCCTCTTGAGCAGTGCACACAGCTGGGCTTTAACAGCACAAGGCTATTGTTCTTCTCAGCGATATCAGGATCTGCGGTGGTCAAGTCACTTTTCCCAAAGTCTCTTGCCTCCGAGGGTCTGATGTGTTAAAAAAGACCAAAATAAAAGTTCCTTTCCGTATGTATGTTGGGTGATGACTTTTCACCCCTGGATCCCCCACTTCTGGGCTCAAACCTTTCTTGAATGTTAGCCTCCCTCCGTCGGGTTCATTACAGCGTTTTACTCAAAAGATTTCACCTGTTGTATTCACCAGTCTCAATGTCCTTTTAAACAATCTTTCACTGTGGACAGCCCTGAGCCGGGTTCACTCTTTGTCAACTCATTGATCCCGGGGTTATCATGTGTCACTCTGCTTTGTAGGCATCCCTCTGCCGGGTTCACACTTGCCAGCTATACAGTTCACTCAGTTTTATCACAGTGCAGGATTTACTTCCCTTAGCTTTCCTCTTGGTTACGATGGCCTCCCTCAAGCGGGCTCAGAACATCAATTCATTGCAAACATCCCTCAGTCGGGTTCTTGCGTATCATTTTAACACAGTTAATGATCTTCTCATTGTATTAGAAAAGCTGGGTTCCCTTCCCTTGCTTTCTTTGGCATCCCTCCATTGGGTTCACACTTGCCTTTATTCGCTAGATACCTTTTGGGTTCTTACCCTGCCTAAGTCTGGGTCTCAGCCCCAGTCAAGCTTCACGTATTTCAATGTTCTCTGGGTGTTTCCAACCACCCTATTTCACAGGCATCCCTCAGTCTGGTTCACACTTGCCCTGGCTTCTATTCACTTTACTCAAGTCTTGATGTTAGACCCCAGTCGGGCTTTCCTTTTGGTTGTGGGTCAAAGACTTTCGACTGTTAAAGGGGATTTACTCTTACGACGGGCTCTCTTATGGCCCTCTGGTATTTGTAGTTTTAACAAAAGGGGACCAAGCAGAGTCTTTCGATTGAGTGCCCACATGGCGCCGGACCACTCTGCAGCTGGTCTTTCCCTGCAGTTTTAACAGTTCTGCAACACACACAGTCTTTGATCTTTAATTCATCTTATGTTGCCATTTGCAACCTTCCCTCAACATAGTTCGCTTTACTATCGGTTCGCCCTCCGATTCACCGGGTATGATGAACTGCTTGGCGTTTCTTGTCTCTGGAGTCATGGATGATACTACGGTAGTGAGCATCTCTCCCTGCCTTGGTTATCAGTGTAGGAGGGCTCTGTGCACTGTTGACATCTTCTACACCACACACTGGCTGGTATTCCCGGTCTTATGATTCCTTTCACAGAGGCTTTGCAGGTCTGGGTCGGAAAGGGCAAGGGCACTTCTCTCCTTGTCGTCCTTTCAGTTCTAGCCGCCTTTCTCCTCCTCTTGAACTGCCATCCTGGAATAGCTGTCTTGTCGTGCTGTCTGCCTTGCTCAAAGCATGCTCTCAAGCTCCACCTTTTATCCCTGTGGGGAAGAGAAAGGGCTGTCAGGTGTGTGTAATTATTGGCAGTTGCCGGACTCTGCCTGACCCTTGTGTTGGGACATGTCAGGTAAATGGCTTTGTTGTTAGTACGTTGTCTGTCACAGTGTGAGAAATTGTTCGTGTCAGAAAAGAGAGGAGTTAGATTTTCTAGACATCCTATGGGGTAGGATGGTGAAAAGGTGTCATAAGAAGGGGGCGGTTGGTTAACGCAGAAAAGTGAGCTTTGTGGGGTTTGTGGTTTGAATAGGGGGGATCGTGGGAAGAGTAGTGTTTTGTCACAACAGATCGGGAGTTTGGGAAATAATAATCAGATCTACGTGAAGGATAACGTCTGGGAGTATTCGGGTAGGACACAGGAAAACAGGGATTCTGGGAGAGATAGTTTCCGAGTGCAACAGGGTTTGGGTTCCTAGGGGATTTGTCATATACGCAGGGGGTCATTGGATCTGGGCAAGAGAGATTCATTGGGAGGAAGGGAGGCAGATCTGGTACAGCCTACAAAGGTCTCAGGGGTCTCTTCCTCCTCTTCTTGTTCCCCGGTATAATACTGTTTCTCACCTGGGGTATTTCCCTGAACACAACCCTGGGGCCCCTACCCAGGTGATCCCCCCTCGCTCATCCGCTCCCAGGGTTGGGATCTGAGAGTGCCAGCCCTTCCCTGGGCACCTGAATAAGGGAATCTCGAGGTCTACTTGGGAGTATACCCTCAGGTTTCTCACAGAGGGTGCAGTGGTTCTTGTTTTCTTTCGGCCGTGCCTAACAGGGAGGTAGGTCTTTAACAAAGAAGAATGAAAAAACAGGATGGATGCGATTCATGCTCTTTCGAAGCCCCAATTTGAAGGCTACAGGTTTGATCTTATAAACAATCTCATAGGGACCTAGGTAGCGAGGTGAGAACTTGGACGATCTTATCCACCTGAGAAGAATATTGGTTGAGAGCCAAACCAGACTTCCAACATCCCAGAGAGGCATTTCTCTTCATTTCGATCTGCATAGGTCTTAAATCTCTCCTTGCTCCTTTCCATGGTTTGAAAATCTTACTTATGAGCTTGTGTCAGGTTTTCAAGTAGGGCATCCACTGATAGGACCTTGGATGGTGGGTAGGCTGTCATGGGAAGATGTTTGGGATGATACACAAAGGTGCAAAATAAGGGAGTCATTCCAATGGTGGTATGTTTGGTGTTATAAGCAAATTCTGCTATGGGCAATAGCTGGGCCCAATTGTCATGTTCTGTATTTATAAAACACCTGAGGTATTGTTTGTGTGTGTTATTTAGTCTTTCCATTTGGCCATTACTTTGTGGGTGATAGCCTGAGGTTAATGCGCAATTGATTCCTAATAGGTTACACAAGGTAGACCAGAACAACTAAATTATAGTTGTGAATCCGTTGGAAGGTGGTAATTCAACAATAAAATCTGTCGACACATGTTGCCAAGGTCCCTGAGGTGTGGTTTCTTGTTGAAAAAGACCTAAAAGTCTTGCGGTTGAATATTTACTTTGTGCACACTGTGG
Source organism: Ambystoma mexicanum (assembly GCF_040938575.1). Classification (NCBI taxonomy): domain Eukaryota; kingdom Metazoa; phylum Chordata; class Amphibia; order Caudata; family Ambystomatidae; genus Ambystoma; species Ambystoma mexicanum. The sequence goes on from NC_090936.1 coordinate 540,598,361, forward strand.
ACAGGAAATTACGTTTTCTCGCACATGCTTCTTGATAGTAGGCCACCAGAAAGACCGAGCCGTTAAATCCAACATAGCCGAGATCCCTTTATGGCCTGCTGATTTGTTGTCATGACACCAGGACATGACCTGTATTCGGAGAGTCTTGTTTGGAATAGAAAGCTTAATATCATGGAAGAGAAGTCCATCATGCGGTTCAATAGGAGATTGAGTGATGTCCTGTGGCAGATCCTTCACCCTCCTGGAAGATTCACAAATGTCCTCTACAAAACTCTTGATTTCTAAGATAAATCTTGTTTGAGAAAATAGACTTTTCTTTCCTTCGTATCGTCCTGTATCATCACCATAGCTATGGGAGAGACTATCTGCAACTATATTGTACTTGCCAGGGATGTATGTAATGATGAAATCAAACTGTGAGAAAGAATAAGCCTATCTGGCATGTCAGGAATTCTAACATTCCATCTGTTGGAGGGCACGTAAATTGCGGTGATCGGTACGTAACACAAAGGGATGAGAAGCACCTTGGAGTAGATGGCGACATTCAAGGCAGGCTTGGCAAATGGCCAGAAGCTCTTTTCCAATACAGAGTAGTACTTTTCACTGGGAGTTAACGTGCATGGGTAATGGGCCACCGGATGTTCTTCTTGGTTGGGACCTTTTTTGCATTAGCACCACTCCTATAACTCCCCCTGAGGCATCGGTCTCCAGAAAAAAGGTGTTGTCTGATCTGGTTGGAGGAGGACTGGAAATGAACAGAAGGATTCCTTGAGTGTTTGAAAGACTGCTTTCGCCTCAGTGCTCCAGATAAAAGGAACTGCAGAACCATGATGGGTAGCACAACATCCAAAAAGTTCTGAATGAATTTCTGGTAGAAATGTGTCAACCCTAATAACCGTTGAACATCCTTAACGGATCGAGGTTCAGGCCATTGTGGAATAGCCCTTATCTTGAATGAGTACATTTGGACTCCTTGTTCCGATAGGATAAACCCCAAGTAAGGGACCGAGGTCAAATCAAAAGGCACTTTTTGGATTTGGCTAGCAGCTAATGTTTGCATAGACATCCTAGGACCTCATTGACATGCTTGATGTGTAGGTCCTGGGACATGGAAAAGCCCAAGATATCATGCAGATATACAATGACTGTCCAGAAAAGGAGGTCCGCAAAGATCTTATCCAAAAAGCGTTGGAAGACTGTCGGTGCATTTACTAGGCCGAAAGGCATAACCTGGTATTCAAAATGACCCAGTGGTATTCAGAAGGCAGTCTTCCATTCATCCCCTTGTTTTATTCGCAGCAGATGGTATGCACCTCTTAGGTCCAATTTTGTGAAGAACTTTGCCCTCTGAACGGCCTCTTTGATATTCTTTATGAGGGGCATCGGATAGTGGTAGCTGATGGTGATACTGTTTAATCTGTGGTAATCTATGCATGGCCTTAATTCGTCAGTATCCTTTTTAGAGATAAAGAATAAGGAGGCACCAGCCGCGGATCTTGACTCCCTAATCAGGCCGTTCTTGAGGTTCAGCTGTAGGTATTCTCTGAGAGGTTCCTTTTCAGGGAGAGGAATAGGAAACATCCTCGCCAATTGAACAATTGCATCAGGTCTCAGTTCTATGGCGCAGTCCTCAACCCTATGAGGATGAAGTTCTCTAGGGTCCTTCAGATACATCCAGGAACTCCTGGAAATGCATTGGTATCCCAACACCACATGTTTGGGAAGGGTGATAGCTGCAGCCTTATCAGAAGTGGTGTGGTCCATTATACCACAATTTGAGGAACAGTATTGTGATGGAAACTGAATAGTGTTAAGGATGCAGTCTATTGTGGGATTGTGGAGTCGTAACCAGGGTATGCCCAGTATCACTGGAACATGGGCTGTTTGTATAATATCAAATGACAGTACTTCTTTGTGTTTGAACAAACTCATGGGTGAGTACCTTGGGTGATGGGACCACAGACTAATGGAGTGCCTTCCAGCCCTTCTACAGGTACAGGCTCAATCTTCTTCTCTATGGGATTGAGCCTTTCCTTGGCCCATGAGGCATCCATGAAGTTACCCACCGCTCCACAATCCAACAGCGCTTTTACTCCAATAGAATCCCGATTAGGAAGATCCAACATCACTTGAAACAGCATCATTCGATTGTCACTCAGAGTGACCACCTTGTGAGTAATATTGCAGGGACCTCCGATCCTTCCCCGATCCGCAGTCCCTCTTAGGACCGGGGTTGTTCATTTCCCTTTCTCTGAGGGGGAACATCTGGACAGTTTTGCAGCAGGTGTGTGTTAGCCCCACAATATATACAGAGACTTTGATCTCTCCTCCTCTTACATTCTGTAGCAGACAATGGACCTCTAGCAGTCCCAATCTGCTTATGCTCTTCAGAAGCAAGCGTTTCTGTTGGAATCATCAACGCTGGGGGAATAGGTGTAAACCCCATCTTTCTTCTGCATTCAGATCTTCTTTCGGACATAAGATATTCAATCTGGAGTGAGAGGGCTACAAAATCTTGGAAAGTGGCTGGTCTTGCTATCCTAGCCAACTCATCCTTTATATCCTGATTAAGGCACCTACAAAATATGGTCTGTTCAGCAGACTTCGGCCAACTGGATTCAGAGGCCATGCGCTGAATCGTTGTAACATAGGACTGTACGTCGGTGGTATCTTGTCAGATATCTAACAAGGTTTTGTATGAAGAAAAGAGAACTTTGGGCCTTTCGAACCATTCTTTGAATAAGCGTATGAAGGTGGCGAAGTCTTGAAGCGCAGGGCCAGCAGCTGTAAGTAAATGTGTAGCCCATGCAAGGGTGTTCCTGACCAGAATCGAAATCAAAAATCCAATCCTTGCATGATCTGACTCCTGGATCCTAGGGCAGAATGTGTAGAAAACAATACAGGCATCCAGAAACTGTTTCAGTTTACGAGGAGTGCCATCATATTTGCCAAAAGGGAAGTTTAGAGGAGGTAAATCAGTCCTCACTTTGTCTCTAACAGCGACCTGTTGCTGAAGAACAGCATTTTCCGTCTTTAGATTCTGGATCTCCACAGTGAGTCCTTGGAGGGCAGCTACCAGCTCCTGATATTGTCCAAGACTTGCCATTTCGGTCTCTTGGCATTGCAACGTCTCAAAACTAGATGGTTCACGCTACTCGAACAATGCTGGATCGAACTCACTCCCTTCAACCTCAATTTGGAGTTCTACTTCCTCAACTGAGGAATCTGGAGAGTCCTTTCGAGATCGCTGTCTTCCTTTCTTCTTCTTCTTTGTTTCCTTACTTGTTTTCTTTTTAGAGAAGAGATAGGGTCTGTCTCCCTTGAAGGCCACCAGGCCTGGTTGGGGAACAACCTCGGTGGTGTGGATCACAGGGAGACAGCGCGGATGGGGGAAAAAGCCTTTCATAGCACCAAAAACCCCTGAGGTTCTTGCTTGTTGTTCCGTAGCAGAATGCACAATGTAATTTCCAGCGCTCGAGCAGCACGGCACCGAGAGGAAATAGATTGAGGAAAGAACAGGCAATAACAAGAAAGTAAACAAGACAGTCTGCATGGCAAAACACACAGAACGTAGAAGGCAGGACCAGGCAAGGAGCACAGAGGAAAGAGTGAAGCGAGGAACACGGAAGGCATTCCTGAATGGAGTTACCAACAGCATCTAGCCCGGCAAGCTACTGCGAAGGTTGCAACGCTTCGAGCCGCATTAGTGCTGTGTTGAAATAGTGCAGCGGCCATCTTGGTTGAAACACTAGACCGCACGGACACGTTCATCAGGAACGTGATGGAACCAACCAGGAAGGTAGTCGCCAACACCTTCACAGGCTCCTTCGGTGCAATGTGACAATGTGCAAGAAAAGTTGCCATCCTACGCTAAGTTCATTTTTCTTTTTGCATTCACATTTGTATTTTACAATGTTAACAAACAAAGCCAACAAGCAAACCATAGTACATTTAAAACCCACCAACCCTCCAGATACAATACAATGAAGGCCAGGAATGAATTAGGACTGCACACAATCCAGTCACAACAAATCCAGAAACGTCCCCCAAATTTCTTCGTAGAGGACGTACTTCTTCAGTTTATAGTTAATGACCATTTCAAATATTGATGATCTTCAACCCATAAAGAGCTTGAAGGGAATGTATCACTCTTCCAATCTCTCAATGTAATCTTTTTAGCATATAAGGAAGCTCTGAAGAACCAAAACCTCTGGGGTTAAGAAAGATCCTCGGAGATCATCCTCATCCAGGACAATAGTTGCAAAATCTAAGTCCATGTTTAAAGGTAGAACTTTGTTCATGGTCTCTGTCACTTCAATCCAAAATGTTCTCACCTCTCTACATTCCGACATTGTATGGTCAAAGGAACCCACCCAATACCCATTTTAATTTGTCTCACTCTCTCCCCAAGACAGGTCAGAGGCACATTCCTACACAAGTTCTGCCACCTGTTCTCCGTCATCTCAGATCAAGTGTATAAGTGTACCTGAGGAGCTCCACATTCCCTTCCTTATTGCATAGCAAATGCTTGTATACTTTCAGAGTGAGCTGACCCTATCTCTTAAAGTCTAGCAGTTGCAGTGAAAGATCTTTGCCCTCTCTGGGTATCATTTCACCAATCGCTGACTTCAATATGGGGTATTCCCTGTTCTCTCTTCATAGTTGTCAACTTACCAAAACGGATCCACTTGATCTCAAACAGGTCTCCTATACACTGAACATCATTCAAAAACCAGTTGGGCCAGAAAAGCATATTTTTACCAACCCTCACCTTAGGGTTCTGCCAAATGGACATTTTTTCTGGAAAAAAGGATCCTCATTGACCATTTCCTTAAGTGTATGCTCGCATTTCCGTAGAAATTCTGTAGGAGGCAAAGGCGTACCTCCTTTGATATTCTCTGTCATCAGGATCACTACGGAGTCAGGGGTGTGTTCATGTTGGACTCTGCACGTGACCAGGCATCAGGAGCATCCTCCAAAAATGGAAGTAGGTGTACTGAAGAGAAAGCCAGAGGGTAAAATGCAAAGTCTGGAACCCCTAAGCCACCCTTTTGACACGGAAGCTGCATTTTCCATAACTTCAAACGTGGTTGTCCGTGGTCCCACAAGAGACAAAGGGAAGAAGCTGTTTGATGGGAGACCCCTCTCAATTGTCCATGACTACCCTAAAGACATTGTGGAGAAAAGGAGAAGAAAAGAACATACAGACCATTTTGTTTAAACCAGTTATTTAAAAATGATTAGTGGATGACACAGTGTAAAGTACAGATGATACTGAAGAAGCTGTGCAGTTGCTTAAAGCCATTTCCACGAGGATTGACTTGGCTTAGTTTTTGTGTTTATTATTTGTCTCTGTATATGTGAGATGCGGCCACTGCCTCTTCGTAGTTTTTTGAAGTACGTTGACAAGTTTGATTATTATTGATTTTAAAGTCGACATTTATTTGCTATTACAACTTTGCATTGTCGTCAGGAGATTTGAGGAAATTCTGTTATTTTCAATGGCTTACTGCATTGTTCATTTAGAATGATGTTCTTGGTAGGCCTTCTGTTGTAGCCATGAGACTTCTAGGTTGAGATGTGTGTTGCGTGATATACGGCAGGTCCCTTCCTCTAATCGACCCAGGAAGTACGCCGCGGCGGCCCCTGTGCGATGTGTTCACGGTGTACGGAGGTCTGCCGGGAGGAGTGTGTTTCTCCGGGTTGTCTGTGATTCGGATGTGAGTGGCAATGGTGGAGCTTGGGATATGCAGGAATGTGTGGGATCTTTACCTCTTTAAAAGTAAGGTGAATGCATTTCAGGCCTACAGGCGGCAGTGTGGGGGGGCAGGATGTGCCACATTTGTTTTCTGCCTCCTCACTCCAGCGCCTCGCAGGGGGTTAATCATTGGAAGAGGATGCATGAGCATCCTCTTCCAATGCAAACCGCCTCGCTCCCGCGTCAGAGCGAGGAGGTAATCATGTGAATAGGGTGCTGATGCAAAGCATTAGCACCCTATTGTTATTAAATGCTCCCTGCCGCCACAGGCGCATTTAATAACAAAAGGGCGCCTGCAGCGCCTTCTCCCACTACGCCAGCTTGGGGGAGCACTTGAAAGACTCCCCCAAGCTGGCATGGGGCTAATGGCTTGCTGGGGGGGGCATGGCGCCCCGGGCAGTCGCCTGGCCCTCCCTGCCCTAAGGCCGGCCCTGCGGGTATGACACATTTCGTACCATTGATCAACCCAGCATGGAATCCCCTCTCTTTAGAGCATCAGTGCATGTGTTTCCTTAGAACATATGCCTCCGGTGAGCAATCTACTATTGTAGGCTTCTGTGTTCACATACTGACAGAGCATTCCCCCTCCCTAAGCGTGCATGACCAATGTTACATTTTAAGCAGCTAAAGGATTATTGTTTTTTTTTTTATAAAGTGTTCACATTATTTCTATGATGGTCGGGTTTGGCTGTGGTGCACGGGCAAGTTAGTGCTGCAGCACGGGATGTTAATCACGGGATGTTTTATGGGAAGTGACTACGCTAATCGCATCCTGTGTGATGTCAAAGACGGTTGGCCTCATTACAACTCTGGCGGTAGCCGTGCCGGTAAAACCGACACGGCTGCCGCCGCAGGAGTTGCATTTTTTCTGGTACCCGTGAATGGGCAAGAACCGGGTCATGCCGAGTTCAGTGGACCTGATAATTGCCCATTTTCGGGTGCCGGAAACATGCCCCATAGGGCTGAATGGTAATGGGACGTCGAATGCACCGGCACCGTCATGAACGTTGCCGGTGCATCCATCGAGTTGTGCTCGCAGCTGCTGCAAAGCCCAGCAGGAAAGATCTGGCCGGCTGTGCATAGTATGGCGGTCCGGGAACTGCAGTACCGGCATGCTTACCGGTACCGTAGTTCCCAGACCGCCAGGGTAGTAATGAGGCCCGATGAATGCTATGGTTCCGGGGAACAGATTAGTGAGAAGTGATGGGGTTTCTTAGAGGCAGTTGTTTGATACCTCCTTTATGTGCCAGATGACTGACCATTATGATGGGACTATAGTTAGAAGAAGCGCATTACTTTCCCCTAGTGCGTCTTCACTTGTGCTGACGTTCTAGGAATACAGATGGAGCACGTTGAGAAGATTTGCTGGTTGCACCCAAGGAATATCATGCAGCCTGTCCCTACTATATTCCTACGCTGGCCCCCATCATGCTCCAAGTGTTGGAGGAATGCCGTGTGGTCTTTCACATCATCATACACCCAGACCATACTTCCCCCTGTTATGCTGGTTGCACATTATAATTGGTTATTTATAACGCGCTTAATACCAAAGAGGTTTCTAAGCCTGGACCGGGGATTCGAACCTGTGTTGCTTTGCGTCATCTTGCTTCCAAGACAAATGCGTCGCCACTGAGCTGTACTACTGAGGCTAAATAATACCACGAGGCCTGCCACCACAATATATGCCACTGCTCCCCCGGCCTGCCATGCTGTAAGTGCCCAAAGAATTGCATGACGCATGTAACAATAGATGCTCTTACTGTACGTTTGCATGCCAGTTGTGGGTCTCTTAAATAGCTTTAAGAAACGAGGAAGTTAATCATTCTAAGATGGCCAGTATGGTGCACTGCTATCCTATTATTATCAGAACACCCCTATGAGAAAGGGATGGGGAATAACTAGTAGCAATGAGAGTTTCTGCTTACAGTTCATTACAGAAAAGAGTATTTTAGGAACATAAGAATGGCCACAAAGTTTTGTATTTGCTAAAAATGGCTAGGATAAAACGTTTATATGATTAAATCAATAACCAACTAATGGCCACTGGGCATATTGCTCAATACATTGCTCACAATACTCACCCCAACAGTAAATCATTTGTTAAAATGAATCTTATGTACAGATTTGCCCATCCAGTGCATTCTTATGCGAGGACATTCTGCTTTGTGAGTGCAAGGCCTCACAGAACATATCCATGCTGCCACAGGACTGCGGGGCAGGTGAGCACTCCATGGCCCCCAGACCGTGACTTGGTGACAGCATGAGCCGCTGTGCCGACGCTGGTGAACTGCCAGTGAACTGCCAGTGTCCAAGGGTAAGCTTCCAGACCCTGGGCCACGGCGATGAGTGCATTCAGCACCCCGCCGAAGGCAGCCCCCTTGAGTCTTTCCCTGGGTTGTTGCCTGCGTTTTTTTTTACCAGGCCATTACTAAATAACTGAATAGCTGCCGGGGGAAGACTGCCCTGGCACCGAGTGTGACGTTGTGAGACTTGTAGAGTGCATTTTAGGAGGCTTGACTCTGATTCTTGGATTAACCCTATCCCTCCCTGCACATATGATGTATGCCCCTGTGTAGAGAGAAGTACAACAAGGACAGTGGTGACAGGAGCCCCGGCCTGTGAAGTTTACCGTGTAACATCGGTATGTTGAATTCTTTTGTTTAGATATTTCATATTCCGCCTGTGGATAGACAGCTTTTAATTTTCATAAGCAAGGTGGGGGTGACTGCGTGCTTGGTGCCTTGACTCCCTCCTCCCAAAAAAACGGCTACTTTGGTTATCTTCTGGAATATATGCGGCCTAAGGGTGAAGTGTTGAGCTAAGTGCAGTTGGTGTCTGGAGGTGCTTGGTCATAATGTATGCCGGAGCAACGGAGCACTGTGCATACAACACTCAATCTGTGTGTTACATGTGGGGACTGTAACTCTCGGAATCAACATATGTGGTCCAAGGAAACAGCGATTTCTCTTGTGTTTTTCTCTTCTTCGAAAGGGCAGGTACCTGCAGGGGCGGAGACACAAATAATCTGGGGGGGGAAGCAGAGGACATCTTGGGGACTTTGCTTTATTTATTTATTTATTGTGTTTTAGTCAACTCGACTTTTCACAAAATTAGAATTAAAATAGCAGTGCGTATTAAATTACAAATATCACTGTATAAAATAAGAGAAAATAAGAAAAGAAAACAGAAGAAAATTAAAGGATGCAGCAGCAAAGAACATGTCTTTGTATGTTGCATTTCTGGATTTTTCATCTGACTATGAGCTCATGGTAAGAGAGAGGAAATAACAATTACTTCCGGTGGGCCACAGCTAGGACGCCAGCTCGTTAAGAGGCAGATCACTTGTAAGTGGACTCCTGCCAAATAAAGGAGTTGAAGCCTTTTCTACCAACTGCAAGTTGCTACTTTTTTTGTATGGGGCAAGAAGACGTGTGTGTCTTTTGGAATGGAAAGATGGGGCTTTCAAAGAAAGAGGAAATCTTGTTTGTACCTATGAGTAAGCACTGTTATGGGAGTAGAGGGACCAGGTGTGTGATGTTGCTGCTCTGACTGTCCTCCGGCGGGGGAATGTACAGCAAACAAGGAGGATGAGTGATCACAAGCCCACCCCCTTATCAGCACTCCCCAGGTCTGCGGCTGTTTTTGTCGGACCCGGGGGATGCCTAGTAGGTGGGGTGTATGTTGACCCAGGGGGGTGGCCTGAGGGGCAGCCCGCTATATGGGCTGCCCCTCTAGCGCCCCTGTGAGGGCTGGGCCAGCCTCTCACGATGAGTCTGGGCCCTCTTATTCCATCTCATGCTGGCTTCAGAGCCTAGCCTTTCTTTGCCTTTGTTATTCTGAATGCAGATGTGGACTCTGTTCCTTTCCCGTTTAACATTTGCTGCAAAGCCTGATCTATTTGATTCTCTCATATGTTACTAGGACGGCAGAGCATGGGTCCTTTGCCCTGTCAAATTATTCAAAGAGCTGGCCTTTCTTTGCCCCTCCCTTGTCTCACTGCTTGCTTGCTTAATGCATACCTCCTTGATTGAACACTCTACATATTATCCCTAACACAGCAATGGCAGCTGCAGTCTGTATTAAATTCTATTTGTTCCGTGTCTTGAATTGGCCTCTTATTTCCGCTTTTCTGTCTGCAGGGGAAAGGCATTTGCCAGTCACTTCCATGATGGTTCAACCTGGCCATAAGAGGGCAACAGCTAGCCAATATTGGAAGAACATGGGCATATTATGCCAGAGGCTGGCAACTGCCTTCCTAATGCCTACACAAGAGACACAACTGTTGCATTTGTTTCTAACAGTAATTCAGTGGATGAAGAAAAGTGAGAGCACACATATTGCTTATAAAGAAAGGGGATGATGTCACACTTGGTTAAGACATTTTGATCATACCAGGAGCTAATTTCCAGCTGGGATTGTGGGTAATACATTCTGGGGCGATTCAATCAAGCCAGACCTCTGTGGCTTCCCAAGGGTGTCTTCTTTTTGGAAATGCATGGGGTACCCTGTTTTCCTTCGTGGCTTTGTTCCGTAGGCCCAAATCTGTAGGTTGTCTCCCCAAACCCTTTGTGGGTTACCAATGGTTTAGCCTTTTCCATTTGTGCCCAGATAGGTGCACCCACACATGTGAGGTACTGTTTACATCAGGAACCTCTGGGAACGCGGGAAGGTAGGACATGTGGTGTTGTCGGCGTGTTTCGGTGGGTGGCAAGAGGGAAATGTCTGAAAATTGTCATTTTTTCACCAAATTTCAGACTTTGCCGGGTATTGTGGGTAATACATTCTGGGGCGATTCGCGCAAGTCAGACTTCTGTGGATTCCCACGGGTGTCTTATTTTTGAAAAAGCATGGGTTTCCCTGTTTTCCTGGGTGGCTTCGCCACCCTAGGCCCAAATCTGTATGTTTTAGGTGCACCCACACATGTAAGGTACCGTTTTTGTCAGGACACCTGTGGGAACGCAGGATGGTAGGACATGTGTTGTTGGCAGCGTGTTTCAGTGGATGGCCAGAGTGAAATGTCTGAAAATTGTGTTTTTTTCCACCAAATTTCAGAGACATTTCCCTCTGCCCACCCCACCGAAACACACCGCCAACAACAGATGTCCTACCTTCCCGCATTCCCACAGGTGTCCCGACGAAATCGGTAGCTCACATGTGTGGATGCACTTAGCTCGGCGCAATGGGAAAAGGCTAACCCACTGATAACCCCAAGCCTTTCGGCAAAGCAGATTTTGCTCATGTGGCCAACCTACAGATTTGAGCCTAGGGTGTCGAAGCCACCAAGGAAAACAGAGAACCCCATGCATTTCTGAAAATAATACACCCGTGGGCACCCCCCTTTCCACTAAAAACACCCATGGTGGTTTAGTGACCCCCACACCCACCCAAAACAAGTTATAATTTCTTTTATTTTTGTTTTTGTTTTGCCTCTTTCCTAGGGGAAGATTGTGCTAGCAATCTGCCCCCAGAGAGGGTTACATGAGATGCCCCCCATCCATTTGGGGTGGGGGAGAGGGCCACCCCCCCTTTCCACTAAAAACATCCATGGTGGTTCAATGGCCCCCCACACCCACCCAAAACAAGTTATAATTTGTTTTATTTTTGTTTTGCCCCTTTCCTAGGGGCAGATGGGCACATGTGTGTGGCCATCTGCTCCCGGGGGGGGGGGCAAACATACTGCCCCAGGCTTGGGGGGTGGCTCTGCCAATATTTGCAGTGGCCTCCCCCCACCCCAAATGGATGGAGGCATCTCATGTACCCCTTCCTATGGGATGAAATCTGCCCCCAAGGAAGACTAAAGAAGGTGCCGCCATCCACTTACGGTGGGGGGAGAGGGCCACCCCCCCTTTCAAACACAAAAAATCCTGGTGGTCTAGTGGGCCCCCCCACCCAAAACAAGTTATAATATATATATATTAGTTTTGCCCTTCCCTAGGGGCAGATGGCACATGTGTGTGACCATCTGCCCCCAGGGGGGTGGCAAAACGTACTGCCCGAGGATTGGGGGGTGGGTTGGCTCTGCCAATATTTGCAGTGGCCTCTCCCCTCACCCCAAATGGATGGGGGCATCTCATGTACCCTTTCCTAGGGGCAGAAATCTGCCACCAGGGATGGCTACAGAAGGTGCCCCCTCATACACTTAGGGCGGGGGGAGGGCCGTCCCCCTTTCAAACACAATAAATCCTGGTGGCCTAGTGGGCCCCCCATCCTCCACCCCCACCCAAAACAAGTTATAATATATATATTTTTGTTTTGTCCTTCCCTAGGGGCAGATGGGCACATGTGTGTGGCCATCTGCCCCCAGGGGAGTGAAAATGTACTGCCCCAGGCTTGGGAGGGGTGGCTTTGCCAATATTTGCAGGGGCCTCTCCCCCCCACTGCAAATGGATGGAGGGCATCTCATGTACCCTTCCTAGGGGCAGAAATATGCCCCCAGAAAGGGCTACATAAGGTGCCCCCCATCCACTACGGGTGGGGGGGAGAGGGCCACCCCCCTTGCAAAAATCCCTGGTCGCTAGTGGTCCCACCCACACACACTCCACCCAAAACTACATTTTAAAAAGAAAACACCTTTTTTTTTTGTTTGCTCCACTTCCCTGGGGGCAGATGATCACCCATCTGTCCCCACGGTATTGCCCCCATGCTTTGGGGGCCAGGGGGCAGCTTACATAGTAAGCAGCCCCTCCCCCCCTTCAAATCCCTGCACGACACACCAAACACATATTCTGGGGAGGATAAATGACATTACATCCCCCCACTTAAATTTGTGGGGGGGATTTGTCCCCCCTGCACACCCCATGCCCTACGCCCATGCCCGCAGCACTTCAGCACAGCAACTGGCTCAGGATATAAAATGCAGGAGCACCTTTCACCAAAATCAGGTCTGATGTATAGTCTAGTCTGTAAACCCTAGCTGTTCCTACTGTCACCAGCAACACCGGAAAATGGCCCGAATATGGAACGTTAACTGTTTTCATGCAGTGCATTTCAGTGACTGTTACATGCTCTCGGTAATTGCCTCTTCCAATGGCAAGTCTTTGCTCAGCCAGAGGGCTTCTTACACTTTTGAATCTCTGTAGACTACTACAAGTTGTTCGCAGATAAGTTGGTCAACTATGTGCCTTAACGCCGAAGTATATGCCAGTTCCTGCCGTACTGTGATAACGTTTTCAAATGTCTCACGTGATATTGCAGACTGGTGTAGTTGTAGTGTCTGTGAAGTACTAAGTTTACTTTCTTGTCAAAACATTTTTCCACCCTAATGCATGCTTCAACATACATGTCTAAGATGGGGATTCTGTCTGCATTCTTATCAGGAGCTGTTAGCACAGAAGGACAAGTCTCTGGCCTGGGGAAGTGTAGAATAACTCTTTATATGTTGTTTGGTGAACTGATCTCATCCAGGGCGTCAATGTGGTTTTCAAAGGTAATGATCCACTGGGACCGAGGGATGGCTGAAGAAAAGGAGGGCACCGGGGGAACGCACAAGCATTTCCTCGCGGGGTGGTTCTGGGCCCTGCACAGGCCTGGCCTGCGCAGAGAGAGCTGTTCCCACAGTATATATGGGGGCAGGGAAGGTTCGGGAGCAGGTGACGGTTGGAAACATAGCGTTTGTCTGGATGCTACACCTGAGCCTTCCCTGCCTTGGGCCTGTTTCTGATGGTGTTGGCTAGCAGTAGGGGGCTGAAGGATTGTGGCTGAGGGCAGTGGTGTTTGTGGCTGGGTGGGTTTGAAAAGAAAATACAAATATATAAATACGGGTTTATTTCATGGTAGCTGTAAATAAAGCACCACTCTTACCTGAGAGGAGGCCTGTCGCTCTGCGCCTCGGGGCCCGGTTCCTCTTTCCCTTCTGTTCGATTCCCTGTTTTGTTTTTTCGTGCCTGCTCCTGTGGGCTGGGTTTTTCTGTTGTCATCCCTTGTGGCATTGGGATTGCGGGGGCCCAAGCGCGTGGTTCTGTTCTTGCTTCCCTTAAAGGGGCATCACGGGTTAACTTTGCCACCATGGATTTGGGGGCCAGGTAGAGTGGGTGCGACAGGCTGTCATAGCTCTCAACCATTTGTGTTGCAAAGGCGGGTGAAACCACCCGATTTTGTTTTTGGCGGGTGAGACGCCCATTGGAATGCATGGGCGTGCAAGAGGCTTGGCGGGTGAGTCAGCCCTTTACAAGGCGGGTGACACCCGCCAAAAGCGTGTGAGTTGAGAGCTATGGGCTGTTTGACAGTGTTTTAAGTTCCTTACACGCAGTTAGACTGCGGTACCAGTTGTGGCCAGAGGGGGCAGTGCGGAGCATGGCCTATTTATTATGCGTCCCTTTAACCTGCGAGGGAGCAGTTAGCCACCAGGTGGCAGTGCAGCCCGGTCGCATGGATCTTTTATGTTAATTA